>NW_006922124.1:1059720-1061894 GCF_000298275.1 Orycteropus afer afer
TGCGGGATCGGGCAGTGTTTCGTTCTGCTGTGCATGGGGTCGCTATGAGTCGGAAACGACTCGACGGCACTTAACAACAACAACTTGCTATAGAATAATCACAATGCAGAGGATACTGATACAGGAAGAAAGAAAAAATATTGTCAGAGGGACTGGTGATTCACAGTTTGGAACATATCTTATACTCTACTGGGAGAGGGACAATGGCCTAGGCTTTTCTTAAAGTGAGTATTGTTAAAGGGACAACACTTCTAGAATTAATGTTATGACTATCTAAGGTTTTAATTATACCTATGGGAACTACGCACCTCTCAGAATGAAAATCCTCCCCAAATATCAGCAGCCCTTGCCATTAATCAAAATTCTCCTGCTTCTGTGACATGGGAGAAGAAGATAGTCCCAAGACCTCGCCAGGTGTCACTCTGAAATTCCTACAAGAGCATTTAGCACATGGCTGAATGATTTCAGAGATAGCATATTCACATGCAACACCAATACCCACTCATTCAACAAGCATTCACTGCACACCTCCTGAGGCTTGGCAGTGAATATATAAAGAAGGGACTCTTGTTATTCTTTTCTACTCATATTTAACGTTCTAAAGTCTCAAAAGAGATCAGGGTATTGATAAATAGATTAAACTAATGCATTGGCCTTCATTCCAAAATAGCTTTAAAATGTTTTGTTACCATATTTATTACTTTTAAAACTTTCTATTATTATCACTAATGTGATCATGTCAGGCTACAAAATGCAAATAATAATAATCAAATAAATTAATCTAGCTTTTTTTTGAAGGAGGGATTGAGTGTTTTACATTGGAGAGATGGGGATGTTTTGGAACTAGAGAGAGATTGCTATTAGTACACATTTGGAGTGCACCAAATATCACTGAATTGTTCACTTTAAAATGCAAATTTTATGTTACGAGAATTTTACCTCAATAAATAATTTAGTCACCAAGTAAAGGTCTTGAACACCTGGAAAGAAGAATAGTCAGTATTATTTTGAAATGTCAAAAGGTTTTCTAAGTTATTTAGTGAGAGAAATTTGCCTTCAGAAGTTAAAATGGAGAGTTTGAGTTAGATAGTCTTAGTTAAATGAAAAAGCCTATGTATTCTTAAACTTTTCCATGTTCCAAGGGCTATTCAATATATCTTTTAAAACTCAGAAGCAAAATACTAATACTAACAAGTATTATTCAAAAAAAGTTAGAACATATACTTTTATAGAAATTTAGTTATGATTTAACTGCAATTTAACTCTAATCTATTTTAATTAAAGTGCAAGATTCAACACAGCCAAAAGTTTAGTTGAACATTCTAACACAAATATTTTTTAATACTCAATGACAATGAGTTTGAGTTTGAACTAGGAAAATGAAAAACTTCTAAAACTGAAAAAGGACACATATCAAAAACCTAAAACTAATATGACAGTGACCCTATGTACAACAGAACAATACCTGAGCCCATCATTGTAGCCACTTTGTCAATCCATCTTGTTGAGGGCCTTCCCCTTTTCCACTGACCCTCCACTTTACCAAGCATGATATCTTTCTCCAGGTAATTTTGTCTTCTGACAACATCACCAAAGTAGGTGAGACGAAGTCTGGCCGTTCTAGCTTCCAAGGAGCATTCCAGCTATACTTCTTCCGGGCAGATTTGCTAGTTATTCTGGCGGTCCATTGTACTTTCTTTACCAACACCACAACTCAAAGTATCACCTTTTCCTCAGTCATCCTTATTCATTCAGCAGGTTTGTTTGTTTTACTTTTATTGTGGTGAAAACATACACAACAAGACATTTGCCAACATAATCATTGTGCAGCTTTCGCATGCATAAGAGGCAATTGAAAATACCATGGCTTGGGTTAGGCTGACCTTAGTCTTCAAAGAGACATCTTTGTTTTTCAGCAGTTTAAAGACATCTTTTGCAGTCGATTTGCCCAGTACAATATGACATCTGATTTCTTGACTGCTGCTTTCATTGGTGCTGATTGTGGAACCAAGTAATATGAAGTCTTTGACAACTTCAATCTTTTCTCTATTTATTGTTTATCGTGAAGCTATTTATTGGGAGCTCTGGTAGCATAGTGCCTAAGGCACTTGACTGCTAACCAGAAGGCTGGCAGTTCAAACCCACCAGCCACTCCTTGGAAGGAAGATGGGGCA
>NW_006922124.1:1068284-1070276 GCF_000298275.1 Orycteropus afer afer
GGGGCTGGTGCGGGATCGGGCAGTGTTTCGTTCTGCTGTGCATGGGGTCGCTATGAGTCGGAAACGACTCGACGGCACTTAACACCAACAACAACAACAACTTTTGTCATGTTGTCAGAAGGGACCATTTTCTGGAGAAGGGTATTATGCTTGGCAAAGTGGAGGGAAAATGAGAAAGGTGAAGACCCTCAATGAAATTGATTGGCAGAGTGGCTGCAACGATGTAGTCAAGTATAGCAAAGATTGTGGGGCTGGCACAGGAACAAGTAGTGTTTCCTTCTGCTGTACATGAGATCGCTATGAGTTGGAGATGACTTGATGGCACCTAACAACAACAACAACAACAAGATAAACTGGCAAGTCCTTATTTTTTAGCTTAAGTTTCAGCTTCTGGGTAGGTCAGGCTTTTACAGGAAAAGTTTCAGTTTGCTAGCAAGGGGGCTTAGCATAAGTGACTCCATTTTGAGCTAGTATTACCAAGTTAACACTGTTGTTGTTGTTATGTGCCGTTGAGCCAGACACGACTCATAGCGACCCCTCCTTGGGTTTCTGAGGTGGTATCACTACTGAAGTAGATTGCCCATGGTGAGGGCCATGCTTATAGTTGCCATTCTGAGGAGTGGCTGGTGGATTTGAACCACCAGCCTTCTGATTAGCAGTCAAATGCCTTAGGCACTACACTACCAGAACTAATAGAAAAATCAATTGCTATCTCACCAATTCCAACTCATGGGGACCCTGTGTGTGTAAGAATAGGACTGTGCTCCTTAAGGTTTTCAATGACTGATTTTTTAGAAGTAGATCACCAGATCTCTCTTCTAAGTCACCTCTAGGTGGACTTCAACATCTAGTTTTTCATTTAGCAGCCAAGCTTGCTAACTCTTTGCACCAACCAGGGACAGCTTAACTTATGATAGCTCCTTGAAAATCGTCAAATCCAAAGTCATTCATCCACCATTGCAATCACATCATAACAAATATGCATCAGTAAGAAAGTAGAGGGTCCTAGTAGCACAGTGGTTTAAGGTCTCAGCTGCTAACCAAAGGGTTGGCAGTTCAACCCACCAACCACTCCATGAAAGAAATATATGGTAATTTTCTTCCATAAAGATCTATAGTCTTTGAAACCCTATGGGGCAATTCTACTCTGTATGATAGGGACAGAGTCAGAATCCGCTTTATCCAGTGAGGTTTCTTTTTCTTTTTTTTTTTTTTTTAGGAAGGAAGACTGAAAAGAGGGATTTTAAATTATTATTTTCAGAGGTACCTTCATTCCTACTTCCACACAACTAATTAAGCTATGAAGGTCTCAGATGCCTCCAGATGTCTTCATTTAACTTTTATGACTCTTTAAGCCTATGTCATAGCCCTATAATGAGGAAACACTGTGATGAAGAAAGGCTAATGTAAAAGTAAACACAATGAATAAGAGCTAAAAGGTTTTTGATTGTTATTCATCTAAAAGATGAATCACAAAGAAAGGGAAAGATAGCAGATTTAAAGTCATTTTTCTATCAAAATTGTTTGCAAATACTAGGCAAAGTCACAGTTTAGTAAAATTCTGTGGTAGAAATGGTTAGGGAAAGAAAAAAATTGCAATTGTTTCTAGTGCTAAGCCAGCTTAATTGTCAAACAGTGAAATAGATTTGCTAGTATTTTCAAAGTGCTTTGTTTATTTTGTTACCACTTTACTGTTCCTATTTGCAGAGTTCCTATCAACGCATTTAGATTTTCTTAACGCATTTAGATTTTCTTAGCCACTATGCTACCAGAGCTCCATATATATACATATACACATATATATGGGAGCTCTGGTGGCGTAGTGCCTAAGGCATTTGACTGCTAACCAAAAGGCTGGTGGTTCAAACCCATCAGCTACTCCTCAGAAGGAAGGTTGGGCAATCTATTCCTGTAGTGATACTGCCTCGGAAACCAAAGGAATGATCACTATGACTTGGCTAGGATTCAAATGCAGTGTTTTTTTTTTTTTTT
>NW_006922124.1:1072007-1072685 GCF_000298275.1 Orycteropus afer afer
TCCTTCCCAGGAGTGGCTGGTGGGTTTGAACCGCCAGCCTTCTGGTTAGCAGTCAAGTGCCTTAGGCACTATGCTAACAGAGATCCTATCACAGATATTAGGAGCTAAAAAAACACGCTACACTTGGAAGTTTGGACAAGACTGGTGTATAATTTGTTGCCAGAAATGAGCCGGACAACGTTGAAGCTTTCCAGGATATTTTTGACTGCTTATCACTGGAGCTGACTCGTTTTTGCTACTATGAGGACCACTGACAAAAGTGCAGCCCAGCAGATATGATGCCTAGATGGGACTGCAGTAGCTTCATTCAACTTTTATAGTTATGTTTTTTTTTATTATTATTATTTTTACAGAGGCACTCAGGTGGAAGGTAGGAAATTGTCAGTAGAAATACTTAAAGTCTCAAAACAAAGACTTAAATGATAAATAAACACCAGCTCTTTAAAGGTATACATGAATAAACCATAATTGAAAGAGTGCTCCTATCAAACCAATTTATGGTGGCCTTGAACGGAATGAGTGAAGAAAGCAAAAAAGGTTGTGGATCTATTAGGAACCACTCATTGGAGAGTGAGAAGTGGTTTGAAAGGATATGTAAAGATGCAATGGGAAAGAATAGCATAAAGAAAATAGATTTTGGGGCTCAGAAAAGAAATATTTAAGAAAATGACAAGCTGA
>NW_006922124.1:1072785-1080619 GCF_000298275.1 Orycteropus afer afer
GACTGCTAACCAGAAGGCTGGCAGTTCAAACCCACCAGCCACTCCTTGGAAGGAAGATGGGGCAATCTACTTCTGTAGTGATACTGCCTCGGAAACCTAGGAGGGGTCGCTATGAGTCGGGTCTGACTTGACGGCACATAACAACAACAATTATTGGTCCAGTTTTGAGGACTTTAGTTTTCTTTATATTGGAGTATAATCCATACTGTAGACTGTAGTCTTTAATTTTCATCAATAAGTACTTCAAGTCATCTTCATTTTCAGCACACAAAGTTGTTTCGTCTGCATATTGCAGTTGTTAATGAAACTTCCTCCAATCCTGATGTCATATTATTCATCATATAGTCCAGCTTCTCAGATTACTTGCTCAACATACAGATTGAATTAGTTAGAGAGGTTGTTTGCTAAGCACCTCTATCTTCTTAACTCTAAATTCAGAAATTTTCTATTTCTAACTTCATATTACAAGTGATTCATACATATGTGGCTTCACATGTGTGGTTTGGGATCATTACAGAAAGTATACATAACAGCCAAAGCCAAAATCTAAGAGCAAATCTAAGTCTTTATTTAGTTTGAATGTTCAGCTTTGGTGTGTGGGGGAGGGGATATAAATTCAAAGAATGGAGTTTTCAATTTTTGTTGTTGTCATAAGCAGAATTACATAGAGTCCCTTAGGTATTTTTCACCAAATGAAACCAGAATCATAGAGAATTATAGGTCAGTGAGAACTTTATTAAAATTTCATTGAAATTTAAAATTGCCTTTTTATATATCCTAAAGAAATATGTAAAAAATTTAATAATTTACGTTTTAAATTAATTGATATTGCTTTCAAGCAGTTCACAGTCTAGTATGGATCATTGTAGGGAAATAAAAAGATGGAAATTCAAAAA
Organism: Orycteropus afer afer; assembly: GCF_000298275.1. Lineage (NCBI taxonomy): Eukaryota > Metazoa > Chordata > Mammalia > Tubulidentata > Orycteropodidae > Orycteropus > Orycteropus afer. The sequence goes on from NW_006922124.1 coordinate 1,073,682, forward strand.
GCTTTCTAAAGCCAGACATGATAAATACCATGAAAACAGAGGAAAGCTGCTTATATGCATAATGCAGAATGCCAGTTTTAGTATTGATGGCCAGAGTAAGATAGATCTTGGCAGACACAGAGTCTCTAAATTCTGCCTCCCATGTGTGAAGGTAGGAGAGTCTGCCTAGGAAAAATAGGAGGAATCAAAGAACCATAAAGGAGCTCTGGTGAGATAGCTGGTAAAGCATTTGGCTGCTAACCAGAAGGTTGGTGGTTCAAACCCAAAGCAGGAGGAAGATGAGGCAATCTGCTCCCATAAAGATTTAAAGCCTTGGAAACCCAATGGGGGTTGCTATGAGTCAGAATCTACTCAATGGCAGGTTTTTTTTTTTTTTTTTAATAAGGATTGTAGAGAGTTGCCAACAGAAGTTGGGACTTATTCTGAATACTGGAGTAAGTAAGCACTATATTACAGCACAAACAAGCAACAGAGAAGACATTGATGGGTCAGAGTGAATCATCACTGCCATGTAATACCACAAATTTATTTCTGTTCATAAAACTAAAAAAACAAACCCATGTGTTACAGAGTAGAACTGAACCTCATGGGATTTTCTTGATTACAGTCTTTATGGAAGCAGATCTTCAGCCCTTTCTTCTGTGGCAACACTGACTGGATTCCAACCACCAATCTTTAGGTTGGTAGAGGAGAGCAAACAATTTAGGAATCTATTTTGATTTGTATGGACATAGTAAAACACACGGAAGCAAAGATGATGCCTACATCACATCTCCTCATCCCATCTTAGACCTTCCCTACAGCTTTGGTTGACAGTACCCTTTACACAACCAGGGTTCCAACTAAAGGGTTCTTTGGCATCTCAGCATTTTTGTATCAAGGTGTCCTTGTATTTTCAGGCACATCTGGACAATTTTAATGCCCTCAGGGGAAAATTTCAACCAATGTGCATAGAAGTCTATAGTAAAACGTCCCAGGCTCCTGTCCATTGGGATAAGTCAATGTCCCCATACATTCTACATAATGCCTCAGAGACTTGGGAGAAGGAGAATGCAGCTCATTATCGGTATTCCTCTTTCCTTGTGTGACACTCCCTCTCCTTGTGTGACTTTCCTTTATCCTTCCATGACTGTTACTGTTGTGGTTAAATGCCATCGAGTGGGTTCTGATTCATAGTAACCTTATGTGTAACAAAATGAAACATTGCCTGGTGCTGTGACATCCTCATAACCTTTGCTATGTTTGAGCTCATTTTTGCAACTACTATATCAATCCATCAAAAGAGGGTCTTCCTCCATTTTGCTGACCCTCTACTTTGCCAAGCTTGATGTACTTCTCCAGGGACTGGTGCCTCCTGATAACAGGCCCAAAATAAATTAGATAAAGTGAAGCCATCCTTGCTTCTAAGGAGCATTTTGTCTGTACTTCTTCCAAGACAAATTTGTTCATTCTTCTTTAAATCTATGGTATATTTGATATTTTGGGCCAACACCATAATTCAAAGGCATCAATTCTTTTTTGGTCTTCTTATTCATTGTCTAGCTTTCACATGTGTGTGAGGCAATAGAAAATATCCACCCACCCACTGCTATGGAGTTGATTCTGACTCATAGTGACCCCATGAATCAGAAACAAAGTGCTTGCTAAACAAACTTGATTAAGCTTCTCTCCTTCTCCCAAGTCCCTGAAATCTGGCCCATCCTTAGTCTCAGCCAACACACTACCCTTCTTTAAGGGTCTTTCCCAGAGATTAGGCTGACCTCAGGGTAAAACATGCTCATTTACTATTCCATGCTGTCTTCTTTTCATGTCACTTCCTCACACCTAGACTTACTTACCCTCAATCTTTCTTAAAAAACAAACACAAAATGCCATTTTCATAATATTTTTGGTAATGCTTCTACATCTTAAAGTCTGAGTGTTTTCCCTATGTAGTAGTTTCTAAGTAGTTTTCCTCCCCCACTACTACAATAGCCCCTCTTGCTTTCCTTGTTTCTTTCTGAATAAAGCTCCTCCTTATCAAAGTTGGGGTTTGGTTTTTACTTGACAATATTCTCAATTGCCCTATGAGCGAAGTGGGCTGAGGTAGAGAATGCAGGATAGGGCAGGGAGTTGTCAACTCCATTTTACTGAAGAGGGAAAGGCTTTAGATAATCAGAATAACTCCTCCAAAGTCACAGAGCTAATAAGTGGCACAATCTTCTTTGATGTGCTAAATAGAACTTTAGCAACACAAAAAATAATGAATCATTTCCCAAATGAGTTCTGTGTGCTTTAATTTCATGTATCACCCCAATTTAGTGTGTCAGATCTTGCTAGCTTAAAACGTTTCAGTTAAACATCATTAATTTGAGCTCTGTTAATTTATGCTTTGTGATGAAATCCAGAAATCTAGGAATAAATTTATTTTGTTTTGTACAAATATGATCAGATAATATAAGAGTATAATTTTTTAATAGAACCAAACCGTTTCCCAAATCCCCACCCTGAGTCAACCAGTCATCATCCTAGTTCTATTATATACAATGAAAGAAAAAAAATTAGGCACACTAAGCATTAGAATGCTTTATTGTTGTCCTAATACCTCTTGGGATCATTTCAAGCTATATTCAGAGAATGAAATGTTCATATAATTTTAGCTTTGAAACAAATTTTTTAAATAAACACATAAAAGGAGCTCTGGTGGTGTAATGGTTAAGGCATTGGGCTGGTAACCAGGAGGTTGGTGGTTCAAAACAGATGAGGCAATCTGTTTCCATAAAGATTTATAGCCTTGGAAACCCAGTGGGGGTTGCTATGAGTTGGAACTGACCCTATGACAATGAGATATACTTATATAACACCAACTATATGCCAATCATTGTTCAAAATTCTTTATAATTAGTAACTGAGATTTAATTCTTATATCCCTTTGAACTACGTGCCTTTATTATTCTCCCTCATTTCATAAATTAGAAAACTGAAGGACAGGTAGATTAAGTAGTTTAACCCAAGTCGTACAGCTAAGCCTGGATTCAAAACCAGGAAAATTAACTCAGGGTCAGCGCTACTAACTGCTGCCTATAGTGACCATTCTGACCAGGGATACAGTAGAAGGTCCTGGTTAGAATGGAAGAAAAATGTAGAACAAAACTCAAATTCCCGAAAAAGGCCAGACCTACTGGATCAATAGAGACTTAAAGAACCCCTGAGACGATCACCCTAAAATGACCTTTGAACATGAAATTTGAGCTATTTTTGTGGGTCACCCCTCTCTGTCAAATAAAAGATTGCCTCATAAAATAAACAATAGCATTCATGATAGTGTACTCCTTTAAGCAATGTAGTATATAAGACCAAATGATCAACATTTATTCAAAAGCAAAGATGGCAAGGCAAGGAAGGGAAGGGAAGCCAGATCAATAGAAACAGAACAAACAGAATTAAAATAATGAGAATGCTGACACAATATGAAAATTGTAGGAACAATCTGTATAAAAATTGTTAAAGGGAATCATAATTTGTTGTGTAAACTTTCACCTAAAGCACAATAAGGAAAAAAATAAAAGAAAACTTAGAATTTCCACAATTCATGAATTGGGAAGTGTCGGGTCTAGAAATCAGATAAGAACTTTGAAGATGGTACAAACTGGAAAGGTTTTATAGCACAAATACAACAGAGTAAGAAACCGACACTGGGCAATTTCCAATAGTCTATTGGGAATATTTTCCCATTATTATTATTATAAAGAACTCTGGTGGCATAGTGCCTAAGGCACTTGACTACTAACCAGAAGGCTGGCAGTTCAAACCCACCAGCCATTCCTCAGAAAGAAGGTTGGGCAATCTACTTCCATAGAAGTACCACCTTGGAAACCCAAGGAGGGGTCACTATGAGTTGGATCCGACTTGATGGCAGTGCGTTGCGTTTGTTGTTATAATTATTATTTTCATTAAATGGAAAATTTGAAATAGGTTAAACTAAACTGTCCCAGGCTGCAGGGAGCAGCAGCAGACAGGGCTGGTGGCTGAAACAGGCTGAACATGGTAAGATGGGCAGAGGACAGCCCCAGGTGGCAGGGAGCAGTGGCAGACATGGCTGACAGGAAGAGGTAAGGGGTAGCCTAGGAAGTGAGCGGAGTGGTTGGAACAGCTAAGGGAGACAAATTTGTCTGTTGGTTTATCATACTGTGATGGCTTGCATGTTGCTATGAGGCTGGAGGCAGTGCCAGCAGGGGTGCCCATGGTGGACTGGTTTCGATGGAACTTCCACACTGAGACAGACTCAAAAGAAGGAAGAGCCAGTTCACTTCTCAAAGAACTGACCAGAGAAAACCTTATGAAGAGTAGTGAAACACTGATACATTACTGAAAAAATTTATGAACAATCCTGAAACATTGTCTGATACAGTGCCAGAAGATGAGCCCCTCAGGTTGGAAGGCATTCAAAATACGACTGGGAAAGCGCTGTCTCATCAGATTAGAGCCTATCTTGTTATTGTGGTTATGTGCCGTTGAGTTGGACCTGACTCATAGGGACCCCTCCTTGGGTTTCTGAGGCAGTATCTCTACGGAAGTAGATTGCTCCATCTTCCTTCCGAGGAGTGGCTGGTGGGTTTGAACCACCATCCTTCTGATTAGCAGTCAAGTGCCTTAAGCACTATGCTACCAGAGCTCCTAAAGCTTATCTTAATGATATGGATAAAACAGAGTTTTCAGAGTCTCCATTTGATGAAGTGGCATGCCTCAATATGAGAAGAAACAGGTGCAAACATCCATTGATAATCGGAACATGGAATGTACAAAGTATGAACCTAGGAAAATTGGAAGTTGTCAAAAATGAAATGGAATGCATAAAGATTGATATCCTAGGCATGAGTAAGCTGAAATGGACCAGTTTTGGCCATTTTGAATCAGATAACCATATGATATACTATGTTCGAAATGACAAAATGAAGAGGAATGGCCTGGCATTCATTATCACAAAGAATGTTTTAAGATCTGTCCTGAAGTACAATGCTGTCAGTAATAGAATAATATCCATACACCTACAAGGAAAGCCAGTTGATACTACTATTAATCAAATGTACGTGCCAACCACCACAACCAAAAATGAGGAAATTGAAGATTTTTACCAACTTCTGCAGTCTGAAATTGATCAAACATGCAATCAAGATGTGGTGATTATTGTTGGTGACTGGAACGCACCAAAGAAGAATAACCAGTAGTTGGAAAATTTGACCTTGGAGATAGAAATAATACTGGAGATTGCATGATAGAATTTTGAAAGACTAACAACTTACTCATTAGAAATACCTTTTTTCAACAACACAAATGGTGGCTATGCATGTGGACTTTGCCTGATGGAGTACACAGTAATCAGATTGACTACATCTGTGGCAAGAGACAATGGAGAAGCTCAATATCTTCAGCCAAAGCAAGGTCAGGATGTGATTGTGGAACAGACCAGCAGGTGCTCATGTGCAAGTTCAAGTTGAACTTGAAGACATAACAAGTCCATGAGAGTCAAAATATGACCTTGATTATATCCCACCTGAATTTAGAGACCATTTAAAGAATAGATTTGATGCATTGAACACCGATGACCGAAAACCAGAGGAGTTGTGGGATGACATCAAGAACATCATCCATGAAGAAAGCAAAAGGTCATTAAAAAGACAGGAAAGGAAGAAAAGACCAAACTGGATGTCAGAAGACACTTTGAAACTTGCCCTTGAGCAGAGAGTAGCTAATGCAAATGGAATAAATGACAAGATAAAACAGCCAAACAGAAGATTGTAAAGAGCAGCTCAAGAAGACAAAGTCAATTATTATAATGAAATGTGTAAAGACATGGAGTTAGAAAGCCAAAAGGGAAGAACACACTCAGTATTTCTGAAGCTAAAAGAATTGAAGAGGAAATTTAAGCCTAGAGTTGCAATATTGCAAGATTCTACAGGCAAGATATTGAAAAATGCAGGAAACATCAAAAGAAGATGGAAGGAATACACAGAGTCACTGTACCAAAAATAATTGCTTGATGTTCATCCATTTCAGGAGGTGGTATATGATCAAGAATCAATATCGAAGGAAGAAGTCAAAGCTGCACTGAGGGAAGTGGTGAGAAACAAGGCTCCAGGAATTGATGGGATACCATTGATATGTTTCAAAATATGGATGCCACACTAGAGACACTCACTCAGCTATGCCAAGAGAATTGGAAGACAACTATCTGGTCAACTGACTGGAAAAGATCAAGAAAGTTGCCCCACAGAATATGGAAACTATCGAACAATATCATTAATATTGCATCAAGTAAAATCTTACTGAAGATAATTCAAAAACTGTTGCAGCAATATATTGACAGAGAACTTCCAGAAGTGCAGGCTGGATTCAGAAGAGGACGTAGAACAAAGGATATCATTGCTGATGTCAGATGGATCTTGGTGGAAATCAAAGAATACCAGAAAGATGTTTGCTTGTGTTTTATTGACTATGCAAAGACATTTGATTGTGTGGATCATAACAAATTGTGGGTAACATTGAGAAGAAAGGGAATTCTAGAACACTTACTTGTGCTCACGAGGAACCTGTACATAGACCAGGAGCCTGTTTTTCAAACAGAACAAGGGGACACTGCATCGTTTAAAATCAAGAAGTGAATGTGTCAGGGTTGTATCCTTTCACCATCCTTATTCAATCTGTATGCTGAACAAATAATCTGAGAATCTGGACTATATGAAGAAGAATGTGGCATGAGGATTGGAGGAAGATTCATTAACAACCTGCGATATGCAGATGACACAACTTTGCTTGTTGAAAGTGAGGATGACTTGAAAACACTTCCTGATGAAGATTGAAGGCTACAGTCTGCAGTATGGATTACATGTCAATATAAAGAAAACAAAAGTCCTCACAATGGGACCAATAAGCAACATCATGATAAATGGAGAAAAGAT
>NW_006922124.1:1086713-1088443 GCF_000298275.1 Orycteropus afer afer
AGCACTTCTTCTAAGACAGATTTGTTCCTTCTTCTGGCAGTCCATGGTATTTTCAGTATTCTTCACCTACACCACAATTCAAATGAATAATTTCTTTGGTCATCCTTATTCATTGTCCAGCTTTCATATGCATATGAAGTGATTGAAAACACTATGCCTTGGATCAGGCACACTTTAGTCTTCAAAGTGACACCTTTGCTCTTTAACACTTTAAAGAGATCTTTTGCAGTACATTTACCCAGTGCAATACATCTTCTGATTTCTTGACTACCGCTTCCATGGGCACTGATTGTGGATCCAAGTAAAATGAAGCCTGTGCCAACTTTAATCTTTTCTCCATTTGTTCTGATGTTGCTTATTGGTTCAGTTATAAGGATTTTGGTTTTCTTTATGTTGAGTTGTAGTCCATACAGAAGGCCGGAGTCCTTGTTCTTCATCAGTAAGTACTTTAAGTCTTCTACACTTTCAGCAAGTGAGGTTGTCTCATCTGCATACCACAAGCTTTAAAAGTCTTCCTTCAATCCTTAAGCCCTGTTCTTCTTCATATAGTCCAGCTTCTTGGATTATTTGTTCAATGTACAGATTGAACAAGACCCTGACACACACCTTTCCTGATTTTAAACCATACAATATCCCTTTACCCTACTTAAACAATAACCTCTTGGTCTATGTACAGATTCCTCAGGGCACAAAAAATATTCTGAAATTCCCAAACCTTGCAATGTTATCCATGATTTGTCATGATCCACACAGCCAAATGCTTTGCATAGTCAGTGAAATGCAGATAAACATCATTCTGGTATTCTTTGGTTTCAGCCAAGATCATTTGACATCAGCAATGATATCCATTCCAAACTCTCTTCTGAATCCAGCTTGAATTTCTGGCTTTCCCTGTCAATTTACTGCTGAAATTATTTTTGAATTATCTTCAGCAAAATTTTACTTGTGTGTAATATTAATAATATTGTTTGATAACTTCCACCTTCTGTTGTATCATCTTTTTTTGGAATGGGCACAAATATGGATCTCTTACAGTTTGTTGGCCAAGTTACTGTCTTCCAATTTTCTTGGCATAAACAAGAGAGCACCTCTAGTACTGCATCACTTTGTTGAAACATCTCAGTGGGTATTCTGTCAGTTCCTGGAGCCTTATTTTTCACAAATTCCTTCAATGCAGCTTGGACTTCTCCTTCAAAACCGTTGGTTCTTGATTATATGCTACTTCCTGGAAAAGTTGAACATTGACCAATTATTTTTAGTACATTGACTCTGGGTATTCCTTCCATCTTCTTCTTCTTTTCTTTAATACATTTTACTGAAATATAATTTATCTACAGTGAAATACACAGTGTTCCCTCCCCTACCCTCCTGCTCCTGGTAACCAACAAAGAAAGTTTTGTTCCATATATATACCTATCATTAATTTTTTACAATAATGAGCTAATACTGCGTTTGTCCTTCTGTGATTGATTTGTTTCACTCAGAATAATGTCCTCCATGATCATTCATGTTATGCAGTGTTTTGCAGATTCTACATTATTCTTTAGGGTTGCACAGTATTCCATTGTGTGTATGGACTATACTTTGGTTATCCATTCTTCTGTTGATGGACATGTAGGTTGTTTCCATCTTTTTCCTATTGTAAATAGTACTGCAATGAACAAGGGTGTGCAAATATCTGTTCTCGTCATGGCTCTCACTTCTTTAGGATATATAACTAGTAATGGAAT
>NW_006922124.1:1089700-1090720 GCF_000298275.1 Orycteropus afer afer
GCTGCTTAAAACATATACATCTGATCCCATCATGGGAACAACCCACATCACAATTGCTTAAACCACACAGAATTGTGGTCCAGCCAAGTTGACACTCAGCTCCAACTATCACACATACCCTTAAAGAATGCTGATAGGATCTGGATTGAGATTGCATTGAATGTATAGATTTCCTTGGGTAGAATTGACATTTTCACAATGTCCAATCTTCCTATTTACGAGCATGCTATGTTCTTCCATTTATGTAGATCTCTTATGGTTTCTTGGAGTAGTGATTTGTAGTTTTCTTTGCACAAGTCCCTAGTGAGATTTATTCCCAAGTATTTTATTTTTTTGGTAGCTACTGTAAATGGTATTGATTTCCTTATTTCCTTTTCAGCAATCTCTTTGTTGGTGGAGAAGAATCCAACTGATTTTTGGATGTCGGTCTTGTACCCTGCCACAATGCTAAATCTCTGAATTAGTTCCAGTTGTTTTTTTGCTGAGTCTCTTGGGTTTTCTAGGTATAGGATTATATCACCAGCAAATAGGGATAATTTGACTTCTTGTTTACCAATTTGGGTGCCTTTGATTTCCCTTTCTTCCTTATTGCCCTGGCTAGGACTTCTAATACAGTGTTGAATAGAAATGGTGATACAGGGCATTCTTGTCTAGTTCCTGTTTGCAAGAGGAATATGGTTTCATTCTCTCTCCATTGAGAATAATGTTGGCTATTGATTTTGCATATATGCCTTTTATTATGTTGAGGAACGCCCCTTTTATTCCTATTTTGCTGAGAGTTTTGACCAGGGATAGGTGTTGGATTTTATCAAATGCCTTTTCTGCATCGATTGATATGATCATGTGGTTCTTTTCCTTTGTTTTATGTAATTGATGACATTGACTGTTTTTCTAGTGTTGAACCATCTTTGGATGCCTAGTATGAACCTAACTTAGTCATAATGTATATATATATATATATATATATAATGTTGTTGGAATCTATTGGCTAGTATTTTGTTGGAGATTTTTGCATCTATA
>NW_006922124.1:1090820-1091335 GCF_000298275.1 Orycteropus afer afer
TGGAGAAAAGATTGAGGTTGTCAAAGACTTCATATTACTTGGTTCTACAATCAACACCAATGGAAGCAGGAGTAAAGATACCAGATGTTGTATAGCAATGGGCTAATCTGCTGTAAAGGACTTCTTTCAAGTGCTGAAGAGAAAAAATGATTTCTTAAAGACAAATGTCTTCAAGACACAAGCTTGCTTGACACAAGCCATGGCATTTTCAGTTGCCTCTTCTGCATGTGAGAGATGGACAATGAAAAAGGAAGACTGAAGAAGAGTCAATGCTTTTAAATTTTGGTGTTGGCAAAGAATGCTGAAAGTGCCATAAACTGCTAAAAGAACTAACAGGTCCGTCCTGGAAGAAGTACAGACAGGACGTTCAATGGAAGTGAGAATGGCCAGACTTTGTCTCACCTACTTTTGTCATCTGTGGCCACAGATGAGGAAATTGAAGAATTTTATCAGCCTCTACAGTCTGAAATTGACCAAACATGCAATCAGGATGTGTTAATTATCACTGGTGACTG
>NW_006922124.1:1091435-1097664 GCF_000298275.1 Orycteropus afer afer
ATGACCTGTTCAATTTCTTCTTTCATTATGGATCTGTTTAAATTTTCCACCTCAGCCTCTGCTAGTTTAGGTTAGTATGTTTCTAGAAATCTGTCAGTTTCTTCTAGACTTTCAAATTTGTTGCAATATAGTTCTTCATAGTGTGCTGATATTATCCTTTTAATTTCTGTTGGTTCTGTTGTTATTTTGCCCACTTCATTTCTTATTTGTGTTATTCGTATTCTCTCCCTCCTTTCCTTTGTTAAATTTGCCAGTTGTTTGTCAATTTTATTAATCTTTTCAAAGAACCAACTTCTAGTCTTGTTGATTTTTTCTATTGTCTTTCTATTTTCTGTTTCATTTATTTCTGTTCAAATCTTTATTATTTCCTTTCTTCTGGTGACTGCATGCTTTTATGCTTCTCTTTTTCTATTGTTGGAGATGTTGGGTTAAGGTGTTGATTTTGGCTCTTTCTTCTTTTTTGCTGTGTACATATATTTCTATAAACTGGACTCGGATAACTGCTTTTGCTGTGTGCCAAAGATTTTGGTATGTTATATTTTCATTTTCATTTGATTCAAGGAAGTTTTAAGTTCATTTTCATTTCTTCTATTATCCAGTCATTCTTAAGGAGGGTGCTGTTCAGTTTCCAGGTGTTTGCTCTTTTTCTGTTGATCTTCTTGTTGTTGATTTCTAATTTGATAGTATTGTGATCTGAGAAGATGCTTTGTAATATTTCAAGTTTTTAAATTTCTTGAGGCTTGCTTTGTGGCCTAACATTGGTCTATCTTGGAGAATGTTCCATGTACACTGTAAAATAATGTATATTGTGCTGTTTTTGGGTGAAGTGCTCTGCAGATGTCTATAAGGTCAGGTTGGTGGATTGTATTGTTTAGCTTTTCTGCATCTTTGTTGAGTTTCTCTCCAGTTGTTCTATTTCAGACTTTAGAAGTTGGTAAATAATCTTCATTTTCTTCATCTTTGGTTCTAGTGGTTGGTGCATAAATTTGTGTAATAGTACTGTTAGCTGCTCTTCCTTGTAGGCATATCAATATTATTCCATCACTGACAGCACTGTACTTCAGGATAGATTTTGAAATATTCTTTTGGATGTTGAATACAACACCTTTCCTCTTCAATTTCCGATTCTTGGAATAGTGGACCATATGATTGTCTGATTCAAAATGGTCAATACCAGTCCATTTCAGCTCACTAAGGCCTAGGATGTTAATCTTTACACATTCCATTTCATTCTTGAGAACTTCCAATTTTCTGAGATTCTTACTTAGTACATTCCATGTTGCAATTATTAGTGGAGGTTTCCAGCTGTTTCTTCTCATTTTGTATTGTGCCACATCAACAAATGGAGGTCCTGAAAGCTTTACTCCATCTATGCCATTAAGGTTAACTCTACTTTGAGGAGGCAGTTCTTCCACTTTCGTATTCTGAGTGGCTTTTGCTAACCAGAAGTTAGTTGTTCAAACCCATCAGCCATTCTGCAGAAGGAAGGCAAATGGGCCAATCTACTTCTGTAAAGATTTACTGTCTTGGAAACCCAATGTGTGTTCTTATGAGTTGGAATCAACTCAGTGGCAGTGGGTTTGTCTTTTGTTTTGTTTTTGTTTTTGGTTTTGGTTTTTCCAACCCGAGGGGCTTCTCTTTGGCATTATATCAGACAATGTTTCTCCATTTTCATAGGCCAATATTTTCCAGAAATGATCTGGCCACATCTTTCTTCCTAGTTAGTGTTAGTCTGGATGCTCTGTTGAAACCTGTCCAGCATGGGTGATATGGCTGGTATGTGAAATACCAGTGACATAGCTTCCAGGATCACAGCAACACCCAAGCTACTACCTACAGTATGACAAACTGACAGACAAGTGGGGGTAATTTTGAGTTATAGACAATTAATACTGAAATCTTCTCTTCTTATTACATCTTTCTCATTCAATTAATAGAATGTGTTCCTAGCAACTTGTTCAAAAAGATTTACAGACTCTTATAGAATTAAGTGCTCACTTATTTTAAATGATTTTCAATGGAGAGTCCATCTGGTAGAACCTTCCTAATTCTGGCAGATAAATTTTAAAAAAACATTCCAGGATGGAATAGAGCTATTCTTTGTGGAGAATTCTTTTATGTTTTCAGAGTATCCCTTCAATTGAAATTTTCTTTACATTATTATTTTTTTCGGTATCAGGAAATTAAACAAAGCCCACAATTTGATATAGGATGAATGGTTGGCACTTTGGCCTTGCAGAGGACTTTGTTAACCAGTTTTCTTCAAGTGTCATTTTCTTTTGTTCCTCGCCTGCAGATTTGTAGCAAAGTGGCATCCAGAAATCATTGTAATTGCAGCAGTATTTCATGTAAGCATTCTGTGTTCAAGGATTTCAAAATACTTTTCAAATGGTAAATTACCTTTACAATATTCCTTTTTGTAAACTGAAAAACTGAAGCAATGAGAGCTATTTTTCCCAAGGTCTGCTGCTGATTTTCTTAGTCAACATACTTGTTGAATATCTGATAAATACTGAACACTTTGCTAGATATAGTGAAGAGTTTTGAGGGAAACAAAAGGTTAGGTTTCTGAAGTCAATTGTTTGATTTAATGAGGGATAAAAAAAAGAACCAAATACAATTTTGCATATATGGAAAGCACTTATATAGCCAATTATAGATGTTCTCATTAACAGTGTTAATGTTTAAGCCAGTGAGAAAGCTAAAAAAAGAGGTTTCATTTTATAATTATAATCATTTTACTTGACAAGGTTTTAAATGTGGAAGGCAGATGCTTTGGCACTGCAAAGTAGGGATGACATGCTATGCAGATTACAGAGAATGTTCAGTGATATATAGGCAAAAGAGAGCAGAATTTATATGGAAATTGGCCTACAGGTTTGCCAAATACACCATATAGCTGGGTTGTTCAAATCAAGTAGAAGTAAAAGAGACTCTTAGGTAAAGAGAATGTTCTGAGCCAACAAGAATGCTTGGAGCAATTATAAGGAAAAAAGATCACAATGACACCAAGATAAAGTTCTTATGACATTTTGTCCTAAGAATTGGAAAAAGAATCAAATATTGGATCAAAAAGGGTCAGGGAGAAATATAGAGGAACAGGCATTAGCATGAAGTCTTAGGTGGTACTTTATACACTGGCAGCAAATTTGTCTAGAGCTTCCCAGCAATCAAAGCACAAAAACAAGCATAATCAATTATATAGTTATTGGAAAGTAACTCTATTACTTTCTAATAAATTAGAATCACCAAGTGTCTTAGTTCCCTAATGCTACTGCATCATAAATACTGCGAATTTTTGTCTATGAACAGCATAAATTTATTTTTCTTCCAGTTCTGGACATTAATAGGTCAAATCAGAGTCTTAACCATGTGGGATCACTCTATGGGACTCACTCCTAGTTGTTGGTGTCTGCTGGTAATTCTTGGCATTCCTTTACTTTAGATTGGTCCTGTCATGCTATCTGTGTTCCCCTCTGTGTGTATTTGTGTCTATTTTACTTTTTTTATAAAACACTATTCATAAATGAAGGAGCTCAAGTGGTGCAGTGCTTAAAGCACCAGGTTGCTAATCATAGTTTAGTGGTTCAAACCCACCAGCCACTCAGTGAGAGAAAGATGAAGCAGTCTGCTTCCATAAATATTTATAGCTTTGGAAACCCTACAGACAGTTCTACTCTGCCTTAAAGGATTGCTATGAGTTGGAATCCACTCAATGACCATTGAGTTTATTCAGAAGTGATTAAGATCAAACCCAATGTTACTCTAGTGTGACATCATTAACATAAACAAAAACAAATCAAACCCAGTTGTCAAGAAGCAGCTATATTATAAAAATAAAATTTATCCTAAAATTATAATGACAGGCAGGTGGTGCAGTCAAATGGAAAAGATTGAATTTCCAGAAAAAGAAAGTCATTAATCATAATAATACTGACAGTAATAATTTTTATTTAAAAGAAAATATATATGTTCAGTTGTTCAAATGATTGGGAATAACAGAAGCTATTCAGTAAATAGTGAAAATGCACTACTTAGAATAATGAATCTCTGTACTTCCATAGTATGTACCAGTAAGTAGTAGATGGACTAATAACTAAATGCAATAAAGGAAAACCCAAAAGTACTGAAAGAAAATAGGCGTACATTTTTATCTGATCTTAAGATGTTAGGTTGTTAGGGGCCAAGAAGTTGGTTTCCACTCCTAGTAACCCTATGTACAATAGAACGAAACAAAGGCCCAGTCATGCCACGTCCTCACAATCTTTGCCATGCATGAGCCTATCATCACAGCCACAGTGGCACTTCATCTTGTTCATGAGCTTCCCCTTTTTTGTTGACCCTCTGCTTTATCTACCATGATAACCTTCTCCAGAGACTGGTGCCTCCTGAAAACATGACCAAAGAATGAGAGACGACAAAGTCTGCCACTAATTGTGCATCCAAATAAAATGAAATCCTTGACAATTTCAAACTTTTCTCCATTTATCATGATGTTGCTTAGTGATCCAGTTATGATGATTTAGTTTTCTCTATGTTGAGTTGTGGGAGCTCTGGTAGCATAGTGCCTAAGGCACTTGACTGCTAACAAGAAGACTGGTGGTTCAAACCCACAAGCCACTCCTTGGAAGGAAGGTTGGACAATCCTACTTCCGTAGTGATACTGCCTCAGAAACCCAAGGAGGGGTAGCTATGAGTCGGTGCCGACTCAAAGACACACAACAACAACAACAGTGTTGAGTTGTAATCTACACTGAAGACACAATCTTTAATCTTCATCAGGAAGGGCTTCAAATGCTCTTCACTTTCAGCAAACAAGGTTGTGTCATCTGTATATTGCAGGTTGTTTATGAATTTCCTCCCATCCTGATGCTTCATTCTTCATATATAGCTCAGCTTCTCAGATCATTTGCTCAGCACACAGATTGAATAAGTATGGTGGAAAGACATAACCTTGAAACACACCTTTCCTGATTTTAAAATACGCAGTGTCCCCATGTTCTTTTCAAATGGCTACCTCTTGGTCTGTGCACAGGCTTCACATGAGCACAATTAATTATTCTGGAATTCCCATCCTTTGCAATGATATACATGATTTGTTAGAATCCACATAGTTTGATACCTTCAAATAGTCATTAAAACACAGGTAAATATATTTTTGGTATTCTTTACTTTCAGCCCAGATCTATCTGGCAATGATATCTTTTGTTTCAAGCTCTCTTTTAAATCCAGCTTGAATTTCTGGTAGTTTATTGTTGATGTACTGCTGCAATCATTTATTAATTATCTTCAGCAAATTATTACTTGTGTGTAATATTTACTATATTGCTCAGTAATTTCCACATTCTGTTGGAAAACATTTCTTTGGAATGGGTACAAATATGGTTCTCTTCCAATCAGTTGGCCAAATATTTGTCTTCCAAATTTCTTGGCATAAATGAGCGAGCGCCTCCTGCACTGCACCCGTTTGTTGAAACATCTCAATGGGTATTCTTTCAATTCCTAGAACCTTTTCTTTTTTTTTTTTTTGCCAATTCCTTTAGTGCAGCTCTCACATCTTCCTTCACTACCATCAGTTCTTGAGCATATGCTACCTCCTGACATGACTGAACATCAACCAACTCTTTTTAGTACTGTGACTCCATGTATTCCTTCCATTTTCTTGTGATACTTCCTGCATCTTTCACTTTTTTTCCATAGAAATCTTCAATATTGCAACTTGAGGCTTGAATTTTTTCTTCAGTTTTTCAGCTAGAGAAATGCTGAGCATGTACTTCCCCTTTGATTTTCCACCTCCAAGCCATTGCACATTTCATTATAATACTTGCAGTGCTATGATTCCTTAGTGTGGCTCTTCTGGCTATGGTCTTTGTGACTCCCACCAGATGACTAGGTGGAACTAAGCAAATATAAGGTACTTGTGGCCCACCAAGGGGATTAGATCGGGTAGAAATAATGTGAACAAGGTACATGGCACTGTTGTGGGGGTGGGACTGTGCAGATACAGTGTATGGAGCCCTTATGTGAGGAATGGTCAGTTTTTCTATCTCACTAGGCTTAAAATGAGCCATCCTAGAGATGAAAAAGGAGGATGTCACTGCCATCAAGACAGAGAAAAGCCAGGAGTGGAGCATAGCCTTTGACCTGAGCTCCCTGGGCTGTGACAGCTGCAGAGAAATGGCAGAGAGACAGCAGAGTGACAGCAGAGATATGATGGAAGCAGAACCAA
>NW_006922124.1:1098645-1112087 GCF_000298275.1 Orycteropus afer afer
TTAAAATATTTTTTTAACCTACCAATCTACCAAGAAGATTGAAAAGGAATGATAGTACTCAATTTTAACAAGTGTTGGGTCAGTGAAGTAGTCCTATACATTTTAAAGAGAATTTGAACCAATGGAAAAATTTACAAATATTTCAAATATTTAACATCATTCCACCTTTTGAATTAGTGATTTTACTCTATGGAATTTGTTGGAAGAAAATAAATGAGCAAAGATTTTAACATAAATTAGTATTATTCCAGTTAAGTAAATCTGTGTCAAATATTATGTCTGTATCTAAATCTGTTGTGTTTGGTGTCGACAGCTCTATTTCACGTCAATGAGACCCCATGTGACAGAGTAGAACTGCAGAGGATAGTTTTCTAGGATGTATTTTTTTACAGGAAGGCTCTTTGGTGGTGTTGTGGTTAAGGTATTTGGCTGCTAACACAATGGTTGGAGGTTGGAACCCACTTCATGGGAAAAGATGAGTCAATTGACTTCCATAAAGATTTATAGCTATGGAAACACTATGGAGGTAACTATGAGTCAGAATCGACTCAATGGCAGTGGGTTTGGTGGTTTTTTAATGTAATCTTTACAGGAGCAGATTGCCAGGTCTTTCTCCTGCAGAGACATTGTGGGAATTTGAACTGCCAACCTTTTGGTTAGCAAGCACTTAACCACTGTGCCACTAGGGCCTCATAGCTAAATATAGGTATCTATGGGATCACCCTGAGTTGGAATGAACTTGACTGCAACTAACAACAACAACAACAACAATATATCTATGTTGATACATTAAACTATGAGTTACTTTGCCAGTATTCACAATGTAACTCATTACATTGCTGATCCTGAGTCATTCTCCTATTCTTTGCACTAACTCAGAGTTATGGAGTAGTCAGTCTCCTAGTCATAGAGACCCTTTCTGTCCAGAATTATTTCTCTGGGAGTTCCATGTGGGTGAAAGTATTGGAAAGGCCCAGTTAAAATTTGCATGAGCAAACTGAAAGGGGAAATATTTATTTTTAAGAACTTTGGTTTCTTTTTGAGGAAATCACATTTAAAGTCATCAAAGTATTTAAAAAAAATTCATGGAAATGAAAGGAACTCTGGTAGCATAGTTCCTAAGGCACTTGACTGCTAACCAGAAAGCTGACGGTTCAAACCCACCAGCCATTCCTTGGAATGAAGGTTGGACAATCTACTGTAGTGATACCCCAAGGAGGGGTCACTAAGAGTCATGTCCGACTAGATGGAAAATAACAACAACAACAACAACATGGAAATGGAGGAGCAACTGATATAAATGTCAGCAGAGTGTGCCTCAATAGTCACAATATCAATATCAATATCAATATCAATATCAATATCAATATCAATCTGGTCACATTGTTCTCTGCTCACTAATGCCTTTAAGGAAAATATCTGGTGTTCATAAAATATATAAACACAGGAGGCAATTCAAAACTTGCAGATAAAATTGCCTTCAAAAACTACCTCCAAGTATTTGGAATAAGAATGCACTTAGACCTCCTGTCTCTCTCAATCTCACTGGCTGATTTTTTGAACGTGTGAATTGTTCTCAGATCTGCCATCCTTAAAAGTGTTTCTTGATAGCAAATGTATCAGAATAGGAAGACTAAAATGCAATGTATTACAATAAAATATGGAACAGAATAGTGCAGTGCAGTAAGAATCAGTACAATGGAAAGCAAAATAATACACTCATGAAGAAGCTTTTCAAAAGGAGACACTGGGATTTCTATTCCTCTGGGCCCCTTTGTTCATAGGCCAGGAACCTGAGACTCAGAGAAGGTAGTGATTTACCTAAGCATGTTACTCTAACGTAGCAGTCCTTGAAATCTATTAAAAATGATATGAATATGACTATGTGACTTGTGGGATTTTATTTTTAAATAAATAGAGAATTCTCAGATTTGTCATGCATAAACTCATTTAGTTTATTGTAAGACATTCATGGTACTGTACACAGGTAAGACCCCAAGACATTCATTTATACCTGGAGAATCAGGGCAGGGTAAATTTAGTCCATTAAATAAAATCCAACTCTTCAACCCTTTAGCTGTTTACCTTTAATCAGTTGTCTCAGGAGGGAAGCCTGACTAATGGTCCATCCTAGGTGGAGACTCTTCTTAGCTGGTGTCCTATGGCAGTGGCAGAGGGCAGAATTTCCAACAGAGCCTCTAGCAATCTCAGTCTTTAGAGGGAGTTAGAGACTCAACTGACCTCAGTCAAAACCTTATGGATAGCAGGGACGTCTCGGGTTTTGGCACTCTAGTTTGGGAGCTCTGGTGGTGGAATGCCTACGGCATTTGACTGCTAACCAGAAGGCTGGCAGTTCAAACCTACCAGTACTCCTTGAAATGAAGATTGGGCAATCTATTTCTGTACTGATACTGACATGGAAACCCAAAGTGGGGTCGCTATGAGTCAGATCTGACTCCAGGGCAGTGAGTTTGGTCATTTTTTTTTTTTTTTTGTATTGTCTGATATAATGCCAAAAGATGAACCCCTTGGGTAGGAAGGCACTCAGTATGTGACTGGGGAAGAGCTGCCTCCTCAAAGTGGAGTCAAATTCAATGGCATGGATGGAATAAAGCTTTCAAGATCTTCATTTGCTGAGGTGGCATGACTCAAAATGAGAAAAATCAGCTGCAAAAATCCATTTATTAATGTATAAAATATTAATCTAGGAAAACTGGAAGTTGTCAAAAATGAAATGCAACACATAAAGATTGATATCCTAGGCATTAGTGGACTATAATGAACTGGTATTGGCCATTTTGAATCAGATAATCATATGATTTGCTATGCTGGGAATGACAAAGAGGAATGGCATCACATGCATTGTCCAAAAGAACATTTCAAAATCTATTCTGAAGTACAATGTGATAGCATAAGTGATGGGATAATGTTCATATGCCTACAAGGAAGAACAGTTGATACTACTATTCAAATTTACGTACTAACCACTGAAGTCAAAGTCGAAGAAACTGAAGATTTCATTCTTCATTCTGCCTCTATCTACTCTCAGTTCAAAAGGCAAAACCCAAAGGATTTTATGTGATTTAATTCCTCTGATCTCACGTAATAAGGATCTGTGTAGGGGCGGAGTATCTGGCTAGCATTGTATTAGAGTAACCTACTTCAAAAGTTCATAATCAGGGCTGCATATTCAGGATGTCTTAACATAGATAAACTAAAGGCTATGCTACACCACAGGGGCTCCAGTAGCATAGTGCCTAAGGCACTTGACTGCTAACCAGAAGGCTGGCAGTTCAAACCCACCAGCTACTCCTCAGAAGGAAGGTTGGGCCATCTACTTCCATAGTTATACTGCCTATATATAACCCAAGGAGGGGTCGCTATGAGTCGGTGCTGACTCCACGGCACATAACAACAACAATGCCACACCATATCACAGCAAGCAGGTGTTTACAACAAGGTAAGTAAATATAATATTAAAAGATACTTGTGACAAAGTTTGTCAGTTTTAAATTCCTTACCACTTAACTTAAGTGTTCAAGTCTCACATTACATATTACACACATATGTGATTTAAGATCACCACATTACAGGTGGTCCTCAGGTTATGAATGTGTGACATACTGCAACCCATAGTTAAGAAGCAGTCCTGGTACAGCCTATTATATTAAAAATTCAGGTCCATACAATGGTTCATAATAACAAATGGATGTTTCTTTGTGACAAGCATCAAAGTACTAAAATTGTCATTACCATTTTATTATGTTAAAGATGTTTTGGTGCATCTGGAATTATTTCTTTAACGATTTGTACACAAATAAAGGTACACTATATACAATAATATATTGCTTAGTACACACAATATGTTCTGTGAAATAGGACTTTATGTGATTTGGATGTTGTGCAAGCATCATATTATATACAGGCGGTCCTTGGATTACAAACAAATTCCATTCTTAAAATGCCTTTAAGTGGAATTTATATATAAGTTAGAACAATTATGCACAATTCACATCCAACATCAGTTAGTCAAATGTTTGTCTTAGTATATAGTAAACCTTTCTATGCATAAAAAACATTAAAGAAACAATTCCACATACACTAAAACATCTTTAACTTAATAATATATTAATAATAGTAATGATGTTTTGATGTGTTGCAAAGTAGTGCCCATTTATAATTATGAATCATAGCATGTAACTCAAATTTTTAATATAATAAGCTTTATGGGAGTTGGGACTACAGATGTATATGTGGCCAGATATTGCCCTAGGCAACTTTATGCAGTGCATAGCTGTATCATATATTAAGACAAAAATTTGACTAACTGGCATTAGATATGGACCATACCTAACTGTTTTGACTTACATACAAATTAACTTAAAGACAGACTTAGGAATGGAACTCGTTTGTAATCCAGGGACTGCCTGTATAAGCATACATGACAATATGCATATTATACCCACTTCTCACTTAATTGTTATGATTAGGTTCCAAAGACCAGGTTGTTTAGCAAAAATCAGCATATTATGAAAAAGGAGGAAGAACCCATCAGATCCCAAAATAGAGGATGATTATATCATTATATAATTGCCAAATTACATCATTACATAACTGCCAAACCACTGAGAATCATGGCTTAGCCAAGTTAACACTTAATCTTAACCATCACAGGCAACATTACTGTCGCCTAGCACCTCAGTGCCCATTATTGCCAGATATGCACAGTTAATGTGCAAATAGTCAGATAGTAGATTTTTTTAGTATCTCTGTAAATGTGAAATTTCAGATAATGAAATAGTTGATAAGTGAAGAGGAGGTGTAAATGATCACAATTGGAGGACATCTTAAACCTCCAATTAGCTCAACACTGGAGAACAAGAGATTATCAAAGTTGGAAGTTGAACAGATGATTTTTTAAAATGAAGAAAAAGTTCCTGGGTTTAATGCCAGGGCTGTGGTGGAAGTCTGGAGTTTAGGTTTCAGGGTGGAGCACAGTGTCTGTGGACATCACTAGGGGCACAAATACCTGATATATAAATTTTTAGTCTTGGGCATCCAGTAGTAAAAAGTACTTTCTCACTCTTTAGTCCATACCCAGTCCCAGATATGCTTGGCCTAAAGTGCTAGAATTTTTTGGAATCTGAAATCTCATGAACTATTCCTGACTTAGCCCTTAGACTAGACTCTTACAACACTGGAACTTTACTGTATTGTTGTCGTTAAGTGCCGTTGAATCAGTTTTGACACTCAGTGATCCTGTGCATACAACAGAATGAAACACTGCCTGATCCTGCACCTTCCTCACAGTCATTGCTATGTTTGAACCCACTGTTGAGGCCATTATGTCAATCCACCCTGTTGAGTTTCTTCCTCTTTTTCACTGATCTATACCATAGTATACAGGAAAACTTGACTTAGACATTATTATCCACAAATATATGATTGTTTTGGCAAATAAGAAAAGGAAAAGATTAGTGATTTCATTTGAAACATTAATCCTTAACTTAAAACAAAAAAGTTCTTAAGCTTATTTTTCATGATACTGAGTTACTGAGGCTGGTAGGGGGTAGAGAGATTTGTGAGCTTTTCTGGGACATTCCCATGGCCATGCAGGATGGGGCTTTCAAGTAATGAATATAGTCTTAATATCCTCTCAGCTTTCTTGACAAAAGAGTCACATAAATAGAGCTTGAAAATAATTCTATTAATTCATGAAGTCTATTCACGATTCACGTATTTTTATGTTAAGTATGGTATATTGAAGCCTAAATTGAGAATTGTTATTATTTTTTTTTCCAGATAATAGAGTTAACGATTGCAAAGTCTGGTCTTATCTTGAGCTCCACAGCTCCTGTAGACCACCCATAAACATTACTGAAATGATCTTGCTCTAGAGAGAGCTCATGAAATGTTCAAGGATTCTCTTTTTGCAAATAGTTAGAGCTTTTGCCATATATTTAAATTGCTATCCCTAAAAGATGCCCATATTAAATGAACATATGGGGATAAATTATTCAAATAATAGCAATTTATTTTTAAACCCAATTATATGGACCATAAATGCTTATTGTAAAGATCTTTTTGTTATATAACATCTTGTAGAGACTTACTAAATTGCATTCTACCTGCATGCTTCAATAGTTAACTCTACTAGAGGGAGTTTAACATTAGTTTAAATCTTTGTTCTCAGATTTATGATAAAAGTTGGACTGAGCTCTCCAGATTCTTTCTCAGTATTGAATCTTCTGGGCTTCTACAGCAGAACTTTCACTTAGAAATATACATTTGGATAAACTAGCATAGATTTGAGGTTTGAAGTAACAGACAAAGAAAAGGATAGTCTGAAATTATTTGTTAAAAAAAAAGTTTGTTGTCATTGAGAATATGCACAAGAGAATACATACTACTACAATTTCTGTGTATACATTCAGTGATATTGATTACAGTCTTCAAGTTGTGCAACTATTCTCATTCTCTTTTTCCAAGTTGTTCCTCTCTGTTAACATAAACTGACTGTCCTCTAAGGTTCCCATCCAATCTTTTGAGTTGCTGTTGTCAACTTGATCCCCTATAAATGGATCTTAAAAGAGCACGATGCTCAAGGCAGACATTCTTTACTAGTTAAGCTAAACTGTTGTTTGGATTGAAGAAGACTTCAAGGGATATTTTTTGGTTAAAGTGTTTAAAGATTATCACAGGGCAATAATTTCAGCAGTTCATCCAACCCCCATGCCTCCAAAAAGACTAGATTCCATGAGAATTTGAAAGTCTGTTATGAATTTTCCTCCTTTTGATCAGTATTCTTCTATAGTACTTTGATCACAGTGTTCAATAATGGTAGCTGGCCATCATCCAGTTCTTTTGGTCTCATGGCAAAGAAGGCAGTTGTTCATGGAGGCAATTGTTTGTTAAAAAAAAAAAAGTTTGTCACGTTCCACTTCCCCCTCCTATTCCTAACACTCTTTCTTATTCTGTTGTTGAAGAATATTGTACCTTGAATGGCTGCATGCAAGTTTTTACGATGCCAGGCATAGTCCAAAGAACTAGGAGGTAGAATAGAAACACTAAACATGTTATTAGGCCATTTAACTGGGATGTCTCATAAAACTATGACCCTAAACTCCAAACCAAGCAACAAAATCCCAAGTAGTGTTTGGTTGTATGTAAGCATCCTCAGCAGCTACTGTTTTGTTTTGGTAGTTGTAAATGTATCTATCATAAAATTTTTGCCAATTCAGCAATTTACGGGTGTACAACTTATTGACTGCAATTATGTTAGTTGGCTGTGCAACCCTACCATTAATCGATGGAATTTTTTCATCACAATAAACTGAAACCCAGTACTCTGTAAGCAATAATCTCACTTTCTCCCACTCCCTCTCTCATCTGGTAACAACTAATAAACTTTGGTCTCTATCTATATATTTGCCTGTTCTATTCTCATGTAAGTGAAGTCATACCATATCTATCCTGTGATTATTTCACTCATCAAAATGTCTTCAAGCTCCATCCATACTATAGCATGAATCAAGACTTCATTGCTCTTAGTGGTTGAGTAGCATTCCATTTTATGTGTATACCACATTTTGTTTATCCATTCATCCATTGATGACCATCTGGGTTTTTTTTACCTTTGAGCTATTGTGAATAGTGCAGCAATAAACATTGGTGTGAAAGTATCTGTTTTGAGTCTTTGCTTTCATTTTTTTTTTTTGGTACATAACTAGGAGTGAAATAGCTGTATTGTAGTTTCTTTTGCTTTTTTTTTTTTTTTTAAGTTTTTTGAGATAGTGCCACACAGTTTTCCACAATGGCCATACTATATCATTTTGTGTGCCCATCAACAATGGATGAGGATTCCAGTTTCCTTACATCCTTGTCAACATTTGTTATTTTCTAGGGTTTTAATTAATTTGTTTATTTTTTATCTTAGTCATTCTGTTGTGTTTGTTGTTAGGTGCGGTTGAGTCGATTCTGACTTATAGTGACCCTATGCGCAACAGAATGAAACACTGCCTAGTTTTGCACCATTCTGATAGAAGATTGGAAATGTTATCTCATTATGGTTTTGATTTGCATCTCTGTGATGGCTACCGACTTTGAGCATCTTTTCATGTGTTTGGTGGTCATCTATTATCCTCTTTGGTAAAATATCTATTCAGTTCCTTTGTCCATTTTATGATTGGTCATTTGTCTTTTTGTTTTTAAGTTGTCAAAGTTTTATATAAATTTTGTTATTAGATTCTTATTAGATATGTGTTTCCTAAAGATGTTCTCCCTTGTCTTTTCATGATGAATAAAATACTTTTATTTTAATCCATTTTGAATTTGTTTTTATGTATGATATGAGCCAGGATCTTGTTTCATTTTTCTGCATGTGAAAATGAAAAATTTCCAGCACCATTTATTGAAAAGATTGTTCTTTCCTCATCAAAGGAACACAGTATCATAGTGAAAAATCAGCTAGCTGAAGATATGTGAGTTTATTTCTGGACTTCCAATTATATTTCATGTCCATGTGTCTATTGTTATATAATTAGATGAATTTTTAAAGAGTTACTATATTAGTGTCCGGTATTATTTCATAAAGGCAAATATAAATTGTTGTTTTATTTTTGCATAGTCAGCAAAACACAGGTAAACACCTTTCTGGTATTCTTTGTTTTCAGGCAAGATCCGTCTGATATGAGCAATGATATCCCTCATTCCACATTCTCTTCTGAATCTGGTTTGAGTTTCTGGCAGTGCCCTATCAATGTACTACTGCAACCATATTTGAATTATCTTCAGCAAAATTTTACTTGCATATGATGTTAATGATATCATTCAATAATTTCTGCATTTTGATGGATCACCTTTCTTTGGGATGGGCACAAATACAAATCTGTTCCTGTTGGTTTATTTCCATTTTTTTTGCACAGAAGAGTGAGCACTTCTAGCATTCCATGTGTTTGCTGAGATATCTTAATAGGTAATCAGTCAGTTTTTGCAGCCCTGTTTTTTCACCAGTATCTTCAGTGCAACTTGGACTTCTTGATCATATGCTACTTCCTGAAATGGTTGAACATTGAGCAGTTCTTTTTGGTACAGTGACTCTGTGCATTCCTTCAATCTTCTTTTGATGCTTCCTGCAGTGTTCAATACTCTGCCCATTGACACCTTTAATATTGTAACTCATGGCTTAAATTTTTTTCTTCAGTTCATTCAGTTTGAGAAATGTCAAGCCTGTTCTTCCTTTGTGATTTTTTAACTCCATGTTTTTTTTATTGTTGTTATTATGTGCTGTCAAGTTGGTTCCAATTCATAGCCAACCAGTATACAACAGACCAAAACACCGCCTTATCCTGCACCACCCTTACAAACTTTGCTATGCTTGAGGTCTTCATAAATTTCCTTATCATTCTTTACTTTGTTTTCTCATGGTGTTTTTGAAATCTTCTGTCCAGCTCTTTTACTTAGTCATTTCTTCCATTTGCTTTTAGCTACTCTACATTCATAAGCAAGTTTGAATATCTTCTAATATCTATTTTAGCTTTTCCTTTCTTTCCTGTCTTTTTAATGACTTTTGCGTTCTCATTTATAATGTCCTTGATGTCATCCCATAAGACATCTGGTCTTCAGTTATTAATGTTCAATGTGTCAAATTTATTCATGAGATGGTCTCTAAATTAAGGTGTGGTATATTCAAAGTTGTACTTTGGCTCTCCTGGACTTGTTTTAATTTCCTTCAGCTTCAACTTGAATTTGCATATGAGCAATTGGTGCTTTGGTCCACTATCAGCCCCGAGTCTTGATCTGACTGATGTTATTGACTTCTTCTTTGTCTCTTTCCACGGATGTATTTGATTTAATTCTTGTGTATTCCATCTGGTAAGATCAATGTATATGGTCACTCTTATGCTGCTGACCAAAGGTATTTCCAATGAATAGTCATTTGTCTTTCAAAATTCTATTATGTTTTCTCTGGTGCCATTTCTTTTACCAAGATCATATTTTCCAGCTACTGAGCCTTCTTCTCTGTTTCCAACTTTCTTATTCTAGTCTCCAGTAATTATCAGTACATCTTAGATTGTGTGTTTGATCAATTTCAGACGGCAGAAGTTGATAAATACTTCAATATCTTCATCTTTGGTATTAGTTATTGCTGGGTACATTTGAATAATAGTCATATTAACTGGTTTTCCTTGTAGGCATTGGATATTATCTTATCACTGGCAGTGCTGTTCTTCAGGATAGATCTTGAAATATTCCTTTTGACAATGAATGTGATGCCATTCTTCTTCAGTTTGCCATTCCCATAGTGTACCGTATCAAAGACTACAGACTTTCAGTAATAATTATGACTCAATATAAAGAAAATAAAACACCTCATAACTGGACCAATAAGCAACATTATAATAAAAGGAGAAAAGGTTAAAGTTGTCAAAGATTTAATTTTACTTGGATCCACAATCAATGCTCATGGAAATGGCAAGAAAAACTCAAGAACTTATCACACTGGGCCAATCTGCTGCAAAGGCCTCTTTAAAGTGTTAAAGAACAAAGATGTCATTTTGAGGATGAAGGTACACCTAAATTCAGCCATGGTATTTTCAATCATTTTGTATGCATGCGACAGCTGGACAATGAATAAGGAAGAGCGAAGAATTGATTAATTTGAATTGTGGAGTTGGCAAAGAATACTAAAAATATCATGGACTGCTATAAGAACAAATAAATCTGTCTTAGAGGAAGTACAGTCAGAATTCTCCTTAGAAAGGAGAATGGAGAGACTCGTCTCATGTAGTTTGAACATGCTATCAGGAGGGATCATTCCCTGGAGAAAGATATCATGCTTGGTAAAGTAGAGGGTCAGTGAAAAAGAGCAAGACCTTCAAACTGAGATAGATTTACACAGCGACTGCAACAATGAGTTCAAACATGGCAGCATTTGTGAAGATGGCAGGAGATGGGCAGTATTTTGCTCTGTTGTACATAGTGCAGCTACCAGTCAGAACGGACTCAAGGCACTTAAGAACAACAATAGAGTCTTTTTCCTTAAATTATAGGTGATGGTTTAGTTGATTGTCCCTTTCTATCAGGAAAAGATAAATTCACATTACTCTACAGCAACGTCTGACAGGTTTTTTGCAGTTTAGCTCAGGGTTTTTACAGTTAATGTTTGATTTAATGGATAAGAAAATCCTTAAAAATTAAAGTAAGATGTCTTATTAATTTTCATCTTCAACGCCATTGACATTCATAATTTCAATTCATATATAACTGTGCTATAATTATTCACAAAAAACAAAACGGAAGTGTGTGAAAAAGACTTTGTATGGTCTAAATCTTAAATATTTGAGTCATAGCTTTCATTGTATATTTTTTTCTACTGTCAATTGCAATTGCATGACAATTTTCTTTACTGATTTTTCCATTTTATAGACAATACTCAATTAAATTCATTATATTTTTACTGTGTGAGACTTATAAATCTCTGTGCAACTACTAATAAAAAAGAACTGTTAAAAATAACATCAATCCACTTGATAGCAAACTTAAAAAGAGCACTAGAAAACACAGCATATGTGAGGCACCAACCATTTTCAAAATTTTTTTTTAACTGTAAAATTTCAGTCTCCATAAACTCAAAAATATCTGTTAGTGTACTTTTTTTATTTGTAATATTTTCTTCTCTCTTTCATTCTCTTTATATTCATTGATTTGTCTGGGTGAAAAATCATTTACCAAGGGAATTATAATTAATATTGGAATTTTTCTTTCTCATGAAAAATGAAATAGCGAAAGGTTTTTTTTTTAAAAAAATTATTGTGATTTCAGTGAAAGTTTACAGAGCAATTCATATTTCCTACAGCAGTTCACATACACTGTCTGATGACATTGACTGTAATCTCCCACAATGCAAGAACTCTCCTCCCACTTCTTCCCCATAGCCACTCTTTCTCTGTGTCTTTTCTTCTCATGCACTCCTGCCTCCCCAGCTGTGTCCCTGTGCATACAAAGCCCTTCTATTCTCCCATGATAGATCTCTCCATGGAGTGTATCTAACTAATACAAATGTTCAGCTCATATGCCTATCTTTTGTTAGGCTGCAAGCCAGAGGAATGGGTTCAATTCCAGACCTGAAGGGCAGCTAGGGGCCATAGTCTCAGGGGTTCCAAGCTCTATCAGACCAGCAAACTTGGTCCTTTTTTTTTTTAATGATTTAGAGTTTGGTTCCACAATGTTCTCCTACTCTATCCAGGATCTCCTACATAGATCCCCCGCCAAGTGGTTGACAGTGGTAGCCGGGCACCATTTAGTTTTTCCGGTCTCATAGTCATATAGGCTGAGGATTGCATGGTGTACCAGTTGCTTGGACTAATTGTTTCCACATGTCTTTGGTTTTCTTTATTCTTCTTTGCTCAGGACAAGGAGAGACCCATCATTGCATCTAGATGGCAGCTTGCAAGCTTTTAAGATCCCAGTCACAACTCTCCAAAGTAAGATGCAGAAAAATGTTTTTGTATAGTATATTATGCCAGTCAAGCTTGATGTCCCTTGTGACCATGGTTCTGAGTCCACAGGTCCAACTACTCACTCCCTCTGGGTAGCTGGCTGTAGCCAAGAAGTGATTAAAATCTTGCCTCTTCTCAGCTCTACTATATACATAAAAATTCTTAAAGAACAAACAAATACACTTGTGGAAACATTGTCTGCCAGGCCTATCTATACGTGGTCATGGTCATACTCCCCCCTGCAAAGACATACCAAATTGTACAGCCTGTCCACCCATCTATCCACCTATAGATCAACATATGTCATCACTGACAACACAGTACTGTATGTGCAAAAGGGTTCATCTTTGTTGTCTACACCTCCCATGCACCTCTCTATGTCTTCCTCTTCCTCAATGCCACTGGGTTGATCACTCACATTTGGTACTTTTCCCTTCTCTTCACCAAAATCAATACTTGTCTCTACCTATCTAGCAGTGTTCTCTCCCCTCCGCTCCCACCCCTGGTAACCAACAAAGAAAATTTCCTTCCATATATAAACTTTTCCTTGACTTTTTACAATAACGGACTGATGCAACATTTATCCTTCTGTGATTGACTTATTTCATTCAGCATAATGTCCTCCAAGTTTATCTACATTATGCGATGTTTTGTAGCTTGTACTATATTCCTTAGAGTTGCATAGTATCCCATTGTGTGTATGTAACATAGTTTGGTTATCCATTCTTCTGTTGATGGGCAGCTAGGTTGTTTCCTTCTTTTTGCTATTGTAAATTGTGCTGTTATGAACGTGGGTGTACATATATCTGTTCTTGTCCTGGCTCTCAGTTCTCTAGAGTATATACTTAGTAATTGAATTGTTGTTGTTGTTGTTATGTGCCGTCGAGTCGGCCCCGACTCATAGCGACCCCTCCTTGGGTTTCCGAGGCAGTATCACTACGG
>NW_006922124.1:1113314-1114311 GCF_000298275.1 Orycteropus afer afer
ATTGCATTGAATGTATAGATTGTTTTGGGTAGAATTAACACTTTCACAATGTTCAATCTTCCTATCCACAAGCATGGTATGTTCTTTCATTTATGAGGTCACTTATGGTTTCTTGAAGTAGTCTTTTGTAGTTTTATTTGTGGAGGTCTTTTGTGTCCCTGGTAAGATATATTCTCAAGTTATTTTTTTTGGTAGCTATTATAAATGGCCCTGGTGGCATAGTGCCTAAGTCATTTGACTGCTAAACAGAAAGCTGGTAGTTCAAATCCACCTGCCACCCCTCAGAAGGAAGATTGGGCAATCTATGTCCATGGTGATACAGCCTTGGAAACCCAAGCAGGGGTTTCTATCAGTTGGATCCTACTTGATGGCAGTGTGTTTGGTTTTTGGTTTGTTGTAAATGGTACCGATTTCCAT
The DNA here is from genome assembly GCF_000298275.1 of Orycteropus afer afer. Lineage (NCBI taxonomy): Eukaryota > Metazoa > Chordata > Mammalia > Tubulidentata > Orycteropodidae > Orycteropus > Orycteropus afer. The sequence continues at coordinate 1,113,732 of NW_006922124.1, forward strand.
GTTTCTTTTTCAGCAATCTCTTTGCTGGTGTAGAGGAATCCAACTCATTTTTGGATGTTGATCTAGTATCCTGTCACTAGCCTAAATCTCTCAACTAGTTCCAGTAGATTTTTTACTGACTCTCTTGGGTTTCCTAGGTATAAGATTATATCATCAGCAAATAAGGATATTTTGACTTCTTCCTTAGCAATTTTGATGGCTTTGATTTCCCTTTCTTGCCTTGTTGCCCTGGCTAGGACTTCCAATACAGTGTTGAATAGAAGTGGTTATAGACAACCAGCTACCCAAAGGGACCTACTAGTTGAACCTGTGGGCTTGGGACCATAGTCACAGGGAACATCAAGCTCATTGACATAACATACTACACAAAACATTGTTCCACCTCTTACTTTGGGTAGTAGTGACTGGGATCTTAAAAGCTTGCAAGAAGCCATCTAGATGCAACGATGGGTATTTCCTCATCCAGAGCAAAGAAGAATGAAGAAAACCAAAAATTCATGGAAACAATTAGTCCTAGCAACTGGTACATCATGTGATCTGCAGACTATGTGACTATGAGACCAGAAGAACTAGATGGTGC
>NW_006922124.1:1133789-1134647 GCF_000298275.1 Orycteropus afer afer
ATGGGCTCGAGTATAGCAGGGATTGTGGGGCTGGCGCGGGATCAGGCAGTGTTTCGTTCTGCTGTGCATGGGGTCGTTATGAGTCGGAAACGACTCGTCGGCACTTAACAACAACAACAACAACAAAGAGCCACATGTAATTTAGTAACTACCATATTGTATGGCATTGCCCTAGAATTGAGGCTCTTTATCAGCAATGTTAAATATAGAACAGTCCCTGAATGCATGTTTCCACTTATTTTTATTTGTTTTTGGAGGAATTAATGAATGGGCAGTGCTTATATTGACCCCTCTTTTTCTCTAACGCCCTGGAGCAAAAAACCCAAGTGATCTTTCCTGCTGTTCCTTCAACTTGAACCTGTAATCACCTTTGCTGTGGGCTACACAAGTTGCTGGGTAGTGATTTAAAGCAAGGACAATGGTTCTTGAGGGCTAACAACAAATATTATACAGTTTAATGTCTCTGAAAGGTAGATATTGTATTCAGATCAGGAAACAGATTCATACAGACTGTGTCTTCATTGTTAGCCATCATTCTGACTGTGGATTCCAGTTTTCTGTTTGTTTGTTTATTCACTAGTCAAAAGCACCTTTACTGGCTACCATTACTGAACATTTTGATCAAGGGCCCAATAGATAGTTCCTGTTCAAAAACAGGCACAACATGGAGTAGAATTTCAATTTCAATTTCTTGTAGACTTAATAGACCTATTGCGACTCAGGGGGAACCCCCGAGTCCATTGCCTTTAAATTTTGAATGGAAATTATCCTATGAAGTCATCTTTAAACTGCACAATAGTTTAGCTCAAATAATAAAGAATATTCACCTTGAACATTGTACCCTCTTAAAGAATTGTT
>NW_006922124.1:1135074-1142713 GCF_000298275.1 Orycteropus afer afer
CAACCTTTATTTTAGCTGCTGAACACTTAACCATTGAACCACCAACCCAAAACCAAAACCAAACCCACTGCTATCAAGGGGATTCCAACTCATACTGACCCCTATTGGGCTTCCAGGGTGGTAAATCTTTACTGAAGTAGATTGCTTCACCTTCCTTCCGCAGAGTGGCTGGTGGGTTTGAACTGCCAAACTTTTGGTTAGCAGTCCGATGCCTTAGGCACTGCACCACCAGGACTCCTTAATATGAGTAGAGATATTGAGAATGGTGACACAATGCAAAGAATGTAGCCAATGTCATTGAACTGTATATGTAGAAAATATTTACTGGTTGTAAGTTTTGTTGTGTATTTTCATCCAAACAATCATATTCTCAGTTAAAAACAAAACAAAATAATAATAATAATAAAACATCTTTGATGGTGAAATATTTGAGAAAAGTTAGTAAGAATTGTTACAAAATTTGAAGAATGCAATCAATGCCACTGAATTATACATATCCTAGAGTGAAAACACACACTGTCTAAAAATAAAATTGAAAGATTTATTGAATTTCCAGAGCTAGTCTGGGCCAGGAAAAAGTCCAAATTCACAGAACGATGATGTCTGATCCTCCAGACATTTAAAAAGGCAAGTATTCTTATACAGTTGAAGTGGGACCTAAAGCTGCAAAATCATGATTGGCGGAGAGACAATTATGGGATTTGAAGGTGGGATATCAGAAAGTAAAGACTTAGCAGGGACTGGTGGATAACATATATGTGGAATTTGCATGATTGACTAAGGGTACCTAATTGCACTTAATTATAGGATGGTCACAGGACAATGGTAGAACAAGTTTTTCTGGGAACCTGCTATTAAAATTGCTTTCTCAAGCATATCTGTTTCTGGAGATCCATTGTAAAGAAGATTTATCCATAATGCTGTACATCAAGATGTATAGGATATTGCATCCTGCTTCTGTTTGACCATAAAAGAAATACCCCCTGGGAATAGGCTGTGATATCCTGCATCTATCAGATCACAGAGAAAAAATGTTTCCTTTAGGGTACATGGTTAGGTCAGCACAAACGTTAGAGAAACTGCTGTTAAAAAGGCTATTTTAAAATTCAACATGGATTCTAGACTCAAGTCAAGACTTTAAAATGGAGTTAAAGGCTCTGCTTTCAGTCTTCTCTATTTGAATACACCAAATGGAATTGTTGTATGTTTTGTTGCACATATTTTACCACACACACAAAAATTACTCTTTTGATTCATACAAACACCTTTAATTTGTTTCTTTGTTCATCTAACATAGGATACATAAATTTTAAGGATAATATACAATTATCTAAATATCCCTTAAAATTCTTAAGGAACTTAAACGTTTAGAAGAGAAAAGGAAAAAAAAATATCTCCACAGAACTGTAAGTAATATAATAATATTGGAATAGTCATTTTTTAAAAATCTAAGTATTTTGAAAAGTTATTTTAACTATTCTCTTGGCTCTTACACTATATGCTTTAATTCTGTAAGTTTTAATTAGGAGTAACTTTTCCAGTGACCTCTAATAGCATTTTTAAACTGTTAACCACTATCAGTGGTTAATAAGGTTTCATATAGCTTCAGCTTTGTTCAATTTCATAACAATAAAATATGTGATATTTTTAAGTGCAAAAATGATTAACTTCCTTTTTAGGAGAAAAAAATCCCTTTTCCAGTTTAATTAATTGAAGCAAATGTTAAACAGGTAGAATTTTTGAAAAGAAGACTCCTTTTAAAAACAAGAGTACTATGGAAAACCATTTATTCAGCCTTACAATGTGCTCCTTAATTGTAATTTACATATCAAAATGAATAAAAGGCTTTAATGTATCTCTTTAAGCTACTCTTACTCTATAAGCCTTTACCTCAAATCGCTCCTCTCCCACTATTCTTTATCTCAGTGAGAGGTGCAAGTATCCACCCAAGTTCACTAACCAAAACCAAACCAAACTCACTGCCACCAAGTGGGATCTGACACATACTGACCCCTCGTTGTGTTTCTGAGGTGGTATTATTATGGAAGTAGATAGCGCAATCTTCCTTCAGAGGAGTGGCTGGTGGATTTGAACTACCAGACTTCTGGATAGCAGTCAAATGCCTTAGGCACTTCTCCAACAGAGCTCCCCCACCCCCCAAGTTCACTTGTTATTGTTATTATGTGCCCTAGAGTCAGGCCGACTCAGACTGACCCTTCTTGGGTTTCTGAGGCAGTATCACTACAGAAGTAGATTGTCCAACCTTCCTTTTGAGGAGTGGCTGGTGGGTTTGAACCAGTAGCCTTCCGGTTAGCAGTCAAGTGCCTTAGGTACTAGGCTACCAGAGCTCCTCCAAGTTCACTAGCCAGGTCTAATTTTTAACTGGTCTGCACTGATATTTCCATAACACTTTTTCTTTACTGATAGCATTTGTTCTAGCTGAAAGTGCTTATGGACCAGTCATTGAATATTTAAAAATCACTCCTGTCCTGACTATCCATATCCAATCAAATTACCATATCTAGAATTTACCTCCTCTCCATCTCTGCTGATACTACCTGCATTCAAGCTCCTGCACTTAGTAGAAACCTTTGAACCTCTTGGATCCAATATTGTGTCCCTTTAACCCATCTTCCACATGAAGAATCCATTATATTATTTCAAAGGCACCCAGATGACAATGGCAGTCTCCTTCTTATAATATTTCTAGAACTTTGCAGTGAAGGTCCTGCCCATTTCACCAACATAAAGTCTTGTGATCTTTCCTCTTAATCCCTAAACTCCAGTCACAAGATTCTTTTCTTCAGTTCATAGGTACGAATGTTCTTCCTACTTCTGGTTCACCTTTTCCTGTGCCCTGTTCCCTTTTCTATCTATTATTTATCCTTAAGAAATCAGTTTCTCTGAGAAGCCATTCATAATCCCCTAGTTTAAACCAGCATCCTCTGTTGTATGCTCTCATGACACTTCACACTTCTCTTTTGTTGCTATTGTAGTTGTAATTTAAAAATTAAGATTGGAATTAAGTTGGCTATTGTATTTCATATGCTCCTTTGTGAGTAAGCTTCTTTAGTGCAGGTAACCTATCTGTCCAATCAATTTTCTGTATTCTGAGTGCCTTTCAGAGCACCTTGCACAGAGTAGACATTCATCACATATTTATTGACTAGAAAAAAAAAAGAATGAAATAAGATAGTATATTTAAAATAACACTTAATAATAATTTATTACTGGCTCATGTTGTGGTTATGTGATATATGCATTAGAGAGAAATTACAGACACTTAGCAAAGTGGTAAGGAGGCCTGGTGGGCACAGTGGTTGAACACTTGTCTGCTAACCTATACGTTGACAGTTCAAACTCACCCAACAGTTCCACAGGACAAAAGACCTGGCAATCAGCCTAGGAAATCCTATGGGGCAGTTTTACTCCTTGGAAGGAAGGTGGGGTAATCTACTTCTGTAGTGATATTGCCTCGGAAACCCAATGAGGGGTCGCAATCTGCCAGGTACGATTTGACGGCACATAACAACAACATAGGGTGATTAAGGAGCTCTGGTCGCATAATGGTTAAAGCATTTGGCAGCTAACCGAAGGTCGGTGGTTTGAATCCATCAGCTGCTCCATGGGAGAAAGGTGGAAGTCTGCTTCCGTAAATATTTACAGACTTGGAGACCCTATGGGGCAGTTCTACCCTGTCCTAAAGGGTCACTATGAGTTGGAATCAACTTGATGGCACACAACAACTATAACAGCACAGTGGTAAACTGATAGAAAATAAATGCTAAACATCACAAGTAGTTTTGCCACAGATAAAAATTTGAATCTTCTGAAGGTAGAGTTCTTTGTTAAAAGTTTGAAGCAGTGTGGACTAACAGAAAGATTCCTGGCCTGGAAATAAGGGGAGCTGGTTTTTAATCTGGCTGTGTCACAAACAATTTATGTGGTTATTAAGTCATATTAACTGTCTGGGATTTAGCTTATTTAACAAGTCATTGTAAGTGGGTGGAGTCAATTTTGGACTCATGTGTTAGAGTAGAACTGCCCCTCAGGTTTTTTAGGCTGTAATCTTTACAGAAGCATATCATTAACTGGGTGGTTCTAGCTGCCAGCCTTTTGGTTAGCAGCCAAGTGCTGGTTGTACAACCAGGCCTCCTCTCAGTTAACAAGTAAAGGGTATAAACCAAAAAACCAAACTCACTGTCAAGTTGATTCTGACACATAGCGGGCAACTCCTCTTTGGGTTTCTGATGAGGTATCTCTATGGGAGTAGACTGCCCGATCATCTTTCTGAGGAGTGGCTGGTGAGTTTGAACCTTCAGCCTTCTGGTTAGTAGTCCAATGCCTTAGGCACTACTCCACCAGAGAGTATAAAAATGGACTGAAAATGCTAGGCCTGCAAGTAATGCACTTGACTGCTAAACAGAAGGCTGGTGGTTCAAACCCATCAGCCACTCTTTGAAAAGAAGATTGGGCAATCTACTTCTGTAATGATACTGCCTTGGCAACCCAAGGAGGGGTCGCTATGAGTCGGATCCAACTCGATGGCACATAACAACAACAACAACAAGCAAGTAATGTACTTATGCTTTATAGCTGAGATAAACCAAGCAGTGGTAGTGACTCCGGTGACCTCCAAAGCACAAGCCCAGTCTAATGTCATTCTGTTTTTTTCCATCCATAAAAATCTAAAACAGAATAATTAAAATCCATTTGTGAGCCAAATCTGACCTTCTGGCTACCAATTTGTGAAGCCCTTCATAGGTGCATGATTCCTCTAGTCACTAAAGGAGCTCTGGTGGCATAGTGCCTAAGCCATTTGACTGTTAACCAGAAGGTTGATGGTTCAAACCGACCAGCCACTCCACAGAAGGAAGACTGGGCAATCTACTTCTATAAAGATTTACAGCCTCAGAAACCCAAAGGGGGTCTCTCTGAGTCACAATCGACTCGATGGTAGTGAGTTTGGTTTTGGGTTTTCTAGTCACTAATTTCTGTGCATGATTCAAGTGGTTAACTCACTCAGCTGTTACCCAAAAGGTTGGAGGTTTGAGTCTACCCAGAGGCACCTTGGAAGAAAGGCCTGGTGATCTACTTCTGAGAAATCAGCCATGGAATATCCGATTGAGTGCAGTTCTACTCTGACACACTTGGGGGCACCACAAATTTGAATCGACTTGATGACAACTGATATGTGTGTCTGTCACTAAAAGTGTACAATTTTTTCATGTATTTCAATTTTGAAAACTTTTTTTTTCATATTTCGTACACAGTATTCCTTGATAAGTACATGCCACAGAACTTGAAAATTATTTTTCTTGTTATTGAAGTTAGTGTTATACTCGCAGACCCATAATTTAGAGTAGCTGCAATGATTCAGGAGAGATTGTTTGTCTGGTTTTTACTCTGTTTCAAGCTGTCATGCATTAGTGGAAAGGGAGAAAGAGAGAACAAGGAGTCCTGGGTTCCAGTCCTGGGAGTTATCTGCTGTTTCTTGACTGTGCAACTTTGGCATGGCATTTATGCTTTCTGGGGTTCTATATTCTAATCTGCAAAATGAGAAGAGGGGACAGGTATACCTCCATCCATACTGTCTCCTACCCAGATACTTGCTCTTTGCAATGGAGAGAAACAAGAGCTCTCTAACCCCTTTTCCTAGATGCTCAAAATACTTTGATAGAAGTATAAAGCAATAACACCGAATAACACATAACATCCAAGTGTTGCTTGTACAACTAGACTGCAGAGGGAATGTTGAAGAAGAGTTAAATTCTTATGCCTAAGAAAATCCTAAACACTCTCTTTTTTTTTTTCCAAATTGTTAAATACAAATTTACAATCAGAAAAAAATTATGTATATGTGTAATTTATGTATTTACCCAAGAAATAGAATATTACCAACAACTCAAAAGACCTTCACGGGCCTTTCTCAGACACAAACCAGTATAACGTTGATACTGATGTTTGTTAACGACATAACTTACTTTTCAGATAGTAATGTTAGCATCAAAACCAGCATGCCTGAACAATATAGTCTTCTTTTGCATGCTTTTATAATTAATATAATTAATGCTATTGTGTACAGAACTATCCATATTGTTACATGTAGCTACAGTTCATTGATTTTTCAATACGGAATAGTAAAAAATATAACATGCTTTGTGTATCCTTTCTACTATTGGTTGACATTTGGCTTTTCTCCAGTTTCTGGGAATTGTGTACAGTGTTGCTATGAATATTTTTGTACAGACATCTTGTAGCACAGAAGTACGAGTTTTTCTAAGTATATGCATAGTAGTGGAAATGCCTGGCCTAGATCCAAATGAGTCTTCAGTTTAACAAAGACAAATATTTCTTTTGTTAATTGCTGGTGAAGAATGAAACCAGTCTCCATATGGTATATGAGAAGTACTGTGCTTTTAATACTAAGATAGTGTTATCAATTGAATTGTTATTCTCAGAAATATGTGTTGTAAATCCCAGCCCCTATACCTGTGGTTGTAATTCCATTTGGGAACAGGTTTTCTTTGTTAAGTTAACGAGGCAGTATTAGTGTAGGGTGTATCTTAAGGAACCCTGGTGGCAAAATGGTTAAGGCTCCACTGCTAACCAAACAGTGTGTGTTTGAATTCACCTGCTGCTCCAAGGGAGAAAGATGTGGCAGTCTACTTCTGTAAAAACCTATGGCACTTTTATACTCTGTTCTATAAGGTTGCTATGAATCAGAATGGACTTGACAGGGTGTTTTTTTTTTTTTTTTTTTTTGGAGTGGGGACCTTAAGTCAATCTCTTTTGAGATACATGAAAAAAAAAGCAGATTGAGCAAGGTACAAAGCAAGCATGCAGAGATGGTGTAACATAAATGCCAAGTCACATGAAGATCACCAACAAATCCAGGAACAAGGACCTTCTCTAAGAGGCCACAGAAAGAGAAACACTTCCCCTAGAGGTGGCACACTGACTTCTGGCCTCCTGAACTGTGAGAAAATAAAGTTCTGTTTCTTAAAGCCGCCCACTTGTGGTATTTCTGTTACAGCCGAACTAGAGAACTGAGACAGATAGCGTAACACTAATTATTATGATATTCTTGATCATGGTATAATCATTTCTGCTGCTCCGTTTATTGGTCAAATGAAGCTGAAAAATTTTGAATGCCAAATACTTCTGTAAAGATTCTTAACAGTATCTTAGTTCTGAGGTGTTGATGAAAAAAACATTTCTTGTTAAGCAATTTGGAAAACTATTGCATGCTCCACCACCCTAACACTGAAGATTCAGCACATATATTTTCATATTAAAGGATCTGAGAATTCTTGTAAGAGACACTCCTATGGGATTGCTTAACAGAGTTTCTCAAGCTACTTCTCCCTTCAAAATGTTTATTAATCTGTGGAAAACACAACAGGAGATTACAACTAAACTTTCTAAATATATACAAAAGGCAGTCACCCTGATAATTGAAAAAAAAAATCACTTTTCAGATGCAGCTCTTTATATTTAAATTTTTTGAGGAGTAACTGAGAGAAATGAATCCCGTTTTTCAAGTTTTCTCATTTTATTGTTTAGCTCCAAATTACTAGCTTTAAAATTTGCTCCAGTCATTAGCCTTCAGCATAGCTGTGCTTTGTCTTTTTTTTTT
>NW_006922124.1:1142973-1146317 GCF_000298275.1 Orycteropus afer afer
ACCCATCCCAGGAGCCATGATAATACAGTGGTGAAGCACACAGCTGCCAACCTAAAGGTTGGCAATTCAAACCATCCCAGTGCTTGAAATATAGTGAACTCTGTGTGTGCCTTTGATTATAGTGAGCATGGTAAAGTTTAAAACAGTACAAATTATCTTATAAAAGTAAATAATAATCTTGCCTCACCCCTCCCTTTCCCATTCCCCTGAGGCCATCACTCTCAAAACTTTCAATACTTAATAATTTATTGCTATTCATTAATTTACCAACTGCTGATATGATCTTTTGACTCCTTACTAAAAATTATGGGAATTTAGCTCAGCTAAACCACCTTTACCTTCTCATCCCCATTAATTTTGATAGTTGCATTGTTTTCATTCATTCATTAAACAAATATTTATTGAGAGCTGAGTATGTAGTGAGTCCTTTTCTAGACATTTGGGATATATCAGTAAATAAGATTTTTTAAAAAAGAAAAGTCCTACCCATAGAGTGTTTGTCTTTTAGCGCTGCACAGGATGAACACAGTAAGGAGAGCATACACTAAAAGTATGTTGGAGGGTCTTAAGTGGTAAGGAGAAAAATAAAGCAGAGGAAGAGATTAAGATGTAGTAGTAGAAGAGGAGTTTATTTGTTTATTTTATCTCTGTGTATGAATAAGGAAATCAGAGAAGATTTCTGAGAAAGTGATATTTGAGCAAAGACTTGAAGTAGCTGAGTGACTGAGTCATGTGGATAACTGGGGGAAGAAGTCTTGAGGTAGAGGAAACAACAAGTGCCAAGTCTTAAAAGTGGAACTTGCTTACCTTGCCTGAACAAAAACAAGGAATCCACTGTGACTAAGTTCAAGTGAGCAAAGCAGAGAATGATAGGACATATTATACATCCATGTGGAAATAGCATGTGGGCAGGAGGCTTTAGAAGAGGTTTTATTTAAAATCAAAACGGTTGATGAAAACAGTAAGGGAAGGATTTTATGTAGAAAAAATAAGATCAGGACTGAGTTTGGAGTACTCCAATGTTCAGGGGCTTGAGACATACTGTGGGATCCAAGAGACAGAAAACAAGCAGCTGATGAATAGATGAAAACCAAGACACAGTAGTGTCCTGGAAACCAAAGACGACTGTAGTTGTCCAATGTCAAAGACTGCTATTGTCTTGAGAAATGTGCAGACTGAGAATTGACCACTGAACTTATGCAAAAGACATTTCTTACTTTTATAAGAGCAACTTCTCTGAAATGATAGGAGCAAAAGTCTGATTGGAGAATGTTCAAGAAAGATCGGAAGGAGAGAAATTGGAGACAGGATATTCTTTAAGTGAGTTTTACTCTAAAAGTCACAGAGAATTTGTATTGTAGTTGGAGGGGGAAATCGAGACACAAAAGTATTTTACTTCATATTTTTTAAGATGGAGGAAATAACAGAGTGTCTGTATGCTGATGGGAATGAGTCAGTAAAGAAAGAAAAGATGCAGCTGCAGGAAAGGAAATATTGCAGGTTCAGTTCTAGACCACTGCAATAAAGTGAACATCACAGTGAAGTGAGTCACACATTTTTTGGTTTCCCGGTGCATATAACAGCTTTGTTTTCACCATACTGTTATATATTAACCATTATGAAAAAGTTTGAAATATTTTGAGAATGATCAAAATGTGACAGAGACACAAAGTGAGCACACACTGTCAGAAAAATGATTCAGACAGACTTGCTCGACACAGGGATGCCACAAACATTCAATCTGTAAAAAACAAAAAAATGCAAAACACAGTTAAGTGAAATGCAATAAAATGAGGTACTTGGATACGCAAGAATGTCTGAGATCTAGTACACAAAGGGCAGTGTTGATAATGGTAAGGATATTTTCTAAGTTCTTTACATGTTTAAAAGTATGTATTTCCACCTCAATTTTTTGTTCCATAGACTTTTGACAATATCTCTTATCTTTCCTCTATGTTTTTTTTAAATAATAATAACAATGGCATCAAGTTGTTTCTGACTCATCGTGACCCTATAGGACAGAGTAGGGTTTGCAAAGCTATAAATCTTTATGGAAGTAGAATGCCTCATCTTTTTCCCATGTAGCAGCTAATGGGTTCAAATTAGCGACTTTTTGGCTAATAGCCAAACGTCTTAACCACTGTGCCACCAGAGCACTTTTCCCTCTATGTAAGATAAGGATAATTCTACCCCTATCTTATCTTTCACCTCTCCTCTTCGATTCTACTTTCCAACTCCTGTCAGGAATAAATGAGAACATTTACAGTGTATAAATATAAAGAAGCATACTAAGCTTTGAGTATAAAATAATTACAAACACATTTGACCATGCGCTGCATTCACCTTGTTAGAACTATAATAACTTGAGAATCAATGTTGAGCTAGAATTATATGGCCTCCTTAGTGGGTCCAATGTCAAGACCACTATGTCATTTGTGGAGAATGGAAAGTTTTAGGGTTAAGTTGACTTTGTTTTCTATTTTCTTCCGTAACACCAATGATTAAAAATCAGGCAACATTTTAATGTTGTTGTTGTTAGGTGCTGTTAAGTTTGCTCTGACTCATAGTGACCCTATGCGCAACAGAATGAAACACTGCCCAGTCCTATGGCAGCCTCACAATCTTTGCTATACCTGAGCCCATCACTGTAGCCACTGTGTCAATCCATCTCATTGAGGGCTGTCCCCTTTTCTGTTGACTCTCCACTTTACCAAGTATATCCTTCTCCAAGGAATGGTCCCTTCTGACAAAATGACCAAAGTAGATGAGATAAAGTCTGGCCATCATCGCCTCCAAGGAGCATTCCAGCTGCACTTCTTCTGGGACAGATTTGTTAGATCTTCTGGCACTTCATGGTAGTTTCAGTATTCTTTGCCAACACCACAGCTCAAAAGCATCAACTCTTCTTTGGTCTTCCTTATTCATTGTCCAGCTTTCACATGCATATGAAGCTATTAAGAATACCATGGCCTGGGTTAGATGCACCTTAGTTTTCAAAGTCAGGTAGCATAGTGCCTATGGCACTGGACTGCTAACCAGAGGGCTGGCAGTTCAAACCCACCAGCAACTCCTCCTAATGAAGATGGGGCAATCTACTTCCATAGTGATACTGCCTCGGAAACCCAAGGAGGGGTCGCTATGAGTTGGGTGCGACTTGAAGGCACATAACAACAACAGTTTTCAAAGAGACATCTTTGTTCTTCAGCACTGTCAAACCAAACCAAATCCAAACTCAATGCCCTCGAGTAGGACCAGACTCATCGTAACCACCCCCTTCCATTTCTGACATGGTACCTCTATGGAAGTAGATTGCCCAACCTTCCTTCTGAGGAGTGGCTGGTGGG
>NW_006922124.1:1150343-1153268 GCF_000298275.1 Orycteropus afer afer
ATGCTAAGTGTAGAAGACAGTATTTTGCAAAAGTAGCCACAACAATATATCCCACCCCACATGTTCTTCTTACAGTGTTATCAACAGTTTTCTCAATTATAATTGATGGGCCTGTGAAGGTGGCAGAAGTGATGTCTTGTGCTTTCTGAGACGAGATTATAATAGGCAGTGGAACTTCTGCCTTGTCTTTTTTGTGATATTTACTCTTGAAACCCAATTCCCATGCTGTAAGGAAGCCAAGAAGCTACATAGAAAAGCTAGGTATAGGAGTTCTGCCCTACAACCTCTACTGAGATTCCAGCTGAGAGCTTTTCTTTACTTTACTAAAGTAAACTTTAGAATATTACAGCCCCTAACCTTTTAGTCACCTCTGCCTTCAAGCTGTGTCAAATGATCCACATAGAGAATGTTGTATCAGTCAAGTCTTGCCCAAATCTCAATTTGGTGAAGTGGATAACGCATCACAGTTCAAACCCACCCGCCACTCTACAGAAGGAAAATAGTGCGATATACTTCTGTAAAGATTTACACTCTTGGAAACCCAATGAGGGTCACTAGGAGTTGGAATCGACTAGATAGCAGTGAGTGAATAAGTTTGGGAGGTTTCTTGCCCAGCAACTGATAACTGTGATGCTGGGTTGCCTGCTATTCTGCCTCTGTGGATGGGAATGGGTGATGAGGGGAATGGGAAATACTTTTCAATGATGAAACTCTTTGACTGAAGTATTTTAATTAATCCCTCTGTTTCCATCCATTCTTCTACCACCATGTTGTCTGTTCCTATTATTCTGAGCTCTCCCCTGGGTCCTCCTTCTGTGCATTGGTGAAGTCTCTATTCTCTTTCATCTGGCAATAGGAATTCACTTTCATTATGCCTTTCAGAGTTTGTGAAATCTTTCATGTGCTTGTCAGTTCCCCCTTTGCTTTATTTACCAGTATATTTTCTCCATTTTAGATTCCTTTGCAGTCTTTTTCATGAGAGTTTTGAAAGAGACAATCTCTTGAGTTCAGCCTATGTTGTAAAGGAGATGTTCTAAAGATTTTGTGAATTAATTTATACTTGCATCTTGTATAAGTTGGACACTTACCAGTTATTCTTGTAGTATCAAGTCCCAATGTTTATGAATGGAGTGAGATAAGAAAATGAAAACTTTCAACACCTCTGCCCAATAGAACTTCTACGTGATGAGAATGTGCTATTCTTTCCTGTCCATTACAGCAAAGAATACTCATTTGACTATTGAGCACTTAACATTTGAATAGTGTAACTGAAGAGTTAACCTTTTAAAAATTATACTTAATTTTAATTTATTTAAATTAAAATTGCACCTTGCAGCTAAGTCTGTTGCCAGTTGATTTTGCCTCATAATGACCCTACACCAAAACCAAATCCACTGCCTTTGAGTGGATTCCCACTAGTAGTGACCCTCCAGGACAGGGTAGAACTGTCCCATAGGGATTCCTAGGCTGTAAATCTTTACAGAAGCAGACTGCCTCATCTTTCTCCCAAAGAGCAGCTAGTGGATTTGAACTAAAGACCTTTTGTCAAACACACAAATGCTTTAACCACTAGGCTGCCAGAACTCCTTAACTACCCTATTTAAAAAAATAAAAATCATTACCATCGCGTCGACTCTGACACATAGAGACACATTTGGGTTTCCAAGGCTGTAAATCTTCATGGAAGCATCTTTCTTCTGAGGAGCAGATGATGGGTTCTAATCACTGACATTTTAGTTAGCAGCCAAATGCCTTACCCACTATAATACCAGAGATCCTATAAAGACCAGCCACTCTTTGGAAGGAAGGTTGGGCAAAGTACTTCCATAGTGATACCGCCTGGGAAGCCCAAGGAGGGGTCGCTATGAGTTGGGACTTACTCGACACCACATAACAACAACAATAGCATAAATATCCTATTGTTGTTACGTGCCATGGAGTAGGCTCTGACTCATAGTGACCTTATGTACAACAGAATGAAACAAGGCTGGGTCCTGTACCATCTTCTCAATCCTTGCTGTGCTTGAGCCCATCATTGCAGTCACTGTGTCAATGCATCTAGTTGAGGGATTTTCCTTTTTTGCTGACCCTCTAATTTACCAAATGTAATAGCCTTCTCCAGGGACTGGTCTCTTCTGACATGACCAAAGTAGGTGAGATGAAATCTGGCCATTCTTGCTTCCAAGGTGCATCTCGGCTGCAATTCTTCCAGGATAGATTTGTTAGTTCTTCTGGCTTTCCATGTTATTTTCAGTATTCTTCACCAACACCACAATTTAAAGTCATCAACTCTTCTTTGATCTTCCTTATTCATTGACCAGCTTTCATATGCATATGAAGTGATTGAAAACACCACAGTGTGTATCAGGCACACCTTAGTCTTCAAAGAGATATCTTTGCTTCTTAACACTTTAAAGGGGTCATTTGCAGCAGATTTTCCAAATGCAATATGATGTCTGATTTCCTGACTGATGCTTCCATGGCTATTGACTTCCAATCCAAGTAAAATGAAATTCCTGGCTGCTTCAATCTGTTTTCCATTTATCATGATGTTGCTTATTTGTCCAGTTGTGAGATTTTCATTTTCTTTATGTTGAAGTGCAATCTACCACTCATCTGTCAGTTTGTCATACTATGGTGGCTTGCATGTTGCTGTGAGGCTGGAGGCTGTGCCTTTGGTATTTCAAATACCAGGAGGGTCACCCATGGTAGACAAGTTTTAGTGGAACTTCCAGACAAAGATAGACTGGGAATAAGGATGAAGCCATCCATTTCTGAAAAAACTGAAAACTATAAATAGCAGTGGAACAAAGCCCCTATTGCAACTATCAGTCAGCTCAACTTTAGAGTTATGCATGCTCCTGGACCTAAGGATAAGTCATATTTTACAATGCTTTAACAGCACCTGGACAAGTACTATTTGTT
>NW_006922124.1:1153368-1154262 GCF_000298275.1 Orycteropus afer afer
TTAAAGGAATGAGGGAGGCTTCCCTCAAGTAGCTGTAATTTTAGGTCATTTCCTTTTTAGTCTCACTAAAATGTTCCTGAGGTCATTAGGTAGAGAAAACAGTTCATATTAATCTGCTAACTTAAAGGATGGAGTTTAAATCTACCTACCAGCACTGTGGAAGAGTAGCCTGGCAATAAGTTTTGGTAAAGATTACAGCCAAGAAAACTCTATGGAACAGTTGTTTTCTAGTCATTTTCTTTGTTCTAGTAGTAATTATCTTGCATTAAATAAACCTTCTTTAAAACATCTCATTATGACTGCATATAACATGATTTTGGTAAGAAGGGATGCTTTTGTCTATAATATCATATATATGCATATACATGTTTTTATACTTGATTATTTGTCTCCAATGATGCCAGAATTCCTTACTTCCTATTTATCAGGCTCTTTCAATTTAGGGATATTTGTAGACATAATTGTCAATGATAATTTATAGTTGATTATTGAATGGCCTGATCCACCCCTAAAATATAAATGAAGAGTAATTGAAGAAGTCATCAGAAAAACAATGAATTTTAAAGGAGCAAAAATATGGATAAATAGAAACTAACAAATAACAGGAGACATTTCTTAATAAAGAAATGTAAACATGTACATAAAAGTTTAGAGCAAGTGCAGAAATACCTTCCAACCATTGGACATGAAGGATGCATTTTCTTTGGGTATGATGGATTTTAATATCTTTCTTACTTTTTGACAATATCACATATTTATTATTAACAAACTTAAACATTGCAGAGAAGCAGAAAGAAGAAAAAAAAAATTTCCAAATCCTATGCTCTAAAGAAGGAGCTCTGGTAGCATAGTGGCTAAAGCACTTGACTGCTAACCAGAAGGCTGGAGGTTCAA
>NW_006922124.1:1154450-1156152 GCF_000298275.1 Orycteropus afer afer
GGCAATCTACTCTGTAGAGATACTGTCTCAGAAACCCAAGGAGGGGTAGCTATGAGTTGGGTCGACTGGAGGGCACATTACTGCTTTACATTTGGATGACCATTTATACAAACATGCTATTTTTGCACTGCAATAGTGAGATTTCTTCTGAGTATAAAGTAATGCATTGTGCTTCATGAGCAGTATCAGAAAGTAAACCTTCCCGTTTTACTCAAAGGTAAAGGGAAATTGGGTTTTCAGCTGGTCCATATTCTACCTAGAATAGATTTATATGCTTTTCACTTTAGATGTTTCCCCCTTATTTCTTTTCTGAGTAAGTAAATGACCCTGCTTATTTTGGAACAGCAAAAATATTGTATGTGAAAACATGTCTCTTGAGTATATTGTAGCTGATTTTTGACAACATTTAATGCTTAAATAAACCTTATAAATATTTACAAAACATTAATCAAAAATATGCATTTTTCCATTTGTTCATTCATTCATTTTTAATTAATCTTCAGCAAATATTCACAAAGCATTTTGCTTGACACTGCATAGTAGTAAGTAACAGTGGTGGTATATATGTCATTTACATTTTAGAAGAGAAGAAAGATGTGTAGTTTGAAAATTCTGCAGTTTCCTTTGGTGATGAAAAATAATAGCAAAGCAACACATCTATGCAATAATTTATCACAAAGCCTTGATTATATGATTGACATATCATTATTCTTTTTGAAAAATTGGATGTGTGTTGATGTCAGCTGGCTCCATATGTATACATAAAAGGTTGTAAAATAACTACTGTACATTTCCACTAAATAACCTTAAGAAGAAAAAAAAAATGTAATGTGAGAGTATTCTCTCAAAATTTTGATGATATGCTTCAATTGAATAATGCTTCCTATATTTGAATCATTTTTCAGAGCTTTACTGAAGTGTCTAACTATAATTAGTCTAAAAATTGTTCTAGATTATCTTTAGAAATGGACTTTTTCATATTATTTAGTCTCTCTTGTGCCAGATCAAGGAAGATACATTTTATGAAGATATTCTATAATATTTCCTCTTTTATTTCAACTGGGACTGAAATGACAAAATGGTGGGTGAAAAAATGAAAATTAGTAAAAAAAAAATAGACTACTTTAAAATCTATTAGATAATTGTCTTATAAGGAGGTTTAATGGTCTTATTGAAGTTGCTACTTGTCAAAAATTGTCTTCTAAGTTTTATATGTTACTAATTTCATTTCCACAACATCACTGATTCACAAAACTAGTTAAAGAATAACTGGAAAATATTTGAACACCAATGACCGAAAACCAGAAGAATTGTGGGAGGATATCAAGAACATTATCCACGAAGAAAGCAAGAGATCACTAAAAAGATGAGAAAAGAAGAGAAGATTAAAATGGATGACAGAAGAGACTCTGAAACTTGCCCTTGAGCGGAGAATAGCTAAAGCAAATGGAAGAAATGACAAGATATAAGAGCTGAAGAGAAGATTTCAAAGAGCAGCTCGAGCAGACAAAACAAATTACTATAATGAAATGGGCAAAGACCTAAAGTCTGAAAACCAAAAGGGAAGAACACGCTTAGCATTTCTCAAGCTGAAAGAATTGAAGGAAAAATTTAAGCCTCAAGTTGCAATGTTGAGAGATTCTATGGGCAAAATATTGAATGATGCAGGAAACATCAAGAGAAGATGGCAGGAATACACAGA
>NW_006922124.1:1160820-1168176 GCF_000298275.1 Orycteropus afer afer
ATCTGTCTGGGAGGAAGTGCATCCGAAATGCTCTTTTAAAGGAAGAATGGCCAAACTTCATCTCACCTACTTTGGTCATTTTGTCAGAAGGGACCATTCCCTGAAGAAAGACGTCATGCTTGGTAGGGTGGAGGGTCAACGAAAGAGGGGAAAGCCTTCAACGAGATGGACTGACACAGTGGCTGCAATGATGGGCTCAAGTATATAGCAGGGATCATGGATCTGGCACAGGATGGGGCAGTGTTTCATTCTGCTGTGCATGGGGTCACTATGACTTAGAAATGAATCAATGGCACCTAACAATAACAAAACAATTTAAGAATATTAGGTGGCTAACAAAATATCTGGAAGAATCAAATATCCAGGCTCAGAAATGCACAATCAGGAGCAATGCCCAATCATAGACTACAACTGCTCTTGGGGAAAATACCACTGCCATCAGTGTCTCTTTCTAACCCTAACTCACCGCACAAATTACAAAGACAAATTTGGGAACAGAAGTCCCACCTCTAAACCACTAAGATAAGACTGGCCTCTAAGAGAGAGGCTACCTTAGATTTATATGATCCAGGAAGAGAGACACAGTGCACTTGCCCATATCCTCACAGTGCCCATTTCTAAACTGAAGAGTTATGATAGGGCATCTGACAGAGACATCAGTATGCTAAAGTGGGCTTACACAAGCTTGTAAGAGCCAATGTTGTGAGTCTTTTCTCACATTCATTTCCAGTGACTATTGATATCTTGAATTCAACCATGGTAGAGGATTTACTTCCTGGATATAGCTAAACAGTACAAATATTGCCAAACTATACAAAACTATGATCAAGGACCAATGGTGTTGAAGGAAGAAGTTGAAGCTGCACTGAAGGAAGTAGGAAGAAACAAGGCTCCAGGAATTGATGGAATACCCACTGACATATTTCAACAAATGGGTGCTGTGCTGGAGGCTCTTACTCGGCTATATCAAGAGATTTGGGAGACAGCTACCTGTGCAACTTACTGGAAGAGATCCATATTTGTACCCATTCCAAAGAAAGATGATCCCACAGAATGTGGAAATTGTCAAATAATATCTTTAATACTGCACACAAGTAAACTCTGCTGAAGATAATTCAAAAACAATGGTACACTGCATGGTTTCAAATTAAGGGTGTATGTCAGGATTGTATCATTTCACTATATTTATTAAATCTGTATGCTGAACAAACAACCAGAGAAGCTGGACTATATGAAGAAGAACGTGGATCAGGTTTAGAGGAAGACTCATTAACAATCTGCAATATGCTGACGACACAATATTGCTTGCTGAAAGTAAGGATGACTTGAAACACTTACTGATGAAGATTGAAGACTACAGTCTTCAGTATGGATTGTACCTCAATATAAAGAAAACAAAAATCCTCACAACTGGACCTATAAGCAACATCACGATAAATGGAGAAAATATTGAGGTTGTCAAAGACTTCACGTTGCTTGGTTCTATAATCAACAGCAACGGAAGCAGCAGTCAAGACATCAGATGACATAAAGCATTGGGCAAATCTGCTGCAAAAGACCTCTTTCAGGTGCTGAAGAGCAAAGATATCTCCTTGAAGACTAAGGTGCACCTGACACAAGCCATGGTATTTTCAATCGCCTCATATGCATGTGAGAGCTGGACAGTAAATAAGGAAGACTGAAGAAGAGTTGATGCTTTTGAGTTGTGGTATTGGTTAAGAATACTGAAAGTATCATGTACTGCTAAAAGAACTAACAAATCTGTCCTGGAGGAAGTGCAGTGGGAGTGCTCCTTGGAAGTGAAAATGGTCAGACTTTATCTCACCTACTTTGGTCATGTTGTCAGAAGGTACCATTCCCTGGAGAAGGATATCATGCTTGGTAAAGTGGAGAGTCAATGAAAAAGAGGAAGGCCCTTACCAGAATGGATTGACTCAGTGGCTTAGATGGGCTCAGGTATAGCAAGGATCGTGGAGGTGACACAGGATCGGGCGGTGTTTTGTTCTGCTGTGCATGGGATTGCTATGAGTCGGAGACAACTCGACAGCATCTAACAACAAATACAACAAATACAAACTTTGATAGCTATCAAACCCTTTTTCATAGTTCTTGCAACAGTTTTTGCTCCCATCTGTGATGTATGAAAGTCATTCTATATCTTTGCCACAACATGGAGTGGTCAGTCTTTAATTTTGGCTTTTCTAGTAAGTGTGAAAAGATATCTCATTGTAGTTTCAATTTGCCTTTTACTTGATTACTAATGATGTTCAGCATATTTTCATGTGTTTATTAGTCATTTCTTCATCTTTGTTTTGAAAGTGTTTACATAATAGCTCCATAGAAGAAAGATTTGCTTCCATAATGATTATATTCGAGAAAACCCTATGAAGTAGTTCTATTCTGTAACTCATGGGTGCTGTGAGTCAGAATCAACCCCACAATGACAGGTTTGGTTTTTTAGTTTTGGTTCATGCCTTCAGCTTAAAAACTTAGGTTATTTGTTTTCTTACTTTTGATGTGTTAGGTTTCTACAATATAATCACCATACAAGCCATTGTTGCACATAGATAGTGAATATGTATCCCACTCTGAGCTTGCATTTTCATTTTCTTAATCATATCTTTCAAGGAAATTTAATTTCTCAACCTTGATGAAGGAGGGGTCACTATGAGTTGGGTCTGACTCGATGGTACATAACAACAACAACAACAACCACCTTGATGAAGGCCAATTTATTAATATTTTCATTTTATTGTAAGTTCTTTTGGTATTCAACCTAAAAAAAATTGCTGACCAAAAGGCTATAAAGATAATATCTTAAGTTTTCTTCTAGATGTTTTATAGTATTAGCTTTTACATCTAGGTTTGTGATCCACTTTGACTTGTGTCTGTGTGTGTATACTTTGAGATGGACATTGAGTTTATTTTTTCTTTAGTACAGATATAATAATTATTCTAATATCCTACATTGGAAATACTACACTTTTTTTTATTAGATTACATTTGATTTTTGTCAAAAATCAATTGGCCCAAAATATGTTTAATTGTGTTGTCTCTATGTTTCTCTATCCATTTATATATCTAAATTTCCTCTAATGCCACAATTTCTTGATTGAAGTAACATTACAGTTTCTCCCACAGCTAAGAATAGCATCACTCTACTCATTGCCATCCAGTCGATTTTAACACATAATGACCCCTGCTTGGGTTTCTGATGCAGTATCTTTATGGAAGTAGATTGCCCAGTCTTCTTTCTGAGGAGTGGCTGGTTGGTTTGAACCACCAGCCTTCTGGTTAGCAGTCAAATGCCTTTGGCACTATGCCACCAGAGCTCCCATAGTCAGGCTTAAATTTAGATTAACTTTTCCAACTCTGCTTTTCTTTTTTAAAATCTATTTTGGTTATCAGGGCCAGATTCAGGCATGTGAGGGCCCAGACACTGATAATCTGTGGTTCCCCCTCTTCCACTTACTCGTGTTTTGGAATGGTGTGTGTGTGTGTGTGTGTGTGTGTGGTTGTTGTTAGGTGCTGTCGAGTCATTTCTGACTCATAGTGACCCTGTTGTTGTTGTTGTTATGTGCCATTGAGTTGGCCCCAACTTATAGCGACCCCTCCTTGGGTTTCTGAGGTGGTATCACTATGAAAGTAGATTACTCAACCTATGCACAGCAAAATGAAACACTGCCCGGTACTGTACCAGCCTCAAAATCCTTGCTATACCTGAGCCTATCGTTGCAGCCACTGTATCTATCCATCTCATTGAGGGCCTTCCCCTTACTTGTTGACCTCCCACTTTACTAAGCATGATATTCTTCTCCAGGGAATTATTTCTTCTGACAAATGACCAAAGTGGATGAGATGAAGTCTGGCCATTCTTGCTTGCAATGAGCATTCCAGCTGCACTTCTTCCAGCATATATTATATTACATGACGTTCAGCATCTTTTCCTGTGTTTATTAGTCATTACTTCATCTTCTTTTTGAAAGTGTTTACTTAATGGCTCTTTGGAAGAAAGACTTGGTGATCGCTTCCATAAAGATTACATCCATTTTATACTTGTGTGTGTGTGTGTGTGTCTTAATGATCCATGATATAGCTTCTTTTTAAATGCAGCTATAATATTAACTATTGAATATAAAAGTAGTGTATGCCATTTTAGCAGAATAAGATGAATTTGACTACTAAGATTTTTATAATATGCCACATCCTCTACAAAAAAAAACTTTCTACAACAAAGAAAATGAGTCAGTGATTTTAGTTGTTTCAACAATCAATGTAAAATTCTGTTGCTGTCCTACAACAAAAATTGGCTTTCATTAATCTTGCTTTAGATGGCTTATTCTTCAATTACGATGTTTGTTTTGTAATAAATGTTATGATTATAAAATGAGTAATATCAAACATTATATTCCACACAACAGATATTAAAAAACAAAGTTCACTTGACACATAAATTAAAACTTTTTGTGTTAGATAAACCCACTGCTGTCAACTCATAGCCACTTCTAGGACAGAATAGAACTGCCCCATAGAGTTTCCTAGGCTATAAATCTTTATGGAAACAAACTGTCACATCTTTCTCCCATGGAGCACCTGGTGGGTTTGGACAATGGACCTTTTGGTTATCAGCCGAGCTCTTTAACCACTGTACCACCACGGCTTCTTTTAAAAAAAAAGAAAAACCAAACTCACTGCCATTCAGCTCATTCTGACTCATAGCTAACCCTTTTGGGTGTTCAAGGTGGTAAATTTTTACAGAAGTAGATTGCCCAGTCTTCCTTCCAAAGAGTGCTTGGTGGGTTTGAACTGCCAACCTTCTGGTTAGCAGTCAAATGCCTTTGGCACTATGCCACCAGAGCTCCTTATGGCTCCTCTGGTGTTATATAAACATTAATATTTGCAGTATTTTTTTTTATGTTTATAATGTTGGTATTATATTAAATTTCTACCCATGTTAGTATGTGTTAAATGTATGATAGATTGCATCCATATGTATGCGAAACATATTTTAAAATTGAAGTTATAAATATTATTGTTTACTAAACTTGTATTTTATTTCTGTATGTAAATTCTATAGAGTTAAAATGTAACTTGATGAATTCATTGAGATGATCAACCTATGCAAGTTTCCTTGCTTTTGTGTGTCATCTAGGACTAGAGGTTATATTGGTAATTTACTAGAAAGTGTGCAGGAGTATAACCTTGTGTTTTTCTCATGGCAAAGAGCATTGCTGGCCCTCCGGCTGGAGTTGCTAAATCAGCAGACATGAATGTACAAGATGATTATCTCAAAATGGATAAGAGAAATACTATCTGTTAATGTAATCCATCTTCCCCCAGTAACCACTCATGTTGGATCCAGTTGCATACTGGGTGAATGTAGCAAGAATTAGCTGGACAGCCCACCCCTACCTCTTGTTTATTAGAGAGAAATATTATGCTCCCAAGAGATCCACTAAGATAAGTTACATGGGAAGGGAATGCAGGAGACAGATGTCAGTGAAGGTGTTGAAGAGGTCAGATGTCAGTGAAGGTGTTGGAGAGGTAGCAACCTCATAGCTTAAAGAATCTTGTACTTGTGCAACATTGTGACCCTGTGTGACCTTTATTTCCGTGGGCCCCATTCTCAAACATTGGAGCTGGTATCGATTTCACTTAGTGCCCTGCCAGTTCCTTTCCACTGTGGAGCACTCTTTTCCTTACACCCTGTCTGTTTGGCATCTGTGGGTCTTTGCTTTGGACAATTGTTGTTGTTGTTATTTGCCGTCGAGTCGGATGCGACTCATAGAGACCCCTCATTGGGTTTCTGAGGCAGTATCACTACAGAAGTAGATTGCCCCATCTTCTTTCTGAGGAGTGGCTGGTGGGTTTGAACCGCCAGCCTTCTGGTTAGCAGTCAAGTGCCTTAGGCACTAAGCTACCAGAGCTCCTATTGGTGCCCTGCTTTGTTGATGCCGTAAACACATGCTTATCTTGCTTGTTGAGTAATCTGTCTCTGTTGCTTATACTGAGTCTTTTCAATTTTCACACAAATTTTTGTTTCAGTTTATCAATTTATACAAAAAAATATTTGCTAAGAATTTGATTTGGATTACATTGACTTTATAGATCAAACATCTGAATATTGTTTTCACTTCGTAAACATGGTACATCTCTCTATTTGCATACTTCTTTAGATTCTCTCAGCAATGCTTTGTACTTTCCATTTTAGAAGCATTATATATCTTTCATAATTGTTAAAAAGTATTTTAGCTTTCTGAATGCTATTGTATATGTGGTTGTTATGTGCCGTCAAGTCAGTTCTGACTCATAACGACCCTATATACAACAGAACAAAACATTGCCCACTCTTTGCAACGATTGCCATCCTTGCAATCGTTGCTATGTATAAACCCATTTTTGCAGCCACTGCATCAATCCATCTCATTGAAGGTCTTCCCCTTTTTCACTAACCCTCTACTTTACCAAGCATAATGTATATTTAATTTAATTTTCCAAATGTTTGTTACTAATGTACAAAAATGCGATTGATCTTTATATATATAGATGTTGTACTCTGTGGCTTTTCTAAAATTCATTTCTTAGTTCTAACATTTCTCTTTTGTAGATATTTTGAGATCTTTCTAAAGACAGTAATGTCATTAATGAATAAAACCATTTTTTTCTTGCTTTTCTTCACTTAATATAACTTTATTTATTTATTTAGTTGTTTGTTTTTCTTGTCTAATTGTACAATCTTTATCTGTTCCCTATCAGTGTAAAGCTGTGGTCATATATTTACATCAACATACATTATAAACTTCACCATTCAATGTTAATATTTTAGCTGTAAATACATAGTTGTCAATTAAGTAACTGAGAAAAGAAGGAAAACATAGGTCTTTACATACGACAACATATTTATAATTTTTGGTAGTCCTTTTAGTTAAATTCCTTTATATCCACATTTCCACTTGGTATCATTTCCCTACAGAACTTAGCATTTCTTTAGTGTAGGTCCCTGATAATGACGTCTCACAGCTTTCACTTATTTATAAATATATTTATTTTACTCTAGCTTTATTGGATTTTGTGGATAATTTTTTTCTTTCAGCCCTTGAAATGTACTGTTTCATTGTCTTCTGGTTAGTATTGTTTCTACTCTTCCTAACATGTTCCTTTTGTTGTTTGTTTTCAATATTTCCTATTTGTCTTTTTTTAATATTTTTAATATCTTCTTTCAATATTTCCTATTTGTCTTTTTTTAGCAATTGGGCTATGATGAAACTGGTAGTTGTTGTCTTCATATTTGCTTTGGGTTTCTCAAGTCTTGGAAATATAAATTTGCTTTTTTTCACCAAATTTGATAAGTTTTCA
>NW_006922124.1:1168276-1170610 GCF_000298275.1 Orycteropus afer afer
AAGACCAGGAGGGCAAAGTTTTTTTTTTTTCTCACCTGACAGTCAGTAACTGGTGATGTCAAAAGAGGGAAATTAAATGTATTTAAAAAAAAAAAAAAAAAAACTTACTGCCATCAAGTCGGATCTGACTCATAGTAACCCCTCCTTGGGTTTCTGAGACAGTATCACTATGGAAGTAGATTGTCCAATCTTCCTTCTGAGCAGTGGCTGATGGGTTTGAACTGCCAGCTTTCTGGTTAGCAGTCAAATGTCTTAGGTGCTAAGCCACCAGAGCTCCCATGTAGATGAGACTATTTTATATTGTGCCAAAAGTCCTTGACCCTCTGCTGATTTTTCTTTAAGTAATTTTCTCTCCAGTTGTCAGATTAGATAATTTATATTGATCTATCTTCAAGTTTTTGGAAGGAAGGTTGGGCAATCTACTTCCATAATGATACTGCCTCAGAAACCCAAGGACAGGTCACTATGAGTCAGGTCCAATTTGATGGCACAAAACAACAACAACAACAAATCTTCAAGTTTACACTTTCTTCTGCTATCTTCATTTAAATTATTGTATTTTTCTGTTCTAGAATTTCTATTTCTTTCTTTATTACAGTTTCCTATTTCTGCAGAGAATCACTAATGAAGTCCCTGTTATCTTTAATTCTCTGGACATACTTTCCTTTAATGCATTGACTATATATACAAAGTTACTTTTTCTTCTGAGTTCAACATCTGGACTATTTAAGGTGTGGCTTGTATTTACTGCTTTTATTGCTCAATTATACACAATAATTTTCATGGTCACATTTATATATTTTTATACCTCTAATCTTTTTTATTGAATAATCAACACTGTGAATAAAATGTAATAGACTTCAAAGCCTTAATCTAAAAAAGTATTAATTATTGTGCTTAATTATTAGCTGGTCAAGATAAACTTGTGTCCAAACGGTTTTATGCTTTGGCACTTTCAATCACTGGAAAGCAACAGATGTTTATCAAGCTGCTCTAACTTCAGGATACTAAGCCTCCAAGTCCAGTCTCTTTTAAAGGCTTGGATTATAGTACAGTGACAAGAAAAACAAAAAACAACAACAAAATGTATTGTATAAATATACTCAACTAATAGCTCTGGTAGCATAGTGCCTAAGGCACTTGACTGCTACCAGATGGCAGTGAGTTTGGTTTGCTTTATATATACATAAGCTTTACTGGTTTTGCTTCTCTAGAGAACTCAGACTAACACATCTGGTAGTGGGAGTGGTTCTAGAGAAACAAAATCCTGAGGATGAGTTTCCTAAATTGGTTCTCATCGATTCTGTTTTGGTTCTCTACTTTGATTAGTCATAAAGGTACTGATGACTCTGCCTACATTAGCAAAGAGGGCCTTTATAATCCTTGGCTTGAGATGGCAACATTAATAAACAAAATAGCAGGACAAATAGATCGAGTATATTTGAGGAGTGAGGCTCTGAGTAATCACAATTGATACTTTTGTGCAATTTTGTTACCATAAGGAGTATAAGGAAGCTGGTTGGTTCGTCCTACTTACTCTAGAGAAAGTGGTGAAAGAGCAAGGTGAACTCAGGGCTGCCGAGTCCATGTTCAAGCACTGCATAAAAGACCTCAATGTCTCCAATTGCACTCTTAAAGAAATCCTTATTTCTTCTAGTAACAAAGCTGATATTACTGAAAACCAAATCCAGAGTCTTATTGTAAAGGTAGCTGAATTACAATGCAAATTGAGTTGCCAACCCAGAATGGTGCCTGAAGTTAAAGGGAGGGCATTGATTAGGAAGAAATGGGATTTTGACACCTGGGATGGGGACATATAGGCATACAGGCAGGAAGATGGGACATGAGCATTTAAATTCTGTTGAATCCCTCCTGCCAACAGCACCATCCCACCCGTTTGAAGAGATTACAATAAAATAATTATCCCTTCCACCTCCATTAAATGGTATTAACCCAATTGTGGCTGCTGAGTCACTGCCTGAGGCAGATGTCATGCAAGACATTGCTGAATATTCTCAGGAACCACTCCAACATCCATTGTTGATTCTAGATCTATAACTAGACTTAAAGTCCAAGTGAGTCCTAAAAGGTGAAGTACAAAGTATGATCAAGGAAGTGGTATGCTACACCCAAAAAGACCTGCTTGATTTTGCTAACATGTACAGACAGAAACCTGGAGAACATCTGTGGGAATGGCTATTAAGGCTGTGGGATAATGGTGCAAGGAATGTAACACTGGATCTGTCTGAGTTTATTGATTTAGGCCCACTAAGCTCTGGTAGCATAGTGGCTAAGACACTTGCCTGCTAACCAGATGGCTGGCGGTTCAAACCC
>NW_006922124.1:1171987-1173538 GCF_000298275.1 Orycteropus afer afer
GTTTCATTGCTTGAGCAAATTAATACATATCCTGGAACTTGGTATGCAGCTATTGATCTGACCAATGCCTTTTTCTCAGTATCAGTTTCAAAGGACCATCAGAAGCAGTTTACCTTCAGCTGGCAAGGACAACAATATACTTTTACCGTGCTACACCAGAGGTATATCAATTCTCTAATACTAGTCATAATTTAGTCTGTAGACATCTTGATCACCTTTCCCTTCCACAAGAAATCACACTGGTCAATTACATTGATGACATTATGCTGATTGGACCTAGTAAAGAAGAAGTATCAATGACTTTAGACTTGGTGAGATTTTTGCATGCCAGAGAGTGGGAAAGTAACCCAACACAAATTCAGGCACCTTCTACCTCAGTGAAATTCTTAGGGGTCCAGTGGTGTGGGGAATGTCAAGATATTTCTACTAAAGTGAAGGATAAGATATTGCATCTGGTTACCCCCACAACTAAAAATAGGCAGAAGGTCTGGTGGTCTTCTTTGGACTTTGGAGGCAACATATCCCTCATTTGGATGTGTTGGTTCAGCCTATCTATCAAGTGACTCAAAAAACTGCCAGTTGTGAGTGAAACCCAGGACAACAGAAGGTTCTGTGACAGATTCAGGCTGCTGTGCAAGCTGCTCTGCCATTTGGGCCATATAATCTGGTTGATCCAGTGGTGCTCAAAGCGTCAATGGCAGATAGAGATACTGCTTGTTTGGAGTCTTTGGCAGGCCCTGATTGGTGAATCTCTATGCACATCCTTAGGATTTTGGAGGAAAGCTCTGCTATCCTCTGCAGATTATTACTCTCCTTTTGAGAAACAGCTTTTGGCTTGCTACTAGGCCTTAGTAGAGACTGAATGCCTAACAATGGACCATCAAGTCATCGTGAGGCCTGAACTTCCCATCATGAACTGGGTGTTGTTTAACCCACAGAATCATAAAGTTGGAATTACCCATCAGTACTCCATCATTAAATGGAAGCGGTATATAAGAAATTGGGCTCAAGTAGTACCTGAAGGCACTAGTAAGTTGCTTGAGGAAGTGCCCCAAAATGCCAATAGTCTCCACTCTAGTCACATTACCTTCCCTCACCCAGTCTGCACCTATGGCCCCATGGGGAGTTCCCTATGATCAGTTGACTGAGGAAGAGAAAACTCGTGCCTGGTTTATAGATGATTCTGCATGATATGCATGCACCACTTGAAAGTGGACAGCAGTGGCACTGCAGACTCTTCCTGGGACTTCCCTGAAAGACAATGGTGAAGGGAAATCCTTCCAATGGGCAGAACTTTGAGCCATTCATTTGGTTGTTCACTTTGCATGGAACAAGAAATGGCCAGATATATGATTGTATATGGATTCATGGGCTCTGACTAATGGTTTGGCTGGATGGTCTGAGACTTGGAAGGAGCATGATTAGAAAATTGGTGACAAGGATGTATGGGGAACCACACCAAATGTTCTGTGATTCTCAACCCCAGCCAGGTCCCTTCCTGTCTTAGAGGAACCCATCATTACCACCATGCTTTAATTACATCTTCTCCTT
>NW_006922124.1:1173988-1175612 GCF_000298275.1 Orycteropus afer afer
TCATGGAAAGAGCTGGGTTTTGCCTTTACTGGAATAGATGCTAACTCTGGATATGGATTTGCCTCCCCTGCACACAGTGCTTCTGCCAAAACTACTATCTGTGGACTTACAGAATGTGTTACCCACCATCATAATATCCCACACAGCATCACCTTGGATCAAGGGACTTATTTCACAGCAAATGAAGTGTGGCAATGAGACTATGTTCATGGAATTCACTAGTCTTACCATGCTCCCCATCATCCTGAAGCAGCTGGCTTGATAGAATGATGGAATATCCTGCAATTGAACTACGATGCCAGCTAGGTGGCAATACATTGCAGGGTGGGGCAATGTTCTCCAGGAGGATGTATATGCTCTAAACCAGTGTTCAATATACAGTGCTGTTTCTCCAATAGCCAGGATTCATGGGTCCAGGAACCAAGAGGTGGAAACTAGACCTCTCTTAGTACTACCATGCTCTATGATTAAAGTCAATGGAAAACTATAGCAACTCGGTTCCAATATGACTATTAACAGCTCAAACCCTTCAGGAATGAAGGTTTGGGTCACCCCACAGGCAAAGAACCATGATCAGCTGAAGTGCTTGCTGAGGGCAAGGAAAATACAAAATGGGTGGTGGAAGAAGGTAGTTCTAAATACCAGCTATGACCACATGCCCAGTTGCAAAAATGAGGACTGTGATTGTTATATTCTTCATTGTATGTGTGTATTAAACATTTTATTTTCCTCAGTTATAACCTATAACTATAGTTATAAACTATAAAATGTAAACAAGGCTATTGTGCTTTCAGTTGTATGTGTGTTAGTTATATCATGTTAGGTGTAAGTATGACTTTATAATCATCTTTATTTAGGGATTATATAAGGTTATGGAGATGTGTACAATAGCCCAGTTGACAAGGTGTGGATTGTGATAGTTAAGGTTGTGTGTCAACTGGCTGGACCATGATTCTGAGCGGTTTAAACGGTTGTGGTGTGGTCGTTCCTATGATGAGATATGATGTATATGTTTCAAGCAGCCAATCAGTTGAAAGGGAGTTTCCTTGGAGGTTTTACCTGCTTCCTATATATATGTGTGGAAATCCTGGGAAAATTTAAGGACCTTATGCAGATATGGATTCTGACATGTTGCCTACAGCTGTCCTGTGAGCCAATAATCCACCATTTTGCCTGCTGATCTTGGATTTATCATCTGCTGAAGTCAGCAACCTGTTATACTGCCTGACAGTCTTGAGCTTATCAACCCCTGTAGCTGCGTGAGCAAGGAAAAACTTCCAGCTTGATGTTTGATCCAGGAACTTGGGACTTGCCAACCTCTATAACTGTGTGAGCCATTTTCCTAAGATAAATCTCTCTGTCTCTCTATATAAACTTTGCTAGTTTTGCTTCTCTAAAGAACCCAGCCTAAGACAGACCTAATTAAAATTTAAAATTTCTGCTCTATGAAAGACCCTGTTAAAATGACAAAAGAGTGGGAGGAAATATTTGCAAATACTGTATCTGGAAAAAAATAGTATTAAAATATATATAAGACCTCTCAAAGCTCAACAGTAAAAATAAATAAACAAAAACTATATAATCCGATTAGAAAATGGTCAAAATTCATGAAAAGACATTTTAC
>NW_006922124.1:1175848-1177387 GCF_000298275.1 Orycteropus afer afer
AAATGCAATTACTATAGAACTCAACAATCATAGTCTTAAGCATTTATCCCAGAGAAAAGAAGTTTGTTTATTTTATTTTTTTTTTAAATCACACACATACCTGAACTTGAATGTTCATGTCAGCTTTACTTATAATGACCAAAATCTGGAAAAAGTTCAGATATTCTTCAATAGGTACATAATTAAACAAACCATTACATCCATACCATGTTATGTCACTCAAACTAAAAAGAACAAACTATTAATGCATGCGAGAGCTTGAATGAATCTCAAGGGAGAATTAATGCTGAGTGTGAAAAGCAATCTCAACAGGCTGCATACTGTATCATTCCATTAATATAACATTTTGCAAAAGACAAAATTTTAGACTTAGCTACAGCCAGCCACCCTGAAGAAGTGAGTTGTTGGGACTGTGGTCTTGGGACCATGGTTGTGGGGGACATCTAACTCAATTGGCATAACGTACTACACAGAAACACTGCTCTACATCCTATCTTGGTGAACAGCATCCGGGGTCTTAAAAGCTTGTAAGCAGCCTCTAGGATGCAACAATTTGTCTTTCCTCATCCAGCGCAAAGACAAATGAAGAAAACCAAAGACACATGGAAGCAATTAGTCCAAAGGACTAGTGGGCCATACAAACCTCAGCCTATATGACCCTAAGACCAGAACTAGATGGTGCCTGGCTTCCACTGTCAACCAATCAGAGAGGGATCAGTGTAGGGGATCCTGGACAGAGTGGGAGAAAAATGTGGAACAAAACTCAAAATCATAAAAAAGACCAGGCTTACTGGTCTGATAGAGATTGGTGAAACCCCAGAAACTATGGCCCCTAGTCACCCTTCAGGCCTAGAATTGAACTCACTCCTATGCTTCCAACAATTTGCTAGACAGGTGTATAAGGTGAACATTTACACCAAGTAGGTGCACTCCTTAGAATAATCAACCATGGGAGATCGGAAGGGCAGTATTTACACAGGGAGATAGCTGAGAGGGAAAGAATGCATAGGAAAGAAGGACACAGGGAAAAGGTAACCATAGGAAGGAAGCAGGAAGAGAGCTGTTACATTGTGAGGACTGCAATTATGGCATGAAATGAAATGTGTATGAATTCTTATATGGAAAATTAAATTGCTCTATAAATTTTCACCCAAATCAAAATTGGAAAAAAAAAAGTTTTAAAAATGGTTAATTTATTAGAGTTTGCCAGTGATCAGGAAATGTTTGGTTGGGGGGTGGGAGGGATATGTGTGATGCTATAAAAGGCAACATGAGGGATTCTTGTGGTGGTGGTATTCTTCTGGATCTTGACTATGGTTGTTGATACACAAATTCACACATTTGATTAAATTGTATAAAACTAAATAGACAGACACACACATTCAAACACACACGACTACAAGTAAAGTGGGAAATCCGAATAAGATTGATGGCTTGTATCAATGTCAATATTCTATCTGTGATATCATACTATAGTTTCACAAGATATTTCCTTTGGGGAAAACTATCTTTTTGTAGATTGTATTTCTTTTTATTATT
>NW_006922124.1:1177838-1179370 GCF_000298275.1 Orycteropus afer afer
GGAGTGGCTGGTGGGTTTGAACCGCCAGCCGTCTGGTTAGCAGGCAAGTGTCTTAGCCACTATGCTACCAGAGCTCCCCTCTCTAGGGTAGACAGGTGCATTTCCCTGGGGGTAGGTGTTCTGCTTATAAATCTTTCTACTGTTGGGCTGAGAGCTAATCCACAGAAGTGCGTCCAGTTCCAGGCCTGAAGGATGACCCTGGGCCACAGTCCCAGAGGTTCCATCAGTCTCTATCAGACTAGCAATTCTGGTCATTTTTATGTTTTTTTAAATTTTGTTCTACAATTTTTCTCCCACTCTATCTAGGATCTCCAATTTTGATTCCTTTCTGAGTGGTTGGCATTGATAGCCAGGCACTATCTAATTCTGGTCTCAGGGTTGTAAAGGCTGAGGTCCCCATGGTCCATCATACCCTTGGACTTATTGTTTCCAAATGACTTTGATTTTCTTCACTAATCTTTGCTCCAGATGAGGGGAGACCAATAGTTGCATCTTAGATGGCCGCTTAAAAACTTTTAAGACCCCAGTCACTACTCACCAAAGTAGGTTGTACAACAAGATTTTTATGTAGTAGGTTGTGAAAATTCAGCATCATGTCCCCCAAGACTATGGTCCCAAGCCTGCAGACCCAGTGACTCTCTCCTTCAAGGTATTTGGTTGTCTCTGAGAAGTTATTCTAACCTTGTCTGCTATTACTTTTGCACTGTATATAGATATTTTTGTAGCACATGTATATATGTAAGACTATCTCCAGCCAAATCTATCCTTGGTCTTCGGTATATTCCTGTTCACCTACCCACACCTGATCTTACCTATCCATGCATTCACCCATAGCCTAGTGTTTGCCACCACTTTTAAGGCAGTATTTTGCATGTAATAGTATTTGCCTCTGTTGTCTATATCTTTTGTGTACTTTTTGGTGTCCTCCTTTTCCTTATTGTCATGTGCTCATCACATACTTTTGTTATATTGCCTTTCCCTTCACCCAAATCAACAAGTGACTCTTCCCTAGTCAGAAATTTTCCCTCTCCTTCCCTCCATCCCTGGTAACTGACAAAGTAAATTTCCTTCCCTGTGTAGACCCAGGAGCTCTGAGGGTGTAGTGCCTAAGACATTTGACTGCTAACTGGAAGGCTTGAGGTTCAAACCCACCAGACACTCCTTGGAAGGAAGACTGGGCTATCTGCTTCCCATAGAGATACCACCTCGGAAACCCAAGGAGGGGTCACTATGAGTTGGAATTGACTCAACAGAAGTGAGTTGTGTGTGTGTGTGTGTGTGTGTGTAAACCTGGGTAAATTTGGAGGACATTATGCTGAGTGAAATAAATCAATCACAGAAGGACAAATACTGTATGAGTCCATTACTGTAGAAAGTCAAGGAAAGGTTTGCAGAGGAAACTTATATCAATTTTTATTAGCCTTGCTCCTGGTATATAAATAAAAGAACCATTTAAGAAAGTGATGATTAAAGTATGGAAAGTGAATTTCCTCTGTAAATCTTCACCCAAATCACAATTAAAAAAAAAAAAA
>NW_006922124.1:1179470-1180290 GCF_000298275.1 Orycteropus afer afer
AAATATGATCTAGAATATATCCCTCCTGAATTTAGAGACAATCAAAAGAATAGATTTGATTCATTGAACAAAAATGACCTGAAGCCAGATGAATTGTGGGATAACATCAAGGCATCATTCATGAAGAAAGCAAGAGGTCATTAAAAAGACAACAAAAGAAGAGAATACCAAAATGGATGATAGAAGAGACTCTGAAACTTGCCCTTGAGCGGAGAGTAGCTAAAGCAAATAGAAGAAATTACAAGATAAAATAATTGAACTGAAGATTTCAAAGAGCAGCTTGAGAAGACAATGCCAATTACTATAATGAAATGTGCAAAGACCTGGAGTTAGAAAACCAAAAGGGAAGTACACGCTTGGCATTTCTCAAGCTGAAAGAATTGAGGAAAAACTTTAAGCCTAAAGTTGCAATATTGAAAGATTCTAAGGGCAAAATATTGAATGATGGAGGGAGCATCAAAAGAAGATGGAAGGAATATACAGAGTCACTGTACGAAAAAGAACTGGTAGATCTTCATCCATTTCAGGAGGTGGCATATGATCTAGAACCAATGATACTGAAGGAGGAAGTTGAAGCTGCAATGAAGGAATTGTCAAAGAACAAAATGCTGGGAATTGAGGGAATACCCATTGAGATATTTCAACAAACGGATGCCGCACTGGAGACACTCACTCGGTTATGCCAAGAGACTTGAAAGACAGCTACCTGGCCAACTGACTGGAAGAGATCTATATTTGTACCCATTCCAAAGAAAGGTGATCCCACAGAATGTGGAAATTATTGAATAATATCATTAATATTGCATGCATATAAGATCTT
>NW_006922124.1:1180602-1181957 GCF_000298275.1 Orycteropus afer afer
TTTTGGAATGTTCACAAGTGGCAGACATTTTGGATTTTAAAGTGACAGCATTCTGTTTTGGATTCCAGGGACCTAAGAATAGGATCAGTTTGCCAAGGACAGCAGGGACATACAAGAGGCTGACAACTGGAAAGGAGACAGGTGGTTGAGTGTATAAGTGCTGCCAACCAGTGAATAGAGGAGCACAGAACAGTACCCTGCTTATGTAGATAACATACAAATAAAACAAAGAAAATGAAAATCATGGGCAAGTCACTCCAACGTACAATCACTAATTAAATATAAACACAAAAACATCACAATGCTTCAGAGACAACAGAGCATCACAGTGCACATAAAGAAGTAAGATAAAGCAGGAAAAAAAGGGACCAGGATACAGACCCAAAACACATCCCTGTGGAAGAAGCAGCATTGGAACTCCCTAATAAGGAATTCAAAAGAAGGTTGGGCAATCTACTTCCATAGTGATACTGCCTCGGCAACCCAAGGAGGTGTCGCTATGAGTCAGGGCCAACTCAACAGCACATAACAACAAAAACAATAAGGAATTCAAAAGAATTATATTTAGGTATCTTCAATGAATTCAGAGGCAGATCAAGGAAAACACTGACAAAATTGAGGAAAACACAGAGAAAACCCTAGAACAATTTCAAAAGACAATATAAAAACAAAATGACAAGGTAAAAGAAAAATTAGAAATAATATAAAATCTATAGACAGAAACCCAGAAGATTAATACTAAATTTTTAGAAATAGATAAAACACTGAACGGGCAAAGGAGTAGAATTGAATCAATGGAAGATAGAATTAGTGAGATTGAAGGCAAATACCTGAATTCTTCTTTGGAAAAGGATCAATCAGAAAAAAAGATCAAAACAAAATGAAGAAAGCCAAAGATTCATGTGGGATACCAGCAAACGGAATAACCTACGTGCAATCAGAATTCCAGAACAGGAAGAGAAAAATTAAACCACAGACAAAATTTTTGAAGATTTGTTGGAATTTTGCTGTATGATGAAAGATAAGAATATATCCATTCAAGAAATCCAACAAACCCCAAACAGGATAGACCTCAAAAGAAAATCACCAAGACATATAGTCATCAAACTCACCAAAATGAAAGAATAAGAAAGAATCATGAAAGCAGCATGGGAAAAATGAAAACCCTATAAGGGCAACCAATAAGACTAAGCTCAGATTTCTCGGCAGAAACCACACAAGTGAGAAGACAATGGGCTGGTATATATAAAACCCAGAAAGAGAAAAATTTCCAGCCAAGAATTATATACCCCCAAAAAAACTGTCCCTCAAATATGATGGTGAAATTAAGACAATTTCAGATAAGCAGAAATTAA
>NW_006922124.1:1182057-1184673 GCF_000298275.1 Orycteropus afer afer
TCCCCATACTTATTCAATCTATATGCTGAGCAAATAATCCAAGAACCTGGAATATATGAAGAAAATCATGGCATCAGGATTGGAGGAAGAATCATTAACAACCTGAGATACGCTGATGATACAAATTTGCTTGCTGAAAATGAGGATGGCTTGAGGCACTTACCAATGAAGGTTGAGGGACACAGTCTACAGTATGGATTACATCTCAATATAAAGAAGGCAAAAATCCTCACAACTGGACCAATAAGCAGCATCATGATAAATGAAATGGAGAAAAGATTGAGGTTGTCAAAGAATTCATGTTGTTTGGTTCTACAATTGACGCCAATGGAAGCAGCAGTCAGGACATTAGATGACATGTAGCACTGGGCAGGTCGCCTGTGAAGGAACTCTTTCAAGTGCTGAGGAGCAGGGGTGTCTCCTTGAGGACCAAGGTGCGCCTGACACAGGCCATGTTATTTGCAATTGCCTCGTATGCATGTGAGAGCTGGACAATGAATAAGGAAGACCGAAGAAGAGTTGATGCTTTTGAGTTGCGGTGCTGGCAAAGAATGCTGAAGGGGCCATGGACTGTCAAAAGAACTAATAGATCTTTCCTGGAGAAAGTGCAGCTGAGATGCTCCTTGGAAGCGAGGATGGCCAGACTTCATCTTACCTACTTTGGTCATGTTGTCAGAGGGGTCCATTCCGTGGAGAAGGATGTCATGCTTGGTAAGGTAGAGGGTCGACAAAAGAGGGGAAGGCCTTCCGTGAGATGGATTGACATGGTGGCTGCGGCAATGGGATCAAGTATAGCAAGGATAATGGAGCTTGCACGGGATCAGGCGGTGTTTCCTTCTGATGTGCATGGGGTTGCTGAGTCAGAAGTGACTCGATGGCACTTAACAAAAACAAAAATTTGTTTCTTGTGAATGTGTTTCTGATTTTGCCCTGTACTAGATTCCAGAAATTTCCAACAGATAGTGGTGTTGAGAGCTCTAATTATTGGACAATGGCTCTCTGAAGGGCTGCTCTGTGAAGAACTTCAGGAAGACATCTAGACCTGGTAGATAAGAGATAATGATCAGTTAGTACTATTTGCCATGGATTTGAGAAGGAAGAGATATGACACAAATGCTCCATATCTGTCATCTCTAATTCCTACTTTAAGACTTGACAAACTGTAGAATGTTGCAACGCCTTTGTAACACTAGGACATGCTTCCACTAGTTGGGTTGTAGTTCACTGAGAAATTAGTAGGTTTAAAGTGTTTTGTTTTATTTTGTGTTCCAGATTTATATATGATGATAAGACAAAAATTAATTCTATGTTCCAGTCCCTTATTCCTGTTTAGATTTTTTCAATTTGCAGGTCTCAACCTATGAGCGGGACAAAATGAACATTATTATGACTATTACTTTTTATAAAGTAGAATATAATTCAATAAAAGAAATTAGAAAACACAGAGAATATCATATGTGGTAAGGGTATGCATTGTTTTTTGAAACTTTTGTATCAGGGGTGTGTATATGTGGCCTAGACTGTGATGTAAAAGACATTCTTAAAACATTTTAAAAATCAGTATTTTAGATCCTAGTCTTTTTATTTTTGTGAGGAAGCAGCAGAGTACTCTTTAACTGACGTGATTACCCTGTAAGTTATCTGAGTAACAGGCCAGAACAAATATCTCAGCTCAAATACAGTTAAAACCAGAACTCAATGGGATTGCCTTGCTTTTCCAGGTCTCACCAGTCTTCTCCCTTTGAGAGGGTGCAGCATTACCACTTTTCCATCACTCACTTTAGTGGAAAATATTTAAATGTTTCTTCTTTGACAATTTTCCACCTTACACAGGTTCTGGATTCCACAGGTTTAACTGTATCTTTTTTCAATTGTCTGTCTAAAGACCTGGGCCAACTTTCTAGGTCAATATATGGTTGATGGTGTCTGTTACCCTGACATGCCTTTGCTTTAATTTAATTTGCTTGACCATTGAGAACTTCCTAGGAGGTTGAATTCCTTAATAATTTTATTTAAAAAATCACATTGCCCATGAAATTCATAAACTTTGTGGCATAATATCATTGTCCAGTATTTTACACTTTATATTTTTTGTGTTTTTATAATTATGAACATCAATAATTTTACTGTAGAAATTTAGATGCTAATTTAAGAATCCATACTTCTAGTAACTTCTGAGACTATGTAGATGGGAATTTTACACTAGGAGCTCTAGTAGTGCGGTGGCTAAGGCATTTGGCTACTAACCAGAAGGTTGGCGTTTCAAACCCACCAGCTGCTCAATGGAAAGAAGATGGGGTAATCTACTTTCATAAAGATTTCGACAACTAAAACTGATTTCTAATAAACTATATCTTCTCTAGTCTAACTGTAAACTTGCATGCACCCTTGATTTCCATCTTTCCTCACCAGTTTTTAATTTCCATACGTACGATTTGCATTTTCCTAAAGTGTATGCTCAAACATGTGCTCATTAAGTTGTGGTTGCTGTGTGGCATTGAGTTCATTCTGAATCATAGCGACTCACAGCAACCCTATATGACAGAGTAGGACTGCTTCATAGGATTTTCCAGGGAGTTCTGGTGGTGTAGTACCTAAGGCATTTGACTGCTAACC
>NW_006922124.1:1184773-1193114 GCF_000298275.1 Orycteropus afer afer
TGTGTCAACTTGGCTGGACCACAATTTGTGTGGTTTAAGCAGTTGTAATGTGGTCATTCCCATAAAGGGATCAGATGAATATGTTTTGAGCAGCCAATCCATTGAAAGGGAGTTTCCCTAGGGGTGTGGCCTGCTTCCAGTATATTTATGGACATCCTGGGAAAAGAGATACTCTTCTGTAGATTGGGATTCTGTTGTGCTGCCTACAACTGTCCATGAGCGAACAAAAATCCACTGTTTGGCCTGGAGATCTTGGATTCGTCATTTGTTGGAATCAACAGCCAGTATACTGCCTGCCAACCGTGAGCTCCTCAGCCCCTGCAACTGTGTGAGTCAGGAAAGTCCTCCAGATTGATGTTTGATCTAAGAACTTTGGACTCACCAGCTTCTATAACTATGTGAGCCATTTTCCTAAGATAAAATTTTCTTTCTTGCTCTATATAAGCTTTACTGGTTTTGTTTCTCTAGAGAAATCAGTCTAACACATTTGGTACCAGGAGCGGGGTGAAAACAGGAGTGGTACCACTCACTATTAACCCTAGTGACCCACTCAAAAATATTTTGCTTCCTGTCCCTGCTTCCTTATGCTCTGCTGGTCTGGAGATCTTAGTCCCAAAGGGAGGAACACTCCCACCTGGGGACACAATACTGATTGCATTGAACTGGAAATTAAGAATACCACCCAGCCATTTTGGCTTCCTCATGCCTCTGGATCAACAGACAAAGAAGGGCATTACTGTACTATCTGGTGTGATAGAACCTGATTACCAAGGGGAAATTGAATTGACATTACATAATGGAGGTAAAGAAAAATATGTCTGGAATACAGGAGATTCTTTAGGACATCTCTTAGTACTACCATGACCTGTGATTAAAGTCAATGGAGAATTACAGAAACACAATTTTGATATGACTGCTAATGGCCCAGACCCTTCAGGAATGAAGGCTTGGGTCACCCCACCAGGCAAAGATCCACAACCAGCTGAGGTGCTTGCTGAAGGTAAGGGAAATACAGGATGGGTGGTGGAAGAAGGTAGTTCTGAATATCAGCTACAACCATGTGACCAGTTGCAGAAACAAGAACTGTGATTGTTATATTTCTTCATTGATTATGTGCATCAAATATTATTGTTTCCTCCTGTTATGGACTGTGAAATGTAAATAAGGTTAATGCATTTCTGTTGTACATGTGTTAGTGTATCACGTTAGGTGCAAATATGACTTTATAATTGTCTTTATTTAGAGATTATATATGGTTAAGGAGATGTGTACAACTGTCAAGTTGACAAGGGATGGACTGTGATAGTTGGAGCTGTGTGTCAACTTGGCTGGGCCACAATTTATGTGGTTTAAGCAGTTGTGATGTGATTATTCCCATGATGGGATCAGATGAATATGTTTTGAGCAGCCAATCCATTGAAAGTGAGTTTCCCTAGGGGTGTGGTCTACTTCCAGTATATTTATGGACATCCTGGGAAAAGAGACACTCTTCTGTGGATCGAGATTCTGTTGTGCAGCCTGTAACTATTTGTGAGTGAACAATACACCATTTGTCCTGGAGATCTTGGATTCATCATTCGTTGGAGTCAATAGCCAGTATACTACCTGTCAACCTTGAGCTCCTCAGCCCCTGCAGCTGCATGAGTCAAGAAAAGCCTCCAGCTTGACGTTTGATCCAAGAACTTTGGACTTGCCAGCTTCTATAAGTGTGAGAGCCACTTTCTTAAGATAAATTTCTCTTTCTCTCACTATATAAGTTTTACTGGTTTTGTTTCTCTAGCAAACCCAGACTAACACACCGAAGGAGGGGTCTCTATGTGTCAAACTGACTCAACAGCAGTGAGTTTGTTTGTTTTTTTAATCTTTACATGAGCAGATCACCAGGTCTTTTCTCCTGTGGAGCCCCCAGTGGGTTCAATCCATCCACCTTTCAGTTAGCAGCAGAGCGCTTAAACATTGAAGTACCCAGGGCTTTTTAAGTCCTTTGAAAAATCCATGGACAAAGCTGTAATAGCCATTTTGAAGACATGTTTTGTGAATATGTTTTCCCCTTCAACTTATTATCAAAGTAGGTTGGCTTGTCACTCTGTAATGTGATATGATGTCACAATATTTCCTTGTTCAAGAGTTTATTCATTACTAGTTTCTATTTCATGACTGAAATGGCCAATCTTCTTCATTTAAATTAAGGCATTATGTACAACTTGTCGTTGTTAAAATTAGAATATGTCTTGTCTGAAAATAGATTTATTGGAATATTGCATTAAATAATTCTTAAATTTCTCTGTATAGCCCCATTTATCCATTTCACTTTCCAGGAATAAAACTTTTAAGAGAACAAAAACTAAGCCAAATGAAAATGATTCCTCCAGAGCTATGGACTGAATACTACAATTTCCTTGATGAAAATAAATTTTCCATGAAATTCTCCCTTAAGTACATATCATCCACTTGAAGAATAAGAGACAAGTTAAATTAACATGCAATACCATGCTGATAGACAACTTTTACTATTTATTTGTATCAATGTTATATATATAAATATATACACACACACATACACGTATTATTCATGAGTTAATTCTATTACTTCACTAAAACAATCCACTTTGCTTCAAAAGTAATTTCTTATTTATTAGTATTTCAAAGACCACAAGTGGCTTGGATATGATTTGTACATAGCATTTCATTATAGTACTCCATGCAATTTTCCTTTACAAGTTTAGAAGTTCTTTCTAAGTAATAATTCTTATCATTATCTCTAGTATTGAATATAATATAATCCAATCCATGTAATTATCATCTATATTCATGTATAAATGACTTCATTTG
Source organism: Orycteropus afer afer (assembly GCF_000298275.1). Taxonomy (NCBI): domain Eukaryota; kingdom Metazoa; phylum Chordata; class Mammalia; order Tubulidentata; family Orycteropodidae; genus Orycteropus; species Orycteropus afer. Next base: position 1,187,606 of record NW_006922124.1, read on the forward strand.
TGAGACTTTAAAGGGTAAACTATTTTACAGTTTGAAGTCTGAAAATGAGAGTGTAAATTACGATTAGAAGTATGGCTCATATATTTTATATTGATTTCCTAGGGCTGAGGTGACAAATCATAATTTTGGTGGCTTAAAACAAATTTATTCTCTCACAATTCTGGAGGTCAGAAGTCTGAAATCCAGGCATTGGCAAGGTCACATTCTCTCCAAAGGTTTTCAAGGAGAATCTATTCCTTGCTTTTCTCAACTTCTGGTGTTTCAGGAATTCCTTGGTTTATGTCTACATTACTCCAGTCTCTGTGTCTGTAGTCTCATTGTCTTCACCCCTTCTCTCTTTGGCTTCTCCATTCTCTCTGTTTCAAATATACCTCTGGATTTCTCTTGTAATGATACTTTCATTGGACTTAGGTCCCACCAGAATAACCCAGAATGGTCTTCTTATTTTAAGATTACTTTTTGTATCTACAAGGATTCTTTTCTCAAAATGAGGTAACAGTTACAGGTTCCAGCGATTTGATATGCACGTGTCTTTGCAGGCACTAGCATTCAACTTGCTACATCTCCCCAGTGTGATCAAATGAGCTTTGTGAGCAGAGATCAAATCTTGAATTTTCTTTATCAGGATATGCTAAAAGACATAGTCTTGGCTAATATTTATTGATAACCCATTCTATTATCATCATTGAGCCATGTGTTTTTCACACATATTGTTGTTAGCTGTCTTCCAGTTCGCCTCTGACTCACATAGACTCATACATAATGGCACATAGCACAGCCTGATCTGGCTCCATCTCCATGATCAGTTGTGGATAGGACCTTATGATTTGAATTAGTCTTTTCATTTTATAGATGGTGAAACTGAGGCTGGTATATCTTATTGGGTTTATCCAAATGTGCACAAGTAATCAGTAATATCACTGGGTCATCATGAGTTGGAACTGACTCAGTAGCAACTAACAACAATAACAAGCTCTTAGACTGTCACAACGTCTGGCTCCCCTGAAGCTAAGCATATGGTGATTATGAAGGAAGCACGCTAGAACTGCATGTTACTTGCTAGCCTTCACATGAAAATATAGATGCATTAAAGTCAAGAAACTAAATTGATTTAATTACATTTCTTGTAATTGTTCAGACAATGTGTTTAAATTATTTAAGTGTGACAGACTTCTTGAAAACAAGTACTAATGCTAAGTGCACTATTTTTCTGAGTATCAAATGATGAAGTGATTTCCCTGACATAAAGTAAAAATAATTAAAAGAAAAATAGCCCATAATGAGTACTGAATATGTCAAAGTGCAGCCATGAACATTTTAAACCATATAATTCTGCTCATTTTCTCACTAAGTTTATTATGAGAATTAAATGTGCAGACAAAGTTTTGTAAATGTCTCTCCCCAGTTTTATTTTTCAACTCAATATGGGCATAGAGTTCTATTGTTTGCAGAAATACCGGTAATGTATAGATATATACAGCCAATATAACAATACCAGAAGTATAATATCATCTTGTACGTTGTGTTTGTTTAATAAAATATTTTCATGCCAGAAAAATAATAACACAATAGAGTATTATGAGGATGCTCTGGTAGTTTATGCTTACATCTGGAGGACAGCTAAAATAGGTGAGCCAGCAATCCATATTACATTAACCCAAACAGAAATTGAGGTTATTTGAAATAAAGTTTCAATCCTTCTGAAAATTGGTCTCTTTTTACTTTGTTACCCTAACCTCAGAGTGGAGCCCTTCATGGTTCCCATAGAAATCCTTGAGTCTTTTCCAAGACTCGTCCTCCGTGATTGGCACTGAATGACAATTTTTCTCACTAGAATTATGAGTTTGTTAAAAGTTTCACTCAATTTTAGGCTTCTGGCTACTGCTTCCAAAATCAATAAATACCCCATCTCACCCCAAAAAGGACTTAAAGTATGGATTCATTTCTCTGGTTGTTACTGTGTGCTGTCAAGTCAATTCTGATTCATAATGACACTTTGTGACAGGGTAGAACTGTTCCACAGGGTTTCCTATGCTGAAATCTTTACCAGAGCAGTTTTCCAGGTCTTTTACACCCTGATGAGGCTGATGAGTTTGAACCACAGACCTTTGGGTTAGTGGTTGAGTGCTTAATCATTGTGCCACCAGGACTCCTTCTTTCCACTTCTCTAGGCAGGTTTCTTAAAGATATGTGAATCAAGGATTAGCTTTATTTATTAATCAATCACTCACTAAATCAGTATTCTCTGAGTAGGTGATACTTTTGACTCCAGTAGAAGGAAGAACAAGGACAGAAGCCCTGAGGTGTGATCATGTGGCATGTTTCAGAAGCAGCAAAGAGATCCATGTCATCGTAGGTGACAGACAAGGGTGCATGGAAGAGGGAAGGGTCATAAAATAATAATAATAATAATAATAATAATAACAAAGGAAATCTTTTGGCATCAAGTTGATTCTGACTCATAGAGACCCTATTGGACAGTGGACAACTGCTCCAATAGGGTTTCCTAGGCTGTAATTTTTACAGAAGCAGACTGCTGCATCTTTCTCTCATGAAGCTTCTCGTGGGTTCGAATTGTCAACCATTTGGTTAGCTGCTGAAGACTTCTAACCACTCGGCCATCAGGATTCCTTCATATAGTAATTGGGCCAGAAAAATCATGGACATGGTAGATCACACAAAGGGCACTGAAATTTAGTCTGAGAGAGATGGGAAGTCAAGAATGAGCTTGGAGCAGAAAAGTAACATTATCTTGCTGTTGTGTTAAAGTTGCATGTCAGCGGTTAAGGGTAGAAAGCAGAGAGGCCAGTTAGGAGGTCATTTTACTTATTCAGGAGCAAGGTAGCTTGGACCAGGATGTTGACAGTGATTACAGAGAAGTGCTCTAAATTATGGTTTATATTTGAAAGTAGGGTTGATGAACTTTGGTGACTATTAAGATGTTAGGTGGGAGAGAAATAGAAAGACAGCAGGTTATTGCCCTGAGATTCTGGAACAAAGAGATTGGCACTAACTGAGACAGAAGAATATTAGATGAAATGGTTTGAGGGTAGATATCAGAAGCTCTGGAGCTCTGGTAGCATAGTGCCTGAGGCATTTGACTGCTAACCAGAAGGCTGGCGGTTCAAACCCACCAGCCACTCTTCATGAAGGAAGGTTGGGCAATCTACTTCTATAGTGGTAACACCTCAGAAACACAAAGAGGGGTCGCTATGAGTCAGATCTGACTCCACGGCAGTGAGTTTGGTTTGGTTTATCAGAAGCTCAGTTGCGGGCTGTGAAATTGAGGTGCCTATTAGACATTAAAATAAGTATGTAGTTTGATGAAGGACCTAGAGATCAGTGAAGACATTCTGGCTGTACATATGCATTTAGTTATTCTTACATTAATATTCAGTGTAAGCAAAGAAAAGTGGAGTGAACAAGACTGTGCATTGGCACTTGTAAGTCAGAGACTGCCTTAGTCCATGGTTTGTCTTACAGATTATTGTTAATTATTTTAACAAAGATAGATAAACAAACAAACAAACAAAAAAAAAAAACCCAAACCCACTGCCATCAAATAGGATCGAACTCATAGTGACCCCTCCTTGGGTTTCCAAGGAGTTACCTCTGGTAGCATAGTGCCTAAAGCACTTGACTGCTAACTAGAAGGCTGGGGGTTCAATCCCACCAGCCACTTCTCAGAAGGAAGGTTGGACAATCTACTTCCGTAGTGATACTGCCTCGGAAACCCAAGGAGGGGTCACTATGAGTCGGGTCCGACTTGACGGCAAACAACAACACTAACCTCTGCAGAAGTAGATTGCCTGGTCTTCCTTCAAGGAGTGGCTGGTGGGTTTGAACTGCCAGCCCTCTGGTTAACAGTCAAATGCCTTAGGCGCTATGCTACTAGAGCTCCTACAAAGATAGATAGTAGTCACATAATAATAATTAATAGAATGAAATTTATTGACTTCAATTACCCTCAAAGCAAGAAAAAACCAACCCACTCTCTCAAGTCAATTCCAATTCATGGCAACTCTATAGGATAGAGTAGAACTGTCCTATAGGGTCCTATAGGGTTTCCAAGGCTGTAAATCTTTATGGAAGCAGATTGCTTTTGTGGGTTTGAACCACCGACTTTATGGTTAACACTCGCGTCCTTAACCACTGTGCCACCAGAGTTCTTTTCATTAGCCGTTTTTGTTGTTGTTTGTTTGCCGCTGAGTTGGACCCAACTTTTATCGACCCTTCCTTGGGTTTCTGAGGCAGTATTACTACAGAAGAAGGTGAGTTTGAACCACCAGCCTTCGGGTTAGCAGCCAAATGCCTTACACACTTAGGAGCATACAAATCAAAACCTTTCAGTTCCTCCAATCAAACCTACCGCCATCTAGTTGATTCTGACTCATAGTGACGCTCATTGGGTTTCCAAGGCTGTAAATCTTTAAAGAAGTAGTTTGCCTCACCTTCCTCCTGCATAGCAGCTGGTGAGTTCGAACCACTTACCTTTTAGTTAGCAGCCAAATGTCTTACCCACTACACCACCAGATACTTGGAGGCATTTTATGCTGTATACTTTTTATGATAAGTTCATTATTTCCAGTGGTTCACAATATTTTCTAATGCCCGTAATTCCTCAGTCTTCTTTCACTTTTAAATAACTTTTTTTCAAAGAATTTAAATATTAATAAGAAGTTGAAATGATGTTTCAGAGTTCTTGTATATCCTATACCCTGCAAACAGTTCTTAAAATGCTACTACTCGGTTCAAATTAAGATTACTCATTTTGTTTTTTATTAATCATATAGGTAATACCATTTTAATTTTCCCCCTGTTGTTGTTGCTGCTATGTGCCGTTGAGTCGGACTGGACTCATAGTTACCCCTCTTTGGGTTTCCGAGGCAGTATCACTATGGCATTCTATATTTGTAAGTTTGAAATTATCTTGGTGAAAAAATGAGTTTCTCATGACTCTTGAGAAATAAACAAACCAAAGAAGAAGTATCAATATTAACATTTAAGCTATTATAGAAATTAATTCTGTCTCTAAGTAATCTATGTGTTTATAATCTTCAATTGGTTATTTACCTCAAAATACTGGCAAAATTGATGTTTTAATAAAGGATAGATATAAATCAATTTAAAAACTTTCTCTGGATGATCAATTATTCTAGCATTTCTTTAGTTTATATCTTCTTACTCCATTAAGGAGCTCTGGTGGCGTAGTGGTTAAAGCATTATGTTACTAATCAAAAAGTCGAAAGTTCGAACCCACCAACCACATGGGAGAAAGATGAGGCACTGTTTCCGTATAGATTTACAGCCTTGGAAACCTATGGGGCATTTCTGCTCTGTCCTAGAGGGTTGCTATGCATCAGAATTGTCTTGAGAGCGAGGGATAGATATCTTGGTCCATGGGAAATCACAGTTTTTTTTGATTTCTGCACCTTTGGCCATAATAATAATTTTAATATATTGAAATTTAAAGACTTTAATTCTTTAAATGACATCAAATTATATTAAT
>NW_006922124.1:1195857-1197633 GCF_000298275.1 Orycteropus afer afer
CCATGACCTTAAAAAATTTTGTTGGACTCTGCATTGGGATTGCATTAAATGTGTAGATTGCTTTAGGTAGTATTGACATTTTCACAATGTTTAGTCTACCTATCCATGAACAAGGTAGGTTCTTCCATTTATGTAGTACCCTTGTTGTCTCTTGTAGCAGTGTTTTATAGTTTTCTCTGTATAGATCTTTTGTGTCTCTGGTGAAGTTTATTCCTAGATAGTTTATCTTTCTCATAGCTATAGTGAATGTAAGGTTTCCCTTATTTCTTTATCAGGGGAGTCCTTGCTGGAGTAGCGAAATCCAACTGATTTTTGTATGTTGATCTTGTATCCTGCCACATTGCTGAACCTCTCTATTAGTTCCAGTAGTATTTTTATTGAGTCCCTTGGATTTTCTATGAATAGGATCGTATCATCTGCAAATAGAGATAGTTTTAATTAATCTTTCCAAATATGTATGCCTCTTATTTCTCTTTCTTGCCTTATTGCCCTGACCAGGACTTCCAGTACAATGTTAAATAGAAGTGATGATATAGGGCATCCTTGTCTGGTTCCCGTTTGTAAGGGGAATTCCTTGAGTCTTTCTCCATTAATAATGATGTTGGCCATTGGCTTTGCACATATACCCTTTATTATGTTGAGGAATTTCCCTTCTATCCCTATTTTGCTGAGAGTTTTAATCAGGAATGGATGTTGGATTTTATCAAATGCTTTTTCTGCATCAATTGATATAATCATATGGTCCTTTCCCTTTGTTTTGTTTATGTGGTGGATTACATTGTTTGATTTTCTGATGTTGAACCACCCTTGCAAACCTGGTATGAATCCCACTTGGTACGGATGTATTATTGTTTTGATATGTTAATGGATTCTGTTGACCAGGATTTAGTTAAAGATTTTTGCATCTATGTTTATGAGTGATATTGGTCTGTAGTTTTCCTTTCTAGTTGTGTCTTTCTCTGGTTTTGGTATTAGTGTTATACTTGCTTCATAGAATGAGTTTGGGAGTACTCCATCTTTTTCTATGTTCTGGAATCACTTGAGTAGCATAGGTGTCAACTCTTCTCTGAATATTGATAGAATTCTCCAGTGAAGTAATCAGGGCCAGGGCTTTTCTTTGTGGGAAGTTTATTTATGACCTGTTCAATTTCTTCCCTTGTTATGGGTCTGTTCAAATTTTCTATTTTTGAGTGGGATAATTTAGGTAGATCTTGTGATTCTAGAAACTTGTCCATCTCTTCTAGATTCTCATATCTGCTGGTGTACAATTTTTCATAATATTCAATCAGTATCTTTTTTTATTTCAGTTGGTTCTGTTGTGATGACACCGTTTTTGTTTACAGTTCTTGTGATTTGGGGCTTCTCCTTCTTTTCTTTTGTTAGGTTTGCCAATGGTTTATTGATTTTACTAATCTTTTCAAAGAACCAGCTCTTTGTTTTGTTGATTTTCTCTGTTTTTTTTTTTTGTTTTCTGTTTCATTTATTTCTGCTCTGATCTTTACTATTTCCTTGCTTCTAGATACTGTAGGACTCTTTTGTTGTTTTATTTCTGGTTGTTGTAGTTGATAAGTTAGAGTGTTGATTTTGTTTCTTTCCTCTTTTTTGATGTATGCATTTGTTGTTATAAACTGTCCTCTGAGTACTGCTTTTGCTATGTTCCATAGGTTTTGGTAAGGTGTATCTTCATTTTCATTAGTTTCTAGGAATTTTTTTTTATTTCAGTTTTTATCTGTTCTGTAACCCAATAGTTTTTAAGTAGAGAGTTGTTCAGCTTCT
>NW_006922124.1:1197973-1200992 GCF_000298275.1 Orycteropus afer afer
AAAGTGGTGTGTTACAGTCCCCCACTACTAATGTAGAGTTGTCTATCATTCCTTTTAATTCAGTTAATATTTGCTTCATGTATTTTGGAGCATTTTCATTGGGTGCATAAATATTTATTATTGTAAATTCTTCTTCATCGATTGACACTTTCAGCATCATATAATGCCCATCCTTGTCTCTTAAGATGTATTTCACCTTAATGTCTATTTTATCAGAAATCATAATTGCTACCGCTGCCCTTTTTTTTGGTTTCCATTGGCTTGGAATGTTCTTTTCCATCCTTTAACTCTTCATTTGTTTTTATCTTTGTGTCTAAGGTATGTCTTTGTAGGCAGCATATGGATGGGTCTTCTTTTCTTATCCAGTCTGCCACTCTCTTTTTCTTGATAGGTGCATTTAGTCCATTCACACTGAGTGTAATTAGTGATAGGTATGAGTTGATTGGTGTCATTCTATTGTGGTTTTTTGTCATGTTGTTGCTGATTCCTTGGTCCATGTATATTTCTTTGCTGAGTACAGTTTGTTGGCTATCGCTTTCTCCCTTTTCTTCTTTATAGATGGTTTTGTGTTTATTAAGCCCATATGTTTTCCTTCCTTCTGGATTTGCTTAGAAGAATTGTTACTCTTCTCTGTGGTTACCTTGAAGCATATTCTTATCTCTACATTTTTAGAACAGTGCATGTTGGAAAGACATTTTTGCATTTTCCTCTCCATTTGAGCGTCTGTACCTATAAGTATCATTCCCTCTGATAGGTTAGTTGCTGTTGTTTTGTGCTGCTTGAGTTCTTTGGTTTTTAAGATAGAATGTTTTATGGTCTGATTATGAGTATCTATTTCTGATTAGGTTTTAGATTTGATGTCACGTATCCTGGTTTTGCTGATCTCTCTTGTGGGTTCTCTATTGGTAGGACTTCCTTAAGCAATTCTCATGGGGTTGGTCTGGTTTTCACAAAGTCTCTTAATTTCTGTTTATCTGAGAATGCCTTGATTTTGCCCTCATATATTATGGATAATTTGGCTGGATATAGGATTCTTGGTTGGAAGTTTTTTTTCCTTCAGAGTTTTATATATGCCATCCCATTGCCTTCTTGAATTTATAGGGTTCATTTTAGATCAGATCATGAGTACTTTAAATAAACATTTTTGTTCCAATTTATTTTGTATTGAGATTCTGTAGCCCAGTTGAAGCCCCTTTTGAACTTCAGACTTATGCCTCCATCTGCACTGTGGACATATAATTAAATGTGCTGGAAGCTCATTATTTCCAAGCAAAACTTCCTTTTGTGTACTTTATCTCATTTAGCTTCCTCACCATCTAATCGGCTCTCTAATATATGTTTTTAAGCTTTTTTTTGCAATGGGACTTACAGTAAAAAATCTATTTTTCAACCTATACAACACACACATATAGCACACACCACAAACATATAATTGAATTGGGTTTCATGAAAAATACTTACTGTCACTATGGCTGGTACTCTGGTATTATTTATCTTATTCAGTTCTTCCTTTTACATATTTATATTTTTAGGTAAAATATACATAACATAAAATTAGCCATTTTAAACTGTATAATTAAGTGACATTTACTGCATTCACAATGTTATGTAATCATCAGCACTGTCTAATTTCCATACATTTTCATTACTCCACACAGAAATCTAGTACTCATTAGTAGTCACTCCACCTTTTCCCCTCCTTCTAGCCTCTATTGTGTATTGTATAAACAAATCCAACTTATAGATGTCCTATAGGACAGAGTAGGACTGTTCCCATAGGATTTTCTTGGTTGTAATTTTTATGGAAGCAGATCTCCAGGTCTTTTCTATGGCAAAGCAGCTAGTGGGTTAGAACCTCTGACCTTTTGGTTAGCAGTTGAGTGTTTAACCATTGCCCCACCAGAGCTATTTCCCCAGCCTCTGGAAGCTACTAAGCTGTTTTCAGTCTCTATTGATTTACCTATTCTGAGTATTTCATATAAATGGAATTATATGTGTCCTTTTGTGTCTGCCTTCTCTCTTAAAAAGGATCCTTAGTGTAGTTGTTCATCTCGTAGGCCTATTTATTTTTTTGGCTGAGAGTTAAGCCATGAGAGTTCAAGTCCAGGCCTGAAAGGTGACTCCAGGCTGTAACCTCAGGAGCTTCACCAGTCTCTATCCGACAAGTAAACCAGGTCTTTTTTTTTTTTTTTAATGTTTTTAAATTTTGTTCCACAGTTTTTTTTTTTTTTTTCTCCCACTCTATCTAAGATCTCCAATATTGATCTCTTTTCCAGTGGTTGGCATTGGTAGCTGGGCACCATCTAGTTCTTCTGATCTTAGAGTCATATAGGCTGAGGTTCTCATGGTCTGCTAGTCCTTTGGAATAACTGTTCCCATGCATCTCTCCTTCTCTTCATTTTTCTTTGCTCTAGATGAGGAAAGACTAATATTTGTTTCTTAGAATGCCACTCCAAAGCTTTTAAGGCCCCAGTCCTTACTCAGTAAAGTAAGGTGTAGAACATTATTTTTTGTGTACTATGCTGTGCCAATTGAGCTTGATGTCCCCTGTGACCATGGTCCCCAGTCCTCAGGTCCAATGACTCACTCTGGAGGTGCTTAGTTTTGGCTAAGAAGTTGGATACACTTCTTAGAACAATCAACCTTTGGAGATCAGTAGGGCAGAATTTGCACAGGGAGAAAGGAAGGGAAGCAGGAATGCATAGGCAAGAAAGACACAGGAAAAGGTTCACCACAAGGAGGAAGTGGGAGGAGAGCTATTACACTGCAAGGAATGTAATCAGTGTCACAAAACAAAATATGTATGAACTGTTGCATATAAAATGAATCTGTTTGGTAAAATTTCAACCAAATCACAAGAACAAGTTAAAATAAATAAAAAAGAGTCCTGGTAGCATACTAGTTAAGCATGTGGCTACTAACTGAAGGGTCTACATTTTGAACCCACCAGCTGCTTAGTTGCTTTGAGGAAGAAAGATGTGGCAGTTTGCTTCCATAAAGATTTGCAGCCTTGGTTTTT
>NW_006922124.1:1201357-1203125 GCF_000298275.1 Orycteropus afer afer
CTATGAGTCTGAATTGACTCAACAGCAATGTATTTGGTCTTGTTTTATCTTTTAAAATATTATTCTGGCCAGTACTTACTAAATTATCTTCATAATCCACCAGTGGGTCACTCACATCCCTTGTGAATTCATATGTAGCACCTTTTCTCACTTCTTCCTTACTCTTCCAAACAAATTTTTACCAAATTCCATCTATCCTCCTTGTCCAATATCTGTGGATGTTCTTGCCTTCTCTCCATTCCCCTTAGCTCAGGCCCTCATGATCTCTCACCTGAATTTTGGTACCATAATATCTCTCTGCCTCCAGTCTCTTCTCACTGCAGCTCAATTTCCAGCCATAATACCTGAATTCTTTTTCTGGCATAGACATATTTGAGCATGTAACTCTCCTGCTTAAGCAAAGCAAAACAACAAAAGACAGAAACAAAACAAAAGAAAACACTCCAGGCCACTTTACTGCCTTTCCAGCCACACCTCAGAAGGTCCATAGTGATACCGCCTCCAAAACCCAAGGAGGGGTCGCTATGAATCGGATCTGACCGGAGGGCACTGAGTTTGGGAAAAGAAAGACTTTTACCATGGTCTGTGAGGCCCTTCCTAATCTCGCCTCCAACGTATTTTCCTATCTCATTCCAACATCCACTCCTTTATTAATCTTTCCCAGCCTGGAGGGAGGAAAACTGGCTGTATAGTGAGCCTCAGTCAGTACTGATTTGAAACATTAGTTTTTCCCTCACGTTAGAATCATTTTGTACGTTAATGAAATAAGACTTATGGGTATGACCCTAGTTCTTACTATGACTAGCAAGAGCAACTATGATTCTAATATAAGAACTGAATTAGGTCCACTTTGGGAGAATAGTCAACATTTCCTGCAAATTATCTTAGAAAATAAGTATAGATTGATGGTTGCTCATTATACTTCATAGTTTTCTTTACTTTCAGTTTCTTTATAAGATCAAGTTCCAGGAAACCTGGTGGTGGAAGCATACAAAAGTCAAATAACTAATAGAATGATTAAGCCACTGTACATTGTACAGAATAAGATTGGACTGAATCAGTATTTTTGACTCCTTAAGGGTTTGAATATGAAAGTCTGTAAAAAAGTTGGGAAATTTAGAAATTCATTTTTAAAGGGCTAAGGAAATGGGCTTAATTTTCTCAAGATGAGTGTTCTTGTCATCTGAAACCTATTTTGACTTCAATTTTAAATCGTATTTTTTATTTTTTAACTTTTAACTTTATTCTGAAATGTTTTTAGACTTACAGAAAAGTTGCAAAGTATGCTGTGTAATTTCCATATACCTTCATCTTATTTTCCCAAATATTGATGCTTTACCACATTTACTTTAACATTATTTATTTCTGTCTGTCTCTTTTTCTCTTTCACTCTTTCCATCTGTCTTTCTATATATATGTGAATATATTGTCTTAGTTATCTGGGGCTGCTATAACAGAAATACCACAAATGGATAGCTTTAACAAACACATTTTTTCTCTCACAGTTAAGGAGGTTCTTGTTGTTGTTGTTAGGTGCCATCAAGTCGTTTCCAACTCATAGCAACCCCATGCATAGCAGAACGAAACACCGCTTGATCTTGCGCCAGCTCCACGATCCTTGCTATACATGAGCCCATTGCCACAGTCACCACGTCAATCCATCTCGTTTAAGGTCTTCTCGTCCTTCGTCAACCCTCCACCTTACCAAGCATGATATCCTTCTCCAGGGAATGGGCCCCTCTGACAACATGACCAAAGTAGGTGAGAC
>NW_006922124.1:1203922-1208187 GCF_000298275.1 Orycteropus afer afer
GATCCACACAATCAAATGTCTTTGCATAGTCAATAAAGCACAAGTAAACATCTTTCTGGTATTCTTTGCCTTGAGCCAAGATCCATCTGACAGCAGCTATGATATCCCTTGTTCCACGTCCTCTTCTGAATCCTGCACCTCTGGAAGTTCTCTAAGGAGGCTAGAAGTCTGAATTTAAGGTACCAGCTCTTAGGGTAAGGTTTTCTCTCTTTGTTGGCTCACAGTTTAGGGGAAGGTTCTTTTATCCTTTCAGCACTGTGAGCCTGGAATTCCTTGGAGATCTCCATGTGTCTTGGTATCAATCTTCCCCTGGGTCTAGGAGGTCCCCAGCTAAAGTAACCTGGATTCAGAGGATTTATTGTGCTCTCAGCTCTTCTTTCTTGGCGGTATTAGGTCCCTCTGATCTCTGCTTGCTTGTTTAATCCCTTTTATATCTCAAAAGACATTGACTCAAAATATAACCTAATCTTGTATTTTGCATCCTGCCTCATTAGCATAAGTGCCTCTAATCTTTCATCTTTATTATCATAACTCACTGCCGTAGAGTCTATTTGACTCACGGTGACCCCTCCTTGGGCTTCTGAAGGTTATCTCTATGGAAGTAGATTGCCCAATCTTCCTTCTAAGGCATGGCTGGTGGGTTTGAACTGCCAGCCTTCTGGTTAGCAGTCAAACACCTTAGGCACTGCACCACCTGAATGCCCATTATCATCATAGAGGTGAAGATTTAGAACACATAGGAAAATTACATCAGAATAATGGAAGATAAATACATAATACTGAGAATCATGGACTAACCAAGTTGATAAATTTTTTGGGGGACACAATTAAATATATAAAACACACACACATACACACACGCATATGTATACATATAGCTGTTGAATCTTCATGGTTAATCAAAAGAGATAAGAGAGTTTATAAAAAGATTAAACACCAAATCACAGACATCTGAAAAACTTACTTGCTGAAATAAACTTATCAATGGATGTAGTGCCACACCATGTGAAGTAATTAACCTGCATTAGCCTGAGATTTAAATACTGATTACGTTTGAAGAAGTCAATTTCATGGATGGACATAAAATTTTAGACAGGTGATCAAATCGAATTTAGGAAATCATGGCCAACTTCCTTTTTCCTTCTTTTAAATTTTTTATACTAATAAGGAGAAATACATGCCATCTCAGTAAATAGCAATAGGAGAATTAGAGGTTTTCTTATTACTGTATTTTCTGTGCTATTTACTTGCAGCTGAACTCAAAATAGGTATTTGCAACTTTATTATTTAAACAAATGCAAGAATTCATCTATAAACACTTTAATTTCTGTAACTCACAAGCTGTGTTTGTGGAAATTTTGGGGGGTTTAATTGAAATACAAATCACTAAATGCAGTTAAGAGGAGCCTTTGTGGCACAAGTGGTTAGGTGCTTGACTGCTAATCAAAATATTGATGGTTATAACCTACCCAGCAGTTGCTAGGTGGAAGAAAGTCCTGACAATCTCCTTTTGTAAACATTACAACACGAAACACCCTATGAGGCTGTTCTATTTTGTCACATGGGGTCATGATGAGTAGGAATCCATTCTTAGGCACCTAATCACCACCACCACAACAAATGCAGTTAAATCCCACAGAGTTTTGCATCAAATATTAACCTCAAATTTGCTTCTTAATGATGTTTGAACAGTTTCCCTCTCATTAGCATAGAAACCTAGCTTGACAATATTTCATTCATATTTTTCTATGGCAGTGCCTATAAGAAAATTTCAGACATTGGTATTCTGTCTAATATACCAAACATATGCTTTTTGTTGCTGTTAATTGCCATCCAGTCAATTCTGACTCACGGTAATGTTTGTAAAAAAATGTATAAACATATTAATAAAAGAAGAATGAAATCTGCCTTAATGCATAATGTGTTGTATTTAACACAATTAATAAGAGTTTTGTTATTTTCATCAAATTTTTCAGTGAAACATTACACATGCCTGGTGAAACAAAAATTCATGATTTACAGAGACTTGTTAAATTTGTAATCTAGAATCAAAACATTTACATACAATTCTGTCTTTATTCTAAGGTGAATCACTACACACATATTTTGTATAATAATCAAGAAAATGGGCATTTATTTGCATTATGCAATTTTATTAAGGAACTGAGTTCTACTCAGCACATATTGATAACTTTCCCTTTACGGAAGCCTATGGTATTGCAAAACTAAATAATATGTGTAGTGATGATTGCATTTATACTTCCATAGCTTTGATACCTTTTAAATTTTAATCTTGATTATTTTGGGGTTATGACCAAGAGTCAATAAACAGGTAAGCAAAACTTTACATAGAAAAAGATGACTGTATCATGATGTTCAAGGTTGTGGAAAGAAAATGCAGGATAACTATTTGGATGCTATATATCAAAAATATTAGAAATTATTGTTGACTGAGAATTATGAACTTTCTTCACTATTCTTTGCTTTGAGCATAATCACCAGACACAAATTTGGTATTTACTTGTCATTATTTTGAATCTTGTTATTGTTATGGATGACAACATTTTAATTTATTACTTTTTGTTATTATTTTGAAGACTCCTGGTATTGCAGTGGTTAAAGTGCTTGGCTACTAACCAAAAGGTTGGTGGTTTGAAATCACCATCAGCTTTGCAGGAGAAAGATGTGGCAGTCTGCTTCCATAAATATTTATAGCCTTGGAAACCCTATGGGTCAGTTATACTCTGTCTTTTAGGGTTGCTAGGCATTGGAATTGACTGGACAGGAATGGGTTGTGGTTTTTTTTGCTATTATTTCTAGACTATGTTAGCTTTTTTGCTTTGATTAAATAGTTATAAAATAAGGGTAAGCACTGCTCCTAAAGCTATAATATTTTTTATATACAATATGCAATAACATTTGTTCTCAAAAATAGAGATTCAGGGATCATTTATTTCAGCAAAATGTCATTGGTTCTTCTTTAGAAATGCACAAAAGTGACCAAGTTTGTACAGTTATCATAAAGTTTATGAATGCCAGTAATTTAACTAGCTTTGATTTTTCTGCCACATATGTCACTCAGATCATTCCCTTGACTAATCCTATACATGAACCTTGGAATTGGAAGCAGCAGGGCAACCTTGGAAATTTTGTCCTGGACATTAACAGAATATTAGCAGTAAGCGCATTCAAAATGTAACCTGCCATTACCAGAGTATTTCACAATTCAGATTTTGGCACAACCTGGAATATTGTCATTTGAATTATTAATGATAATGTCCAAAATTTAAAATTAAATAGATATTTATCTTATGTGTGTGTGTGTGTGTGTGTGTATATATATATATATATATATATATATATATATATATATATATATATATATATATATATCCTTCAAATTTTGATTTATCAAAAAATAATGTCATACTTGTATAAATGTTAAAGTATATATACTAGCATCACTCTCATTATCACTGAGTTTTAAATAAACTAGATGTATTTTATTTCTGATTGTTTTAGGAATCAGTTTGTCCAATACTCTCCCAGTGATATGATTTTGATTCAACCATCACAATGTGTGTCTAGAGCCCCAAAATACTAGTTGTTTTCTAGCCCTTCCTGAGTATTTCCCCAAAATACTAGTAGTATTTCCCCAAAATACTAGTTGTTTTCTAGCCCTCTCTGAGCCCTTTCTAGCCCACACTTCCAGTCTCTGTTCCTCTCCCTTTGTCTGTCACATTTTCTCAATCCAAGGTCTACAGCAATAACTGGAGTCAATCAATCAGCCTCAATCACTTTTCTCCTTCACCTGTATTACATAACAAAATCTGAAGCTTTAGCATGACTGTGTTTCTGAAATTTATGATATCAAGCATTTGCAATAAATGAGCAAAAACTACATACTTTAGGTGAATTTCAGAATAATAATTGCAATGGATTTTTTATGAAATGACCTCCCATTAATCATGAAGCCCTCCTAAGTGAATGTGCTGTTTAAATAAAGGCTTTTTACCTTTGCCTACTTAATGATTGTTTAACAAATCTGCAATGTATTTGCTTTATTTGTATCTCCTATATACCTGTCTTGTCAACAAATGTTTGCTGACATATGATATGAAATTAGTTCTCAGCCACCATAATGTGTTAAATTTGAAATCACTCAATGGATGGGAGCTCTGGTAGCATAGTGCCTAAGGCACTTGACTGCTAATCAGAAGGCTGGCAGTTCAAACCCACCAGCCACTCCTCGGAAGGAAGATGGG
>NW_006922124.1:1208861-1212008 GCF_000298275.1 Orycteropus afer afer
GTAAATATTTTTTAATATTTAAAAAAATAATTTGAAAATACTTTAATAAGTAATTACAGAATGCTTATCAAAGTGAATAAGATAGGGAGGAAGAGACAAGATGGCATCCTGCTAACACACTCCGCTGAATGCCTCTACAACAGAGACCCAGAAAAACAAAGTGAAACAGATATAAATAATGATCCTGGAATCCTGAGCATCTGATGAGAAGATAAAGTATTAGACTGAGTGTAGATAGGAAAGGAAGACAGAGAGAGGTCAGGGACAGGGAAGAGAAAAGAAGCTGGACTGGCCAAGGAGAAGGTGTTACAAAGACACAGGGCAGACAGATTAGGAGGATATCAAGGTGAGCTAAAGCCATATGCAGCTGAGGAAGGAAAGTACAGAGATGTAGGTTAGACTTATAGTAGACTTACAGAGGCTTAAGCAGCTGTGGAGTAAAGAGGGAGTAAGGGAAACGGAATAGAAGAACTCACCTCAAATAAACAAAACTTAAACTGAACCAGCTGGAGTTGGGTTGATTCCAACTCATAGCAACCCTTTTTGGAGGAAGTGTGGCTGCCTCTTGGAGTCAGGGTTTATAAATTTTTGTGGAGGAGGTCTGTCTCATCTTTCTCCTCTGGGTTCCAGTCACAGGGCTTTGACTGACAGGTGAATGCTACACAAAACAGACAGATCCAGGCACTGCAGATATCACTTCCTATACCAGCATCACTGGCTGATCTTTCTCATATCAAACACAAGCAACCTAAAGCTTAAAGCCTTCACTCTCAGAGGTGCATACTTGTGCCAGGCTTCTTTCACCCACAAAGGATCAGCAGATTCTGCCACAACTGCCTGCTCCTAGGGCTGTCTGCTACCCATGACTAGAAAAGTCTTTCCTTCTCAATTACCTTCTTTTCCCCTTATTTTTCTCCTTTTCTTTTCTTCCTTTTTTCTTCCTTTTTTCTGTTCATTTCTCCCTCCTCCTCTTTCGTTTTTACCAGTCTTTCATTTTGCCCATATGCTTTCCCCCCCCTAATTTCTCTATCTTTTATCTTTTATTTTTATTTGGTCTTTTCTTCTTTCCATCTCTTCTTCTTCTCCTTTGTTTTCTTTCTTTCCACTGCTGTTGTTGTTGTTATGTGCCGTCAAGTAAGCCCCGACTCAAAGCGACCCCTCCTTGGGTTGCTGAGGCAGTATCACTATGGAAGTAGATTGCCCATCCTTCCAATGAGTGGCTGGTGGGTTTGAACCACCAGCCTTCTGGTTTGCAATCAAGTTCCTTAGGCACTATGCTACCAGAGTTCTTTCCACTAATCAGCCATATCTACTATTCTGACCACCTCAGCCAATGGACAAGAACCTCAACAGCTCCTGCACCAAGGTATCAAAGATAGATGGTAGAGAATACCTGCTCATCCCAACTACAGCTCCTCCTCACAACAGAGACCTGCACCCACATTCTCACCCATCATTGCACCAATCTGGAGAAAGTCACAATGGTGTCAGGCTAATGACCAAAGAAGCACTCTTCCCCCACAGATTTGGATATATTGAAACAAAGCCAAAAAAAAAAAAAAGCAGGGTGAAACAAATCAGCATATAGCCAACAGATAAAGACAAATTCAAAATGTCTTAGAGACAACAGGCAAATTTAACTGAAACAAAGAAACAGGACAAGATACCAGAAGCAAGTGTCCAAACTAAAGAACCAGGAATCTTCCAGAGGAAGAACAGGTAATAGAACTATCTGATAAGGAATTCAAAAGATACACACACACACACACACACACACACACACTCACACACTCACACACACATACATGGGAGCTCTGGTGGCATAGTGCCTAAGGCATTTAACTATTTACCAGAAGGCTGGCAGTTCAAACCCACCAGCCACCAGCTACTCATTGGAAGGAAGGTTGGGCAATCTACTTCTGAAGTGATATTGCCTCAAAAGCCCAAGGAGTGGTCGCTATGAGTTGGATCTGACTTGAGGAAAGTGAGTTTGGTATTTGGTAAATGTATATATATATATATACCTTCAAAGAGCTCAAGGAAACTATAAACAGAAGCAAGGAAAAGACAGACAATGTCCTTGAAGAATTCAAGAAAATAATACAAGAGAAAATTAATAAATAGACAATTAGAAATCATACAAAAACAGAAATTAAAAATCAAGAATATGAACACTAAAATCACAGACATAGATAACACAATGCAAATACAAAACAGTAGACTCAAACTGGCTGAAGAACACATTTCCCATCTAGAAGACAAATCTCTTGACACCACCTTGTATGAGGAAAAATCAAAACAAGGAATGAAGAGAAATGAAGAAAACCTAACAGTTAGGTGGGATGATATGAAAAGAAGTAACATATGTGTGATTGGTACTTGAAAATAAGGGGAGGCAAATAAAAAAAAAGAAAGAGAGAATATTGCAAAGACTTGCTTGGAGAAAACTTCACCCAGTATCATGAAAGACAAAAAGATACCCACCCAGGAAGTTCAACAAAGTCTATACAGGATAGACACCAAGAGAAAGGCACCAAGACATATAATCAAACTTTCCAAAAGCAAAGACAATGGAAGAATCTTGAGAGAAGCTTGGAAAAAAGCAAAATGTTACCTACAAAGGGCAACCAATAAGAGCCACTTCCTGGTGATACTCATGTGGGGCCCAAGTCCTTGCTGAGGCCCCCAAAATACTGAATTACCAGGTATGTCTAGGAAAAAGGGAAAATATCCAAGACTCCAAGACTATAAGTAAGGTTGGCAGGTGATATTTCTATATATGTATTTGCATGTGCTATAAGAATGCCCATATAAATAAAATCAACAGAGGGCAAAGTTATGATAACTTCTTAGCCAGAGACAACCACCCAGAGGGAGTAAGTTGTTGGGCCTGTAGCTTGGGACCCTGGTTGTAGGAGACCTCAAGATCAATTAGAATAATGTATTACACAAAAACATTGTTCTACATCCTACTTTGGTGAGTAGTGACTGGGGTCTTAAAAGCTTGCAAGTGGTCATCTAGATGCAACAACTGGTCTCTATTCATCTGGCTCAACAAGAATGAAGAAAACCAAAGACACATAGAAGCAATTAGTCCGAGGGACTAGTGGACAATGAGAACCTCAGCCTAATATGACCATGAGACCA
>NW_006922124.1:1212108-1214988 GCF_000298275.1 Orycteropus afer afer
CTCAAAATCATGAAGAAGACTGGACTTATTTGTCTGATAGAAACTGGTGAAACTCCTGAGACTATAGCCCCTAGTCACCCTTCAGACCTAGAATTGAACTCACTCCCTTGGCTTCCAATCAAACAACAGACAGGTATGTAAGGTGAAAATTTACACTAGGTAAGGACACTCCTTAGAACAATTATTCATGGGAGACTAGAAGGGCAATGTTGGGAAAGGGAAATAGCTCAAGGGACAGGAATACATAAGAAAGAATGACATAGGGAAGAGGTAAATACAGGGAGGAAGTAGGAAGAGAGCTATTACATCATGAAGAATGCAGTCAACGTCATGAAGCAAAATGTACATGAACAAATGTGTATGGAAAATGCATTTGCTCTGTAAACTTACACTCAAATTACCAAAAAAAAAAGTCAAAACTCTGATTTCACAGTAGAAACCATGCAGGAAAGAAGGCAGTGGGATGGCATATGCAAAACCTTGAAGGAAAATAATTGCCAATCAAGAATTATTTATCCAGCCAAACTGTACCTCAAATGTAAGGATGAAATTAAGACATTTTCAGAGAAACAGAAATTTAATAAATTTGTAAACAGTGGACCAACCCTACAAGAAATGCTAAAGGGAGTCTTTCCAACAGAAAATCAACAATGAAGGAAAACAAACTAAGATCAAGATACATGACAACACCACCTAGAAACTAACCTAGAAAAAGAACTCACAAAACTAAAATAAGCTTAGAAAAAGGTAAATAGAGAACTAGAGGAGTTATCTGTAAATGACACCACCAACAAAGCAAATAGAGGAACAAATAGTATAATTACAAAACTTCCAAATGGAGAGGAAGTCAGGATGATGTCTATATAGAATAGACTGTTCCAAACTTAGGGAGATACAAATTTGCTACAGGGTAACCACCAAGAAAAGTAATAAGCCTTCTGACCAAATTAAGAAAGAAAAAATCACAAGGACTTAGTAAACACAAAATCAACAATGATGAACAAAAGAAAAAGAAAACTCAGAAACAAAATGAACTCAGCACAGGAAAAAAAAAAATTGGAGCCAAGAAACCATCACCAACAACAAAAAACACAAAAGAATGACAGCAATAAATTCATAAAAGCAAAACCAAACTCACTCCCTTCAAGTTGATTCTGATGCATAGTGACCCCCTCCTTGGGTTTCTGAGGTGCTATCTCTATGGAAGTAGATTGGCTAGTCTTCCTTCTGAGGAGTGGCTGTTGGATTTGAGCTGCCAGCCTTCTGGTTAGCAGTCAAATGCCTTAGACACTACACCACCAGAGCAATACATAAATTTCTATCATAAATTACACAAATGTGAATGGAATAAATGTGCCAGTCAAGAGAAAGATAGTGGCAGATTGGATAAGAAAAGGAGAACCATCAATATGCTGCCTACAAGAAACCCATCTTAGACATGCAGATAAAGATAAATTAAAAATCAAAGGTTGGAAATATATGTCAAGCAAATGGCAGCCAGAAAAGAGAAGGAGTGGCAATATTAATTTCAAATAAAACAAACTTCAAGGTGAAAAACAGCATAAGGGACAAAGAAGGACATTATATAATGTTAAAAGGGTCCTTTGAGAAGTAGACATTACCATAATAAATATCTATGCACCCAATGAAAAAGCTCCAACATGCATAATGCAAACAATAACTCAATTAAAAGGAAAAATAGATGATTCTACAATAGGAGTAAAAGACTTTAACACATCGTTTTTGACTGAAGACAGAACAACAAGAAAAAAAATTCAACAAAAATACAGAAGATCTCAACAACACAATCAATCAATTTGAACTCATAGACATATACAGAACACTCCATCCAACAAAAACACTCTATATATTCTTTTCTAGGGCACATGGATCATTCTTTAGAGTAAACCATATAGTAGGCCATAAAATAAGCCTCAATAAACCTAAAAAACTTAAAGAACTACAAAGCACCTTCTCAGATCACAATGCTATAAAATTAGAAATTAATAATAGAAAAACCAAGGAAAAAAAAGTCAAATATATGGGAATTTATAGCATACTGCTCAAGAACTACTGGATAACAGAAGAAATAAAATGTGAAATTAAAAAAAGTGTTAGAAACAAGGAAGAATGAAAACACAACTTACCAAAACCTTTGGGATGCAGTGAAAGCAGTACCCAGAAATCAATTTATAGCAATAAGTGTACACATCAAAAAGATAAAAATAATCCCAGCTAACACCTTATATCAGTAACTACAACAATTAGAAAAAGCAACAAAAGAAATCTATAACCTCCAGAAGAAGGAAAATAGTAAATATCAGAGCAGATATAAATGAAGCAGAAGAGAAAAAAAAAACCAACAAGACTAGAAAATAGTTCTCTGAAAAGACTAACAAAATTGACAAACCACTGGCAAATTTAACTAAGGACAAGAAAAAGAAGATGTAAATAATATGAATAATAAGTGAAATGGGCAACACCACAACTGAAATAAAAAAGATAATAACAGAATTCTATGAAGAACTGTTCTCCAACAAATTCAAAAACCTAGAAGAAATGGACAAATCTCTTGAAACACAAGACCTACATAAACTAACTCAGACTGAGAAAGAAAATTTGAACAGATTCATAGCAAAAGAAGAAATTGATCAGGTCATTAAAACAACTCCCCCCAAAAAAAGTCCTGGCCCAGAGAGCTTCACTGGAGAATTCTATCAAATGTTCAGGGAAGAGCTGATACCTATCCTACTGAAACTATTCCAGAACATAGAAAAGGATGGAATACTCCTAAATTCATTCTATGAATCAAGCATAACCCTGATAACAAAACCAGTAAAGAAACCTCTATAAAGGAAATCTACAGACTAATATCCCTCA
>NW_006922124.1:1215266-1216994 GCF_000298275.1 Orycteropus afer afer
TATGCAAAATGAATAGCCAACGCTATTCTCAATGGAGAGTGAAAGCATTACCCTTGCAAACAGGAACCAGGCAAGGATGAGCCCTATCACCACTCCTATGCAATATTGTATTGGAAGTCCTAGCCCTAGCAATAAGGCAAGAAAGAGAAATAAAATGTATCTGAATTGGCAAAGAAGAAGTAAGACTATCTCTATTTGCAGATGACATTATCCTGTACATGAGAGACTCAGCAAGAAAACTACTGGAACTAATAGAAAGATTCAGCAAAGTGGTAAGATACAAGGTCAACATACAAAAATCAGTTGGATTCCTCTACATCAACAAAGAGATCTCTGAAAGTGAATATGGAAAATAATACCATTTACAATAGCTACCCTCCAAAATAGAACAGTTATCAGCAAATCTTATCAGGGACACAAAATGCATATACAAAGAAAGCTATAAACACTACTACAAGAAACTATACACCAAATTAAAAAAAAAAAAAAAAAAAAAAACCTCACTGCCATTGAGTCTATTCCTACTCAGAGTGACTCCTTTTGGGTTTCTGAGGTGGTAAATCTTTATGAAACTAGATTGTCCCATCTGCCTTCCAGCTGGTGGAGCAGCTGGTGGTTTTGAACTGTCATTCTTCTGGTTAGAAGTCAAATGCCTTAGGCACTGTGCCACCAAAGCTATAAGAAACTATAAGAGACCTACATAAATGGAAGAACATGTCATGCTCATGGATGGGCTGAATATTGTGAAAATGCCAATACCACCCAAAGCAATCTATATACTCAATTCAGTCCCACTCCATATTCCATCAACATTCTTTAAGGACATTGAAAAAGCAAACTTTGTACAGAAAGGAAAGAGAGCTAGGATAATTAAAGCACTATTGAAGAACAAAAACTAAGTAGGAGATCTCACACTCCCAATCCACAGAAGTCAAAACAACCTGATAGTGGTATAATGACAGAGATATAGACCAATGGAATAGAATTGAGAATCCAGAAATACATCCATCCATTTATGAATAGCTGATATTTGATAAAGGGCCAAAACCTATTAAATAGAGGAGAACCTCTTTAACAATGGTGCTGGCAAAATTGGACATCCATTTGCGGAAAAATGAAACAAGATCCATACCTAACACTATATACAAAAACAAACTCAAGATAAACCCGAAACTATAAAGTTCATCAAAGATAAAATAGATATAATCTTTGTTGTTGTTGTTATGTGATGTGGAGTCGGACCTGACTCATAGTGACCCCTTCTTGGGTTTCTGAGGTGGTATCCCTATGGAAGTAGATTGCCCAAACTTCCTTCCAAGGAGTGGCTGGTGGGTACAATTCTAGGAGCCCTAATTTATGGAATACATAGAAAATCAACACAACCCAAAATGTACAAACAGAAGAAGATAAACTAGATGACGGGGACCTTTTAACAATTAAATTCTTATGCACACTGAAACACTTCTCCAAAAGAGTAGAAAGATAAATTATAGATTGGGAAAAATTATTTGGGAAAAACATATCTGACAAGGAACTCATCTCTAAAATTTCTAGAAAACTTCAACACATCAACATCAAAAAGACAAACAATGCAATTCAAAAATGGGCTCAGGACATGAACAATATAAGAAAAGTGCTTCTCTTTTGACTCTTTTGGAGAAGTCTTTGGAAGCACATAAAAATTTAATTTTTAGAAGGTCCCAATCATTTGTTTCTCTTCTGCTGTTC
>NW_006922124.1:1220122-1221659 GCF_000298275.1 Orycteropus afer afer
TTCTATCTTTCAAAGAAAGTGGTGTATTAGAGTCTCCCACTATGGCTGTGGAGCCATCTATTAGGCTTTTCAACTCTTTTAAAGTCTCATTTATGTATTTTTGGGCTCTTTCATATTTATTATGGTTTTATCTTCATGTTAAATTGATCCTTTAATCATTATATAATGTCCTTCCTTGTCTTGTATGGTGGTTTTTGTCTTACAGTCAATTTGATCGGAAATTAATATTGCCACTCCTCTCTTACAGTTGCCTTTTGCTTGATATATCTTTTTCCTACCTTTGATTTTTAGTCTGTTTGTCTTTGTCTATAAGGTGTGTCTTTTGGAGGCAATATGTTGATGGCTTATGTTTTCTTATACAGTCTGCAACTCTCTGTCTCTTGAGTGGTGCTTTTAATCCATTAACATTCAGTGTAATTATCGACAAGTGTGAATTTTTTGCTGTCATTTTTTAATATGTTTTTTCATGATGTTCCTGGATTCTTTGTTCCATATAATTTTCTGTGTTGAGCTCATTCTGTTTATGAATCATGTTATCATTTCTTTCGCTGCTATTGTTTTAGTATTTGCAAAATATTTGTGTTTGTTTTCTTTTTTATTGCGATGTGAAGGTTTGTGATTTTTCTTTGAAGTTACCCATGATTTATAATTTTTTCCCTGAGTTTAGAACAGTCCATTCTATCTTGACTTCCTCACCTTTTAGAAGTTCTGTAACTACGCAGTATTTTCCTGATTTTTGGTTTGTAGTTTTCCTTATTTGCCAGTTGATGTCTCCAGTTCACTGTTTACAATCTTTTAAGCTTATTTTACTTTGGATATGTCCATAGCTGTGGTTTCTGGGTTATGTCTTTTTGTGTATTAAAGATCAGTTGTTGTTAGCTATTATTGGTTCTCTGTTAAAAAGACTCCCTTTAGTATCTTTTGTAAGGTTAGTCTGGTTTTAACAAATTCCCTTAATTTCTACTTATCTCTAAATCTCCTAATTTCAGTATCATATTGGAGAGAGACTTTTGCTGGGTGTATAATTGTTGGTTGGAAATTTTTCTCTTTCAGGGTTTTATATATACCATTACATTGCCTTCTCATTTGCATGGTTTCGGCTGAGAAATCAGAGTTTATTCTTATTGCTTGCCCTTTGTAAGTAACTTTTCATTTTTCCTGTGCTGCTTTCAAGATTCTTTCTTTGTCTTTGGTTTGGATAAGTTTGCTGATGATATGTCTTGGTGATTTTCTTTTGGTGGTCTATCCTGTTTGAGGTTTGTTGGACTTCCTGAATGGATATATTCTCATCTTTCATTATATCAAGGAAGTTCTCTTCCAACCAATCTTGGACAATTTTCTCAGTAGTTTTCTTTTTCTCTTCCTGTTCTGGACTTCCAATGACACATAGGTTATTCCTTTTGATGGTATCCTATGTGAACTTTAGGCTTTCTTCATTTTGTTTTGATCATTTTTATGATTGATTCCTTTCCAAAGAAATATTCAGGTATTTGTGTTCAATCTAATGAATTCTGTCTTCCATTGCATCAATTCTACT
>NW_006922124.1:1222539-1228550 GCF_000298275.1 Orycteropus afer afer
AACAAACAATCTAAAAAAATTAAAAATCTGGGCAGGGCAGGGCAGGGCACCCAGGCTCCAACTGAGCACACAGACTGGGATGGAATTCCTTCCAGCCCAGAAGGTGGGTGGGAGTGAGGCATGGCCACACCTCCATTCACCAATAGGGTGTGGGTTATAAGAATAAGAAGGGAATATTGCATCTTTCCAGTCATTGGCATCTGGAATGTCCTTGCAATTCCTGGAAAGTGGAGCCTATTCTTAAGTCCCTGAATCTGGGAATAACACTGTTTCTTTAAATATCCAAAATGGTCAAACCACTTGTAAACGTTCAAAATGGCTGTGTCCTCTGGAGAGGCAAAAGTACATAGCTCAGCCCACCTTCCTCTTTGCTGCTTCCCCTTTTATTTACCAGCCACCAGTGCAGTACCTGGCTAGTAGGGCTTATTTTTAGGTTAATTCTTAGGTACTGACACCACTCAGCAATATCCAAGCTGTCTGTGCTGTCTGGATCACTGCCAGACCACAGCTCCTTATGTCTCCTTTTTTGGTGTTTTCATGCAAATTCTTCTGCTAGTTGGAGTTTAGTCCACTTCTATATCCTTCTCTTCAAAGCTCAGGGTTCCAGGATTATCTTTTGTATCTATGTTAATTTGTTCTCCTTCTCTTTGTTGAAGAGGGTCTCTGCAGTCTTTCTGTCTATTCCACCATCTTACTGGAATGTCCCGAATGATGATAATTTTAAAAACACAATAATCATTATTTTGAGCACCTCTAATGCCTACATGCCATTCTAAGAATTGTTTCAGTTTATTCTCTCTCTGCACAGTCCTATAAAGGAAGTATTGTTACCAACCCCATTACACAGATCCAGAAAATGAGGCAGATAAGTTAGGATCTTGTGTCTAGTAATAAGGTGAGCTGGAATAGAACCCAGAATGTCTCCCTTTAGCTCATCATCACGACTGCTTTTCACACCTACTTACAATTTGCCAAGTGATTGTAACTCTCTTACTGCCCATGAAATTTTAGATAACTTCTTACTTTTATTAGTATGGTTTTACTGCTTCAAGTCTTGATTGGGAGGGAAGTAAATGGAAATATGTGCTTTATATGTTAGGGACATAAGGAAATAAAAATTTCTGCCACCTGAGAGGCAGTGGGATCAAATATATTGCAGGGTCCCAAGTCAGTGTAAGGCCTGTGGATGACTGAAGTGTCATCTTTGTTAAAAACTGTGTAATTTCTCTTTAGAAAACTTATTGTGAGACTGTTAAATTTTCTGAAGCATAACTGACATATACATGACTTCAACATTGCAAGTTGTCTTGATTCTCAAAAATAATAATGAAAAAATAATAATCCTCAATGCATAGTAGAAGTTATAGTGGTGATTATTTTATTTTACAAAAATAATTTTAGCAAGGTAATTTTTAAATGCATCATAACAGGGTTAGAGCTCCTTCATTTTACATAATTATTGGGGAAA
Source organism: Orycteropus afer afer (assembly GCF_000298275.1). Lineage (NCBI taxonomy): Eukaryota > Metazoa > Chordata > Mammalia > Tubulidentata > Orycteropodidae > Orycteropus > Orycteropus afer. The sequence continues at coordinate 1,224,008 of NW_006922124.1, forward strand.
AGTTTATTCCTTGAATTTCGGTGGAAAGTACATCTCTTCAAGTATAGATAGAACTTGAAAGTTAAATTCTTTATCAAACACAAAAGAAATCAAACAAGTAAATAATTGACTCACACCTTGTGTGGACCAGTTGAGTATTGATGCTTCATTTCATTCATTCTGAGCATCTCTTTCCATGTTGTAGCTGTTCTCCAAGGAGTCCTCTGTGTCTGCACTAGAATCAATAACTCATCCTTTTAGCTGCTGGGTCCAGACCTCTGAAACCTGTTCAATGTATTGCTCTGAACTTTTCAATCTTTCCTGTTCTTTTCATCTCTGAATCATTCCAGTCTTTTTCTTTTATTTAATTTATGCACTCATCAGCCTTTGCAAGCAAACACCAGTTCATTGTAAAGTATTAATTGAATTAACTTTGGAATACAGTATATATCATGTATTTGTTTTATTTTATTTATTTTTTAACTAAAACTTTAGGGTTTAGTTTTTTAGGTCTAATAATTTGGAAAAAATAATTTTTCACCATAGGGGGAACTCATGTATATTTTTTCTTCTTCTCTTGATTAAATGTATCTGAGCTGACACACACAACTAAGTAGCTGACTCATATAAAATCAACTAACAGCAATGCTTATAGGATAAGTTTTAACTATTTTGTATTTTGCTTCTTTGCTGAACTGAGGGAAATGATTATGAGTTGTTGTTGTTGTTGTTGTTATGTACTGTCAAGTCAGACCCGACTCCTAGCGACCCCTTCTTGGGTTTCTGAGGCAGTATCACTACGGAAGTAGATCACCCCATCTTCCTTCCGAGGAGTGGCTGGTGGATTTGAACTGCCAGCCTTCTGTTTAGCAGTCAAGTGCCTTAGCTACTATGCTACCAGAGCTCCCATGAGTTATTAGTTGCTGATATTATTTCTGTTTATTTTTTTTTCCATATCAAGAGCTCCACATAGTGTTAGTTATCTAGTGCTAATAAAACTGTAGGCTAGAGTCATTTGGTGTAGATTTTCTGAAACTAATTTGGTTTGAACATCACACTTAAAATATTGTGAAGGCCTATTATGTTATCAGAGTCTCTAAATGAGATTGTGTTACTATATAACAGGATAAGAGGAGCAGTAGGGTTATGGATTGAATTGTGTCCCCCAAACACATGAGTTGTAAATCCCAGCCCCTGTACCTGTGGTACTGCCCTGATGGAGCTATGGGTAAGGCTTTAGGTTGCTAAGCAATAGTTGGCGGTTCAAACCCACAGCCACTTAGCAGGAGAAAGATGAGACACTCTGCTTCTGTAAAGATTTACAGCCTTGGAAACCCTAAGGGAGCAGCAGTTCTACTCTGTCCTATAGGGTCACTGTGAGTCAGAATTGACTTGATGGCAGTGGGTTTGTTTTTTGGTACCTATGGTTACAATTCCAATTGGGAATAAGTTTTTTTGTTATGTTAATGAAGTAGTATTGGCATGTTGTTGTGGTTGTTGTGTGCCATCGAGTCAGATCTGACTCATAGCGACCCCTCCTTGGTTTTCTGAGGCAGTATCACTACGGAAGTAGATTCCCAACCTTCCTTCTGAGGAGTGGGTGGTGGAATTGAACCACCAGCCTGCGGGTTAGCAGTCCAGTGCATAGGATGTGCTTTAGGTCAATCTCTTTTGAATTTAAAAGAGCAGATTAAGCAAGTAGCAAGCAAGCAGAGATGAGGGAAGATGTATGGCACTCCACCAGAAGATCACCAAGGAACTGAGAAACAGAAGCTGAGAAGTCTCCTAGGGGAAAGAATACCCAGATTCAAACATATTCTATAGAGACAATTTTATTAAGCCCTAAACAGGAAGAAGAGAAAACAAACATAAACATCTGGAATGTGAGAAACCCACTACAGAGGCTGGTGGATTACACCCACTCACAGCCATGGTTTTCATTATATACAGTAGAGAGCAAAGGAAATCATCATAAGATTATGATTGGTGGTAGGTCAATTCATCACTGTCACAGGTGGGACTACAGAGTAAGCACCATGATTGGGATATGTGTATAATTGCAAGTTAAAAGGGGTTACAGGATTTGTTCTGGGGGCTTTGATTACCTGGCTCCATGATGGACAGAGTATGCCTCATCAGTCATAGCCACAGGGTGGCTACAAGACAATATCAGGACCCCCAACATTTTACTTAAATTAGATGAAATGCAGCTATTTTCAATAGCTTTAAGGAACAACCCAGGCAAGTTCTCTAGTTCTTTGTGAGCATCATACTAGTTAATCTACTTTAAACTACACTCTTCTTGAAGGCTAACTGCTCCTCCCTAGGCTTGTTACCGACCTGTCTAAGAATAGACATATTGCTGGTTTAATGATTAACAAGCATTGGGGAAGTAACATAAAGAACTCAAATGGCGTCTGAACTTATGTCAAGACTAAAAATGGAGTTAGGGATCTTGCTGAACACCACACCCTTCCACAAATCATGTGCTTTTGAATTTAAACTCTAATGCAGAAGAGAAAAAGAACTTCCCCTAGACCCTACAGAAAAGGAAATTTTCCCCCTAGAGCCGACTCCCTGGATTCAGATTTCTGTTTGTTAAAACCCCCTACTTTTGCTATATCTCTTATAGCAGCAGTAGATAACTAAGACAAATAGTAAGCAGTCAATATTGGAATTGAGGCTTCTGTTGGATCTCAAATATCATGTTCAGAGGTTTTCTTTATTGGATTTCAGGTGTTCTACTTTATTTCAAATACTTGGCATTGTTTAGTTTATTGTTACTTGGTTATGTGACTTGCTTCACCTAAAGATCAGAGTAGAAAAATTAAGGAAGAAAATATCAAATTAAAGTGGTATTATCAGCCAGCAAGAGGCTCTGATCCTTGCAGCCTTCTTCTATGGAAACTCCTGTGAATTCCCAACAAGATCTGATGCTCTGGAGCTCTGCTCAATGTCCAACTGGATTTACTCTATTCTGCCTCTACTTGTTTTATCTTCCAGAAACACTGGAATTGGATCTTTAAAGATTTTACTTTCTTTCCTTTTGAAGAGGCTGGAGATTAAGATGGGCTAAAAATGTTGCTTTTTGAAATTTTTTTCATTTTTTTCTAAATGCACATGTTCACTGGGGTTACTTTTGAGAAACCATTTTAATTCTTCTGTAATCAAGATATCTGGGGTCCACAGAGTTGGGGTGACCCACTCAGGCCATTTTTCCTTAGATCTCCTCATGAACTTTGTTGAAGAAATAGGTTTCCTAAAGTCATCTTTAGGAGCTCTGGTAGCATAGTGCCTAAGGCACTTGACTGCTCACCAGAAGGCTGGCGGTTCAAACCCACCAGCACTCCTCGGAAGGAAGGTTGGGCAATCCTACTTCCGTAGTGATACTGCCTCGGAAACCCAAGGAGGGGTCGCTATGAGTCGGGGCCGACTCGACGGCAAACAACAACAACAACAACAAAGTCATCTTTAAGCCCTACAGTATCCTAATAAGCACTTTAGTGGAGATAGTTTTGCCTTAGACATTGGGGTCTTTCAGAGAATTATCTATGTGTCGTCAGTTTTGAGATACAGGAGCTCCAGGGACTGACCAGAAGTGGTGCTTTATGCTAATTTGTTATAAAAGCAATGTTCAGCCCCATTTTCGATGGGAATGTTGATGAGATTGAGTATAAGAATGTCTGGAGTTATTCTCATTTTTGGAACATTTTTTACTCTCTAGTCAAAATGTAAGGAGCTCTGGTGGCATAGTGCTTAAGGCATTTGACTGCTAACCAGAAGGCTGGTGGTTCAAATCTACCAGCCACTCCTTGGAAGGAAGACTGGGTAATCTTGGAAACCCAGAGGGATTGCCATGAGTCAGAACAGACTCAACAGCAGTGAGTTTGGTTCAGTTTTGGTTTAGTCAAAATGTAAAATGCTCTGGTGGTACAGTGCTGAAAGCATATGGCTGCAAACCAAAAGGTCGATGGTTCAAGTTCAAAAGCCACTTGGCAGAAGACAGATGAGGCAGTCTGCTTCCATAAAGATTTACAGCCTTGGACAGGCAATTCTATTCTGTCCTGTAGGGTCTCTATGAATCGGAATGGACTTGATGGCAGTGAGTTTATAATAGAGGTAAAGAGACCCTAGGTTCAAACAGGTTCAATAGAGACACTTATTAAACCTTGGACAGGACAAAGACAATCATCTAGGATGAGGGAAACACAGCATGTACAAAGCTAAATGGAATCACTGAGTCATGGCCATGGTGCTAATTGTATATGATTGAAAACAAAGGGAATCATCACAAAATCATGACTGATGGCCGATTCATCACTGCTGCAGGCTGGACTACAGAAACAGGGAAAGGACCATGATTGGGATATTCAAATAATTGAAGATTAATAAAGGTTAAAGTATTGGTTTTGGGCCTTGACTACCTGGCTAGGTTGTTGTTGTTGTTATGTGCCGTCAAGTCAGACACGACTCATAGTGACCCCTCCTTGGGTTTCCGAGGCAGTATCACTATGGAAGTAGATTTCTCCATCTTCCTTCCGAGGAGTGGCTGGTGGGTTTGAAC
>NW_006922124.1:1229092-1229595 GCF_000298275.1 Orycteropus afer afer
CTTGTGTCAAGTGCACCTTAGTCCTCAAGGAGGCATCTTTGCTTCTCACCACTTGAAAGAGGTCTCTTGCAGCTGGCTTGCAAATACCTTTTTCAACAACACCATTCTCAGTTATACACATGGACTTTGTCAGGTGGAATACACAGGAATCAGATTGACTATATCTGTGGCAAGAGGCTATGGAGAAGCTCAACATCTTCAGCCAAAATAAGGCCAGGAGCTGATTATGGAACAGACCATCAACTGCTCATATGGAACTTCAACTTGAAGTTGAAGACAATTAGAACAAGTCCACGAGAGCCAAAATATGGTCTGAAATATATCCCTCCTGAATTTAGAGACCATCTAAAGAATAGATTTGATGCATTGAATACCAATGACTGAAAACCAGAATTGTGGGATGACATCTAGAACACCATCAATGAAGGAAGCAGATGTCATTAGAAAGATGAGAAAAGAAGAAAAGACCAAAATGGATGTCAGAAAAGACTCTGAAACTTGCC
>NW_006922124.1:1230659-1231142 GCF_000298275.1 Orycteropus afer afer
AGACCACAGGGCACCAGAGGACCAACATTCAAATTGAGGAAATGCAGGACAAACTGAATTGAATGACTATGAGGGGCACGGGGAGAGGGTTACTGGCTAGGGAGGAGAGGAGACTGGGTTGGGGTTGGACATAATGAATGGGGAGTGAAACCCAATGTTCACATAACGTTGAATGTAAAACAAGCCTTTTAAAAAAAAGGTATTAGCAATGAATAAGTCACTGGTCTTGCCAATTTTATCATGCAGTCTCCAGGCATTATTTCTATCACCAAGGCCATATTTTCTAGCCAATGATCCTTATTTCCAACTTTCACATACCAATCATCAGTAATTAATTAGTGAGTCAAAGTCTCTCCATCCTCTCTTCTAAGGAGCATTCTTGTGTTTCTCTTGAAACTGATTTGTTCATTCTTCTGGCAGTCCATGGTGTATTCAGCATTTTTTGCTAATATTAAAATCCAAATACTTCAATTATTCTTTCTT
>NW_006922124.1:1231242-1236286 GCF_000298275.1 Orycteropus afer afer
TTTTTTTTTTTTTTTTAATGAATTTGAGTTTTGTTCTACATTGTTCCCTAACTCTATGCAGGATATCCTGCATGCATCTCCTTCCGAACGGTTGACAGTGGTAGTCAGACACCATCTAGTTCTTCTGGTCTCATGGTCATATATGCTGAGGATCACATGGTCCATCAGTCCCTTGGACTAATTGTTTCCATGTATCTTTGGTTTTCATCATTCTTCTTTGCTCTGGATGTGGAAATGTCCATTGTTGCATCTAGATGGCCGCTTGCAAGCTTTTAACATCCCATTCGCTAGTAACAAAAGTAGGATATAGAACAATGTTTTTGTGTAGTATGTTATGCCAATTGAGCTTGATTTCCCCTGAAACCATGGTCCCAAGCCCACAGGTCCAATTACTCACTCCCTCTGGGTAGCTTGCTGTGGCCAAGAAGTCACCACAACTTTGTCCCTTGTCAGCCCTACAACATACCTGGACATTCTTATAGCACATACAAATACTCTTGTAGAAACATTGTCTGCCAACCCTATACATGGCTGCTGACTTATTTTTGTAATTTACCAATAAAGCATACACATATATACACACATGACCCCTGGTGAAACACAGTGGTTAAAGTGCTTAGCCACTAACTGAGAGTTTGGCAATTTGAAACCAGCAGCTACCCCATGGGAGAAAGATGTGATAGTCTGCTTCCATAAAGATTTACAGCTTATGGGCAGTTCTACTCTGTCCTATAGGGTCGCTTTCACTGGCATCGACTTGACAGCAGTGAGTTTGGGTTTTTGAATACATAAATATTTTTGCCTTAGCAATTAGAATTTTTTAAAAAATTATGCTGAGTAATCACATAAGATTGGAAGTTAGATACTTAGTTCTACAATGATGATCTCCCAGCACTCTATTTTGAAATAAGATAAAAATTTGAAGCTGCTGATAAGTATTACAGTAGTATGCTATTGGAAGCATATGTTGTGTGAAGCTGGGTGAGGGAGTGTTTCTTCTGATAGATGAGATGTGCTTTGAGAAACTAAATTGTACTACTGACAACATTGGACTAAATTTAGTAAACAGACTCCTCAAGTTCCATAAATTTCCCTCAAGATTTACAGCCTTAACTGTATTTACTCTAGTTTTTACTTCATTCTGAATGTGTAGGCCTGGAATTTCATAGTAGACAAGTAATAACACATAAAGAAGTGATAGTTATGAAATGTATTACATCCCTTATATACACATAACAACTTTGGAAGCTGTAAGTTCAGAAAGTGACTTCATGGGAAGACTTCTGAGCAACATCAACCTCACTTTTGGGTCGTGTGACTTTGCTTCCCCTTCTTTGTTGGTGTTTTATGGGAGGCTTAGGTGTTGGGAGTATTATGAATTTGTCCCTGTTACACAAAGAAGATATAGGTATTTCTTGTAGAATGGGGTTCTTATTATTTCAGTGTTGCTGACAAGTAAATATAGCTTGAAGAGAAATAATGAAAGAAAATTTTGTGTTACACCTTATGAATATGAAAAAAATGGCTATGAGGAGGAGATGGGCTAACACTTAGAGGATAGTAGAGAGATCCGTTATGAGTCCTATGAGGAGCAGGAAATTACAGGAAATATTTAAAATATCTCGGGAAACCAGGATTTGTTATGCAACGACTATGGATCACACTTGAGCTCTATAAACATGATTGCACCCAGCCTTCAAAACAAATCTTTGAGGTCAGTATCTCTACTTTTCAGAGGAAGCTTGAAAATCACTCCAAGTCATTCATAAAATCAGTAAGTGGTGGAACAATGTCTTTTCATTTATTGTATTTTAAAATCTAAGTATGTATCATGAAGATTGTTCTGCATCAGTATGTATAAATATCTTGTTTCTTTTTATTCTTTTTACTGCGATTTGGGTGTAAGTTTACAGAGCAAATTCACTTTCCATACAGTAGTTCATATACATTTTGTTTCACAATATTGACTGCAATTCCCCACAGTGTAACAGCTCTCTTCCCACCTCCTCCCTGCAGTTACCTTTTCCCTGTGTCCTTCTTATTTATGCATTCCTGCCCCCCAATCTATCTCCCTGTGCAAATACAGCCTTTCTGTTTTCCCATGATTGATTATTCTAAAGAGCATATCTACCGGATGTAAATGTTCACCTTATATGCCTGTCTATTGTTTTACTGGACAAAAAAAATAGAGGACTCATACTGTTCCCTTATAGAGAGGAATCAGAGTTTATTTAGACAGTGGTATGCAGATAAAATTAGGTAGTTGCTAATTGTTTACTTCTATGAACAGTGCTTTATGAAATATCACTGCACATACCTTTATCCATATATGTGACCATTATCTTCAAAGTAGTGTACTAAAGGTAGAAGTTTTGGACTAAAGGTTAAGTATAGTTTTAATATTCATAATGTTCATTGCCATGCAAAGAGAAAGCGTTTCCACATGAGTAAGAATTATAATTTTTAACTTATGAAAAATTTTAACATTAAAATTGTGGAGACTAATGCAACTAACACACATGACTCTAATACTCATGTTTACCAGATGTGAAATGTTGTTGAGTTTGCCTCACCTTGTCTCTCTGTGTTTTCAAAAGGAAAAAAAAAAAAGGGGCTAAACATGATGATAGGGATCCAGAGGACTTAAACTTCAAATGACAACAACTTCAAAATACAAAGAGGAAATAAAAGATGTGGTCACAGAACTTCCATTTGGGGAGTAAGTTAAAGCAATTTTAAGACATAACAGGCTGTTTTAAATTTAAGAGGATTAATGAAAACTTTGGGGAACCACAAAGAAAAGTAATAAATATACTCACCCAAATAAAGAAATAAAAAAACAAAAAGACTCAGTAAAAACAAAAGCAACTGATAGTTTAAGGAAATTCATGTACAAAAAGAACTCATCACAGAAAATTAAGAGGAACTAAGGAACTTAACACCACAAATAAACTAGAACAAAATCACAGCAGTGAATCCATTCCTGTCGATAATCACACTGAATGCAAATGGATTAAATGCACCAACCAACAGACATAGAATGGCAGAATAGATTAAAAAAAATCATCGATATATTGTCTGCAAGAGACACAACTTAGATGTAAGACATAAAAAGTTAAAAATCAAAGGATGGAAAAATATATCAAGCAAATATTAACAAAACAAAGCAAGAGTGGCAATAATAACCTCTGATAAAAACATTAAGTCAAAATCCAGTATAAAAGACAAAAAAAGGCATTATATAACGATTAAAAAGTCAATCAACCAAAAAGTCATAACAAAAGTAAATATCTAGGCACCCAAGAGAGAGCTCCCAAACACATAAAACAAACTCTTTATGTGTTTAAAAGACAAAAAGGCAGATTGATCTTGGTTGAAAGCAGAGAATAATGATGATGCTTATCTATGATGTTTACCTATGTTTTACTGATTGTGCAAAGGCATAGGTCATAACAGATTATGAATAATATTGTGAAGAATGGGAATTCCATAACACTTAATTGTGCTCATAAGGAAACTGTATATAAACCAAGAGGCATTTGATCAAAGATAACAAGGGGATACTGCATGATTTAAAATGAGGAAAGATATGTGTCAGAGTTGTATCCGTTCACCATACTTATTCAATCTATATCCTGAACAAATTACCTGAGAAGCTGGACTATATGAAGATTTTGTCCTTCTTGTCATGGTAGACCATTTATTTGTCTAATACAATGTGACCAACGCAGTCCATTTCATCTCACTAATGCCTAGGATATTCATCTTTATGCATTCCATTTCATTTTTGACAGCTTCCAATATTTCTAGATTCAAACATCGTGCATTCCATGCGCCAATATTTAAGGAATGTTTGCAGCTGTTTCTTCCTGTTTTGAGTGATGTCTCATCAGCAAACGGAGGTCCTGAAAGCTTTACTCTGTACATGTCAGAAGGTCAACAACAACTCTACTTGGAGGAGGAAACTCTTCCCTAGTCATAATTTGAGTGCTTTCCAATCTGAGGGACTCATCTTCTGGAACTATATCAGACAATGTTTCTTTGCTATTCATAAAGTTTTCCAGTAATATATCAGACTGTGTTTCATCACTTTTCATAAGGGCTTCATATGCTTTTCATAAGGCCAATTTTTTCAGAAGTGCATGGTCCCTCCCTTCTTCCCAGTCTGTCTTTGTCTGGAAGTGCCATTGAAATCTGTCCACTATAGGTCACCCTGCAGGTATTTGAAATACTGGTGGCATAGCTTTCAGCCTCACAGCAACATACAAGTCACCACAGTATGACGAACTGACTGACAAGCGACTGGATACTTAGGTAGATATATAAACTTAAAAGGTGTGGAATGGGGTATGGAAGTACAACCAGGTGCATATGTAGGTTTGGCAGTGGATACTACTACATACACACATTTGTATGTGCTGCAAATACATCTATGTATATTACAGAACACACAAAGGACAAAGGAACAGTGCTTAGCCATAACCAGACACCTAATGGGAATGAGTTACTGGGCTTAAGGGCTAGAGACCATCTAAGTCAATTGGTATAACACAGTTCATAAAAACAAAGTTCTGCTTCCTACTTGGGTAAGCAATGACTGGGGTCTTAAAAACTTATGAGCTGCCATCTAAGATACAGCTATTGGTCTCTTCTCATTCAGAGCAAAGAAGAGTGAAGAAAGCCAAAGGAAGCAATTAGTCCAAAGGACAAATGGACCATGTGAACTATAGCCTCCTCTAGCCTGAAACCAAAAGAACTAGGAGCTCTGGTGGCACTGTAGGTAAAGCATTGGGCTGCTAACTAAAAGGTCAGCAGTTCAAACCCACCAACTGCTCCATGGGAGAAAGATGAGGCAACTTGTTTCCATAAAGATTTACAGCCATGGAAACCCTATGGGGGCAGTTCTACTCTGTCCTATAGGGTTGCCATGAGACAGAATCTACTTGATGACAGTAGATTGGGTTGGAGGTAGTTTTGAAATTGCCACCCTCAGTAGTTGTACCAATTTTCATTCTTTGCAATCGTATATTAAAGTAAATATCTC
>NW_006922124.1:1238078-1240328 GCF_000298275.1 Orycteropus afer afer
CTTTTGCAGCAGATATACCCAAAATACTATGTAGCTTGTTTGTTTTGACTGAACATTGATTGTTGCTCAAGTAGAATGAAATTGTTCACAACTTCAATTTTTCTCTAGTGAATAGCATAGCATATATGCATATTTGCATATTGATACATGTCTAAATGTTAAAACACTGTATTTCTGAATGATTCTCAGGGCACTCAGTGCTGAGTATTTAAAGAGCATCAGAGACACAATGTAAAACAAAAATAATAAAACCAAATTGATGAAACATTTAAGATATATTGGTTTGCTTGTTTCTATATGAATTCATTTAAGGAACTGTGGCGTAGTGCCTAAGGCATTTGACTGCTAACCAGAAGGCTGAGGTTGGTGGTTCAAACCCACCAGCCACTCCTCAGAAGGAAGGTTGGGCAATCTGCTTTCGTAGTGATACTGCCTTGGAAACCCAAGGAGGGTTTAGTATGAGTTGGATCCAACTCAACTGCAGTGAGTTATTTTGAGTGCTTTAACATGGCAAATAAATGAAGCAACAGAAGAAATTAGATCTCAAATTTGGAGGTATGTCATCTTATATGCCACAACATCTAATGTTTTTCTTAGATTTCCATTGTTAAAGAAAGATTTGAACTCATATTTTCTTAAAATTCCAGAGCTAGCTGATTTAATTCTACAACTCCAAACTTTTCTTTTTTCATTGATTATTTCCTTTTCTTAAAAAAAAAATAGCTTTGCAATTCAAAATGTGATCCCCAAACCAGCAGCAGACCTTTAAGTTTGTTACAAATTTTGAATCTCAGGTCCCAACTCCCTAAATCAGAAGCTGAATTTTAATGAGAACTCTGGGTGATTTGCATGCATATAAAAGTTTCAGTTGCACAGTTCTTGAAGATACCCAGGTACTCTGCAACATTTTATAATGGAATATTTCACTTTTTGTTTGCATATTTACTCTTTTGGATGTCTGGTGAAGCCTACAAATGCACAAAAGTGTTATTAAACACATAATTTTTTAATAAAAAAGCTATAAAATAAATTAATTATATTGAAATACATTTATCAAAATGTATTTTAAGACAGTGAAATATTATTATATAGGCTTCTTATGAGCACATTAAATGATAAGATCTAGAATCAGGTTTAGTAATAAACATAATTTTGAGGTAGTTATTAGAGATAACTTAAGACATATGCAATAACAGCAATGTGATATGAATATGTGTGTGATTTTTATTGATGACAAAGTCACCGTTGCTAATAATGCTTGTAATTTGTTTCCCACATTCATAACAGAAAGAGAAATTGAGACACAGTGAGATTTTACAATAAAGATGTAATTATCCTATCCCAGTTTACATATACTTTGAACTATATCCACACTGCCTTTGAGAATGTGTGAACCCCAGTTTTATAACACCTGGTTTATTAGAAACTTTAAGGAAGATCTGATGATAGTTTGCAAGGGCCTATGGTTGGAACTGAGTTAGATTCTTTGTTATTTAGGTGGTGGTTCTTGTATGTCCTCAGGCCGATTTTCACTCATTGCAACCCTGAATGACAGAACAGAACTGTCCCATAGGGTTACCTAGATTACAATCTTTATGATACCAGAGCATCACGTCTTTTTCTTCCACGGAGCCACTGGTGGGTTTGAATTGCTGACCTTTTAGCTAGCAGCTGTGTGCTTAACCATTGCACCAACAAGATTCCTTAGGCAATCCTAACTTGAAGCTGTGCATATTCCAATGATCACAAATTGAAGCTATTAAACAACTGTTTTCTTTATAAGGCCAAGTATTTTGGGAGTCTCTTGCCTTATATTTTGAATTCATTTTATATTTCATAGGATTTTCATATGCATAATTTTAACAAGGTCCTTCCCCACCATAATTTTCCAAACTCTGATACTGACATATTTTAGGAAATAAATATAAATCTTTCTTCTTCTTCCTCTCAAATATCTTTCTCCCATCAAGAGCATACAAACAAATGAAAGAAGGGACTTAATTTTATTCCCTGTTCTAGACTTAACATATAGAACTACTTTCCACAAAGGTGGACAATAAATTTCTGTTGAATGAATTAGCATACTTGAGTCAACTGCTTTAAAAAAATAATGATAAATTACCAGACACACTGCCGTGGAGTCAGATCCGACTCATAGTGACCACTCTTTGGGTTTCTGAGGTGGTATCACTATGGAAGTAGATTGTCCAACCTTCCTTCTGAGGAGTGGCTGGTAGGTTTGAACCACCA
>NW_006922124.1:1240633-1241752 GCF_000298275.1 Orycteropus afer afer
TGTGCCGTTGAGTTGACCCCGACTCATAGCGACCCCTCCTTGGGTTTCCGAGGCAGTATCACTATGGAAGTAGGATTGCCCAACCTTCCTTCAGAGGAGTGGCTGGTGGCTTTGAACCACCAGCCTTCTGGTTAGCAGTCAAGTGCTTTAGCCACTATGCTACCAGAACTCCTATATATTCATTTGCATTTGTGTTTCTTTTTCTGTGAATGATTACTTATTTTTCACAACAGAGGTTTGTTGTTGTTGGGTGCCATCAGGTCAATTTTGACTCATAATGACCCCATGTGATAGAGTAGAACTTACAGTGCATAATAGACATATAATTAATAAATCATGCACTTATTCAACATGTAAAATTTAATGAAATTTAGTACCTTTACAGACTTATGAAACTATCACCACAATAAATATTAGAATATTTTCTTCAATCCCCAAATAAATCCGTATCCATTTCATTTTAATCCCTTCCACCCTAAGCACCCAGTTATCCGTTTTCTGTTTTTAGTGATGTAGAATGTCTGGGGATGTATTGACCCATAAACAGAATGTAAGAGGTAGAGCAATAAGGTTCTACTGAACTTCTCAGTTTTATATATTTACCTTCATAGACTATAATTTAGAAAGGCAAGCATTCTTAAAATGATATCCAATATGAAATAGTTGAAGAAATAGGAGATGTTTGAACAGGAGACTTATGTTTACCTAGTTTTTTTATTATTATTAAATAGTAGAAAGCTTTTGTATACAAGTGTTTTATTTAGTGTCGATGAAGAGTGTGGAAGAATCAAAATGATGGGTGACACATAGAGGTAGAATTCAAAAAATGTCCATATCATCTGAAAACTGATAACATTCAATAGTGATTTCTGAATTTTCTTTCACTATAGGCTTTCAAGCAAGGATGCATGGCTATTCAACAGAGATGTTACTGATGGCTTCTGTGCATCATTTTAGATATCAGAGTAAACAGTCTTGGCTCTGGTTACCTAGTGATGCTCTGACAGGAAATATACCACAAACAGGATGGCTTGAACAAATAATAGTTTATTCTCTTACAGTTTGGAGGCTTTAAGTCCAAGTTCAAGTACCAGGCTCTAGGGGTTGGGTGAAAGCCCC
>NW_006922124.1:1241852-1243931 GCF_000298275.1 Orycteropus afer afer
GTTTGCAGTTTGAAGACTACCATTTATATGAGGAACTCCATAAATTATTAACAAAATGATTTAAAGAAAAAAATAACAAACGTTTTCTGCTAGAAATCCTCTGAAAAACTTGAAAGCAGATAATTTTCAGGCAAATGTTAAGAGTTTAAGGACACATCTTCAGTAGATGTTGGTGATCATGCTCATGTAACCCATATAACCAGATTCCAAACTTGCTAATTGATGCTTCGTAATGTCAGAACTTACCTCACCCCAGAGATTTATTTCTTCCAAAGTGAGTATTTCATTTTTTTATGTATATGTTGTTAAGAGTTAAATATTCATTAAATATTCAGCATCAGTTTTCTGTTGAAGACCAGCATATGCACATTTCAAAACTACTTCACATTTGAAATATGTTATACATAGAATCACTGTATTTTATTTTGATTTGTGTGCTAGCCTATATGTTAACTCTCACTATTGTGTATTTATCTAAAAATTGCATAAGTGAATGAAGCAATAATTGATACATACTAAGAAGCTGTTTTGATTATTTGTCTTATAAAAGGGTTATAGTTTGGAGATTATTGATTCTTTTTATTGAACTTATACTAAAATACAATATTGGTGATTTGATGCAGATGTTTAAACCAAAGTAGATTTTAATCCAGACATCACTAAATTTACTGAAGAGTAAAAACAAATAATGTCAGGGATAAAGGCATGTGTATCAATCAGCATAATATATTAGTTTTAGAGATAGAAACTTGCAAAGGGTTGATCATGTAAAACAAATCACAATGATGAGTTCATGTTTATTTGGGGCTGTTTATGACCAAGGTATTTGCTAGCAATTAATGTAATAAAGCAAACTATGAAGTATAGTTATGACAAATTAATCAAACTTTAAGGAGTTAGAAAGGCAATGCCCAGTGCCTTTCATTTCACATAGCAGAATCAGTTTATGATAACCTTTTCCCTAGAGGCCTTATGAATCTTTTATAAAATAGCTCCAGAGTTGAATAAATATTTATGTTTAATGTGTTTTGATTATTGCAAATTACCAATCAAGGTGGTGAGCATGGCACATACAGGAAACTCATACTAATCCCTCTAGTCCTTGAGAGTCTGGGAGAGTTAATGGGAGAGATAATTAGGAAACTCATCCACTACCAACAATTTCTCAAAGCAAGGTCTCAGAAGAGCCAATTCCTTGCATTTTAGTGGATTGAGTAATATCTGTGTCTCTCTCTACATTCCTTTCTCAAGAAATACATTGCCATTTTATTGGAGGAATTTTCAATCTATATAGTTTCTTTGGTTTTTGAAAAAAGATCTGTGTGAAATCAGTTACCCAATGTTAATTAGAGAAATAAAAAACTTACATTTTAACCTCCAAAGGAATATCAGAGAATCATCTTAAATTGTTTCCGTTTTGATTATATAGGATTAATGTTTACCTGGAAGATGTTTCTCTAACCAGAATGGTATATATCTGGTGTAAATTATCATTGGTGTAATTAGCTATCATAAAAGGCTATGTTTTATTTGCTGGATATAATATGCACATCTTATGCAATCTATGCTTTCCTGAATCAGTTATCAATACTGATGTGGATATTCAGCTTGGGATGAATATATTACATAAAGATTAGTCATTGCTGTGATGGTTAAGGTTGTATGTCAACTTGGCTGAGCCATGATTCTAAGTGGTTTAGTAGTTATGACGTAGTCATCCCCATGAAATCTGACATAATGTAATCACCTCCATGATGAGATCTTGTATGGACAATCAATCAGTTGAAAGAGAATTTTCTTTGGGGTGTCGTCTGCTTCCAATATGCATGGAAAAGCTCTCACAGAACTCTCAGGCTTTTTGCTTGATATGCATCCTGCATCCGGCTTGTCATCATCTGACCTCCAGTTCTTGGACTTGAACCAATGACCTGCCTTATTGCCTGCCTATCTTGGGACTGTTGCTTTTGCAGCCTGTGAGCAAAAAGCTTGCCATCTTACTGGTTGATCTTGGATTCATCAGCCTCTGAAGCCAGCAGCCTTCTGCTGTATTGTCTGCTGATCTTGGGTATAGGTACGTGG
>NW_006922124.1:1244031-1245175 GCF_000298275.1 Orycteropus afer afer
CAGCTACTCAGCTGCTCACAGTAGATTCCAACATGGAGTTGATTACCAGTCTCATCATGGGGAATACTACATCCAGGTACCCAGCCACTCAACCAGGCCCAGCCAACTTGACATACAAAGTTAACTACCACAGTCTCTAATGTCTTTTTGTTGTTGGATGCTGGAAGTTCATTTTGACTCACAGTGACCCCATGTGGCAAAGTAGAAAATCCCTCTAGGGTTTTCTTGGTAGTAGTATTTATAGAAGCAGATCACTAGGCCTCTCTCTCATAGACTGCCTGTGTGGATTTGAATCCTTGACCTTTAAGTTAGCAGCCAAGTGCTTAACCATTGTGCCACCAGGGCTCCTTAGTGCCCTTTAGACTCAGAAATGTTATGATTCTATGATAGAATCAGAAAACAAATGGCTCAACAAATTCCAGTTTCTTCAAAATTTGGTGTAATCATTATTTGTACTTCTTCAACTAATGATATTTTTAGTTTACAACTGTATGACAATTTGAAATCATCTTGAATAGAACATTGTATACTCAAAAGCATTTCCTAAAGCAAAATTATTAATATATGTTTGAAATTCTTATAATTTATTGCAAAAATTCTCCTCTTGGCAACAAGAGATAAGTGTCATTTATTATTATTTTTATTACACCTAACACATTGACTTATGTTTAGTTTACTGTGCTACTTCTAACAAGTAAGTGACCAAGTGAACATTAATAATTACTAACAATGACTCTAACATCCTGTTATACATTTGCTAAACAATAGTCCTGGGCATTCCTCGAGAAGTAGCAACATAATGAGGTTGAAGTGGAACTTTGTTTTGATAACCAGAATCTCACCTCCCTAGCAACATGATACTTTAAAGTCCCAAATCATGTTGTTGTTGTTGTTGTTATGTGCTGTCGAGTCAGACCCGACTCACAGCGACCCCTCCTTGGGTTTCCAAGGCGATATCACTACGGAAGTAGATTTAATAAAATGAAAAACAAAAAACTATTTTTAGAACTCTGAGTGGTATTTTGTAGTAGAGCCAGAACTTTAAAATTATTTTTCACAGACCTGGGTATACCAAAAGAATTATAAACTACTAAAACTAGAAAGTCGGGTTTGACTTGACGGCACATAACAACAACAACAACAA
>NW_006922124.1:1246005-1247390 GCF_000298275.1 Orycteropus afer afer
TGGGAGCCCTAATTTATGGCATAAATAGACTATCAAGCATAACCCAGAATGTGCAGGGGGTAGAAGAGAAGCTAGATGACTGGGACCTTTTAAAAATTAAATTCTTATGTGCATCGAAAGACTTTGTCAAAAGGGTAAAAAGAGAGCCCAGAGATTGGGAGAAAATATTTGTCTATGACATATCTGATAAAGGACTTATCTCCAAAATCTATAGAAAACTTTAACACCTCAACCCCAAAAAGACAAATAACCCAATTTACAAATGGTCAAAGGACTTGAACACATAAGAAGATATACAAGCAGCCAACAAACACATGAGAAATTGCTCACGATCATTAAACATTGTTGTTGTTGTTGTTATGTGCTGTCGAGTCAGCCCCGACTCATAGCGACCCCTCCTTGGGTTTCAGAGGCAGTATCACTATGGAAGTAGATTGCTCAACCTTCCTTCTGAGGAGTGGCTGGTGGGTTTGAACCGCTAGGCTTCTGGTTAGCAGTCAAGTGCCCTTGGCACTACACTACCCATTAATCATTAGAGAGATGCAAATCAAAACAAAAATGAGATATCATCTCACCCCAGCAGTAATAGTAAAGTTCAACATTTCAGAAAATAACAAATGCTGGTGAAGTTGAGGAGAGATTGGAACTCTTGTGCACTGCTGCTGGGATTGTAAAATGGTACAACCATTGTGGCAAACGGTATGACATTTCCTTAAAAGACTGAAAATAGAAGTACTAATTGACCCAGCAATTCCATTACTAGGAATATATCCTAAAGATGTGAGAGATAGCACTCAAACAGACATATGTACACCTATGTTCATCAAAGCACAATTCACTATAGCAAAGAGATGGAAACAACCTAAGTGCCATCAACAGATGAGTGGATAAACAAATTATGATACATGCACACAATGGAATACTATGCTACATTAAAGAACAATGAGGGATATGTGAATCATCTCAGAATGTGGATGAACCTGGAGGATATTATGCTGAGTGAAATAAGTCATTGGCAGAAAGACAAGTACTGTATGAGCCCATTACTGTAAAAAGACAAAGAAGGGTTTGCTTGGGACATGAACTCATTTTGTAGGTTATTGGGACATGGAAGAAAGGAGAGGGATTACTTCTATGCTAGTTGGGGCCCACACACTGATGTGTATAAGGGGAGAGATATACGGAAAGGATCTGTGACCACCATAATAACATTAGGAAAAGGGAGGACACCGAATTGTGCACATAAGAGGTAGACGACAGATGCTAATACCAGCCAATGTGTCCACAATACTGCATTACCATTTACACCAAACACCAGGCTACAGATAAACACATAAACACCTGAGAGGATCAGATGGGGGTCAGTGAACAGGAGTATACTCTAG
>NW_006922124.1:1266424-1268400 GCF_000298275.1 Orycteropus afer afer
TTTTTAATAGCTATTGTAAATGGTATTGTGCGCCTTATAACTTTCTCAAAGGACTCTGTTGGTGTAGAGAAATCCAACTGATTTTTGTATGTTGATTTTGTATCCTGACACTTTGTTGAACCGCTCTATTAGTTCCAGTAGGTTTTTTATTGAGTCCCTTGGGTTTTCTATGTACAGGATCATATCATCCACAAATAGAGATATATTTAGTTCCTCTTTGCCAATTTGTATGCCTTTTATTTCTCTTTCTTGTCTTATTGCCCTGGCCAGGATTTCCAATACAATGTTAAATGGAAGTGGTGATAGAGGGCATCCCTCTCTGGTCCTGTTTGTAAGGAGAATTCCTTGAATCTTTCTCCATTAATAATGATGTTGGCCATTGGCCTTGTATATATACCCTTTATTGTGTTGAGGAATTTCCCTTCTATTCCTATTTTACTGAGAGTTTTGAACCTTAATAGGTGCTGGATTTTATCAAATGCCTTTTCTGCATCGATTGATATAATCATATGGTTCTTTTCTTTAGTTTTGTTTATGTGGTGGATTACATTGATTTATTTTCTGATGTGAAACCACCCTTGTAAATCTTGTATGAATCCCACTTGGTCTGAGTGTATTAATTTTTTGGTATGTTGTTTGATTCTTCTGGCTAAGGTTTTGTTAAAGATTTTTGCATCTATGTTCATGAGAGATATTTGTCTGTAGTTTTCCTTTCTAGCGGTCTTTCCCTGGTTTTGGTATTAGTGTTATGCTTGCTTCATAAAATGAGTTTGGGAATATTCCATTTTTTCTAAATTTTCGAATAGCTTGAGTAGCATAGGTGTCAACTGTTTTCTGAACATTTGATAAAATTCTCCAGTGAAATTATCAGGGCCAGGACTTTTCTTTGTAGGAAGCTTTTTTTTTTTTTAATGACCTTTTCAATTTCTTGTTTTTTTATAGGTCTGTTCAAGTATTCTATCTCTGAATTGGATAGTTTAGGTAGGTCTTGTGATTCTAGAAACTTCTTCATCTCTTCTAGGTTATCAAATATATTGGAATACAGTATCTTTTTTATTTCAGTTGGTTCTGTTGTGATGACACCCTTTTTGTTTACAATTCTTGTGACTTGGATCTTATCTTTCTTTTGTTAGATATGCCCATGGTTCATTGATTTTATTAATCTTTTCAAAGAACCAGCTTTTTGTTTTGGTGCTATTCTCTATGGCATTTTCTGTTTTCTGTTTCACTTACGTCTGCTTTGATCTTTATTATTTCCTTGCTTCTAGATGCTGTAGGGTTCTTTTGTTGTTCTGTTTCTAGTTGTTGGAGTTGATGAGTTAGAGTGTTGATTTTGTTTCTTTCCTCTTTTGTGATGTATGTATTTATTGCTATAAACTGTCCTCTGAGTACTGCTTTTGCTGTGTCCTGTAGGGGTTGGTATGATGTATCTTCATTCTCATTTGTTTCTAGGAATTTTTTATTTTGGTTTTTATTTGTTCTACTACCCAGGATGTTTTGAGCAGTGAATTGTTCAGCTTCCATATGTTTGATGTTTTTTCCTTGATTTTCCTATTATTAATTTCTAATTTTATAGCATTGTGGTCCAAGAAGATGATTTGTAGTATTTCAATGCTTTTGAATTTATTGAAGTTTGTTCCATGTCCTAACATATAGTCTATTCTGGAGAAGGATCCATGTGCACTGAAGAAGAATGTGAATTGTGCTTTTGTTGGGTGAAACATACCGTATATGTCTATGAGGTCAAGTTGGTTGATTGTATTTTTGAGTTTTTCTGTATCTTTGTTGAGCTTTTTTCTAGTTGACCTGTCCCTCTTTGAAAGTGGTGTGTTAAAGTCTCCTACTACTATTGTAGAGTTTTCTATTGTCCCTTTTAATTCAGTTAATATTTACTTTACATATTTTGGAGCAATTTCATTGGGTACATAAATATTTATTATTGTAATGTCTTCTTTGTCAACTGACACTTTCAGCAT
>NW_006922124.1:1269515-1274696 GCF_000298275.1 Orycteropus afer afer
TTTTTTAAACCTCTTCTTGTTCTGGAATTCCAGTGAGTCTTATGTTGTTTTTTCTCATGTCATCCCATATAATTCTTAGGTTATTTTCATTTCATTTATATCTCTGTTCTGATTTATCTTCATACAGTCTGGTGTCCCGGGATTTATGTTCTAGTTGGGATATTGTTCTTCAGCCAGTTGTAACCTACTCTTTTGTGCTTCTACTGTACTGTGTAATTCTGTAATTTTGGTATTCATCTTCTGAATTTCTAACTGCTGTTTTTGTATGAGTTCTGATTGTGCATTAATCTTGTTATTTTGTTCTTGAATGATTTGCCTGAGTTCTTCCAGGAAACTGTCTGTGTTCTCCTTGCTTGTGTTTGGGGTTTCCTTAGGCTCTTGTAAAGCTCTATAAAAATACCTTCTAAATTCTTTCTCAGATAATTCTATTGCCTCTTCTTCCTCCATGTATAATGAAACATTTGTTTGTGGTTTTGCTTCTAATGCCTTGTCCTTTTGTTGTTGTTGCTGTTGTTTGATTTGAGGTTACCTGTTGTTTCCTAGACATATTGAGGTTGTCTTTAACTGTTGGTTATGTATTGATTTGCTTTGTCTTGGTTTTATGATTTAATATTTTGAAAAGGTGAAGCTGATGTATTTTATTTTTTTAATTATTAATTCAGGTATGCTGGTTTGCTCTGCAATTTTCTTTGTGATGGTCGAATCACTGTGTGGAATGTGGACATGGGCTTGTGTTTGCCATAAAGAGGGTTTAGAATTCAAACTGGGAGGTATTATGATGGCTGAATGTGGTTTCTTCTATTAGATGAATGATGGTATTGTCTAAGGAGGTGGGAGTGGAAGAGAGAAAGAAGGAAAGTGCCCACATTGCTAGGGGCAGTTTCTAGGGCTTTGGCTGGGCTGCTAATGATGGTGTTGTACTGTTATTCACAGGTCTACAGATCAATTTCAGCAAAGACTCTAGTTGTTAAGGTGTCACCACTTTCCTCCAGGCTAGACACATGCAAAAACCCTGTTCCCAAGGCCCTTAGGCACCAAAAAGCCGACCCAAGACAACTGCTTAGCTCTACCATCTGCCTCGTGACTTCTTCTCTGGGACATCCCACCCATGCCACCAGCCCAGGGCTCCATCCACCACGGGAGTTCCTCTCTGGGTCTGCCCACTCTTGGCATCAAAGATCTGCTCAGTTTCAGCAGTGCAGGAGCCAGGCCAGTGCCCACACAACCAAAATTCCAATATTAGTGACAAAGTCAAGCATAGGGTCCTCAGTACCACTAAGGTGACCCAAGCCTGATCAGTGTTCTGCTGCAGGGGCACCTCCCTGGTCCACCCTTTTGTAGTACCAATGGACTCTCTGCTCAGGTTTCAGCAGCATTGGCCATGCCTGCTTGCACCTAGCCAAACCAAGTTATGGATTAAATCAGCTGAAGGTAGATCAGTGGGGTGACTGCTGGTATTCTGGTATGGTTGCAGGTATGCTGGTGTGGTTTGCCTTCTTCCTTAACCCAGGGAGGTCTCAGATGGCCTTCCTCACCTGCAAGTTGGCACTCCCCCAGGGAGGCCTCTGATGGCCTTTCTTGGCTGTCTGTCAGTGCTCCTCAGGATAGATCTTCTGATCTTGTTATTTATTTATTTCTGCCTGTCCCTTTCTCCTTTCTAATTCTACTCCCCTGAGTTCGGTGCACTCTGACTCAGTGAGCTGTTCAGAGCACCAGAATCCCTAATTCAAACTGCTGTACCTAGCTTTTCAAACACTAAGATGCTAGAGGGAAATAGTGTGGTGATTACTGATGAGACTCCATTTTGAATCCTATTTCTTATAGTAACAGAGTGGATATTAACAAAGACAAAAACCCAAAATCAAAATCCATTGCTATCAAGTTGATTCTGACTCACAGTGACCCTATAGGACAGTGTAGAACTGGCACATAAGAGTTTCCAAGGATGTACATCTTTACAGAAGCATACAGCCTCATCTTTCTCCCACAGAGCCACTGGTGGGTTCAAATTGCCTGCCTTTTGGTTAGCAGCCCAATGCTTTAACCACAGTGCCAACAGAACTTATCCTGAAAGCCAAACTCAGAGCTTTATCATTAGAGTGGCTGAATTGCAGCACCAATTGAGTTGCCAACTTTGAATGGTGTTTGAAGTTAAAATTAGGGCATTGATTGGGAAGAAATGGGATCCAGAAACTTGGGATAGGAGCATATAGGCAGATAATCAGGAAGCTGGGGACTTTGAATCCCTAAATTCTGTTGAATCACTCCTGCCAGCACAACCATTCTTCTTACCCTCATCAGATGAGACTAACTCAGCTGTGCCTGCTGAGTCATTGTCTTAGATATCACCTGTGGTGGCACTTGAGGCGGCATTCTCTTGGATGTTGCCTGAGGCAGATGCCTTACAAGACATTGCTGTATGTTCCCAGGAACGACCCCCACCACCCATTGTTGCTTCTAGACCTACAACTAGGCTTAAGTCCCAAAAGGTGAAGCACAGAGTGTGACCCAAGAAGAGGTACACTACACTCCAAAATAACTACTTAATTTTTCTCATATGTACAAACAGAAACCTGGAGAATATACATGTTATTCTTGTTATGTGCTGTTGAGTCAGACCCGATTCATAGTGACCCCTCCTTGAGTTTCTGAGGTAGTATCACTATGGAAGTAGATTGCCCAACAACCTTCCTTCTGAGGAGTGGGTGGTGGGTTTGAACAGCCAGCCTTCTGGTTAGCAGTCAAATGCCTTAGGCACTATGCTACCAGAGCTCCGGGGGATACACATAGGAATGGCTATTAAGGGTGTGGGGTAGTGGTGCAATGAACATAAAGTTTATTGACTTACTCCAACTAAGCACAGGTTCTTCATTCAATGTTTCACCTCAAGAGGTAATGGAAGAATTTAATTTGGTTGAAGCATGGATTATACGGTGACCTACACTAAGTTAAGTTGAAGTACCAGACTTGCCTTGGTATACTGTGGAAGAAGGCATACAAAGGCTTAGGGAAAATGGCATGGTAGATCAGATTTATAAGATTAGACCCATGGACCTACACATGGAGTGAGGAATATTTTTGTGAAAGGAACCCCAGCATCCTTGACAACTGCTGTGATTGCTATTTTATGTAAACCAGATTTGACAGTGGGAACTTCCCTAATTGAATTAAGACATCTAACTACAATGGGGCTGATTGGCCCTCACATGGATAGAACAACTAGCTGAGAAGCTCACAGAGTCCATAGTGGAGGGACAGCTCCGGCTGGCCTACAGCAATAATGGAATGGGGTAACTGGACAGCACCTCTGACCTCCCATCTGTAGATTGGTTGTAGATATTAACTGGCTAGAAAGAAAGAGAGACAGAGAGAGAGACTGAGGGAGGGAGGGAGGGAGGAGGGAGGGAGAGAGAGAGAAAGAGAGAAAGCAAGGAAGGAAGGAAGGAAGGAAGAGGAAAAATCTAAACTAAAACACTGTTTGACAATAAAGTTGACTGAGTGACACCAGTGTCACTGGAAACCTGGAAGAGAAAATGGTCTCATCTCTCCAGACAGTTGGCCTGGCTGGGACATGGATGCAGAACTGCCTTACAAGTGGGTTGCCCTACTAGTGAGACCCTCAGAGAAGGCAGGGGACAGCAGAACAGAATGGGATCCATTCCCCAAGGATGATTACCTGGAGACTTCCTATGCTTTAGCGGAAAGGAGCTTCTGGACCACTGTGAACAGAGGTGAGTTTATACATTTTCAAAATGGTCAAAATATTTGGGAGGCAGGAGGGAGCTAAATAGAAGTTCCTAGGTTAGCTGAAGGTAAACTTACTTAAGCTTTCCTATCTGTTCAACAATGAAACATGCATTTAGGTTCCAGGACACATCTGTACTCCTCCTTAGTAAAGGACCATGTGCCTATAGAGTATTCCTTCCACAGTCTGCAAAGTGGAAACTCTTACCTGACTCCTTTCAAAATTTGTCTTGTGCCCAAAGCTTCACTTAAGAGAGGAACATGAACATCAGACTTTTGATTTACAAGCCCAGTCAGAGGGACACACTGTGTTCCTGATGAGGCAACTTAAAGAACTGAACCTGGCAGGTGGGAAGATTCCTGGCACAACTTAAATTGATACTGACCAACCAATATTGCCTATGACCTCCTGAATACCAGTCTCAAATAGGAAGGGCTCATGGGAAGCCATAGAACAGATGCCTAGATGAAATGGCTCCCTCTCAATCTTGCCCTCCTCCAAAACTGAGGCCTGATTCCTCTGAGAAGCAAGTTTTGCATTCATCACCTGCCTCCCAACACACTATGAAACTGGAAGATTGACAGAAAATAATGACTTTATGCTGGCTCTGGTTCACACAAGGAACACTGTTTAGGTTTACTTGGATGAGTTGCTTCTTCAGGGAAAGGTAGAGAGGAGGAAGTGGGAATAGCATTTTTGTTGAGGAACTGTAATCAGGCAGGGTTCTGACAGGAAGAAGGCTTATAAAGCAGGGCTTCATGCACAAGCAGCAGGGACACTCCCACCAAGCTATCCTGGGTTCTGGTCGTAAGTCATACTCTGGGCACTTGGACAATCCTGATAGGGAAGAGGGGTACAGACTTTTTATCCACCTACACACACCCACACACACAAACATAACAAATGTAGAGATCCAAAGGAGGGCAGAAAGTGTCCCAAGAACTGGATCATGTTTTGTGACTCTTATGCTTAGTTGGGAGCTCTGGTGGCGTAGTGCTTAAGGCATTTGACTGCTAACTAGAAGGCTGGCAGTTCAAACCCACCAGCCACTCCTTGGAAGGAAGGTTAGGCAATCTACTTCCATAGTGATACTGCCTCGGAAACCCAAGGAAGGGTCACTATGAGTTGGATCCAACTCCACGGCAGTGAGTTATTGCTTTGTTGTTGTTGTTGTTGTTGTTGTTAAGTGCCTTTGAGTCATTTCCAAATCATAGCAACCCCATGCACAGCAGAACAACACACTGCCAGATCCCGCGCCAGCTCCATGATCCCTGCTATACTTGAGCCCATCATCGTAGCCACCATGTCAATCCATCCCTTCAAAGGTCTTCCCCTCTTTCACCGACCCTCCACCTTACCAAGCATGACATCCTTCTCCAGGGAATGGTCCCTTCTGACAACATGACCAAAGTAGGTGAGATGAAGTCTGGCCATTC
>NW_006922124.1:1275501-1276012 GCF_000298275.1 Orycteropus afer afer
TCAAGTGTTCAGGAATTCCCATTCTTCTCAATGTTATCCATAATTTGTCATGATCCACACAATCAAATGCCTTTCCATAGTCAATAAAACACAAGCAAACATCTTTCTGGTATTCTTTGCCTTGAGCCAAGAAGGCAAGTTATTGCTTAGTTAGTCAGAAAAGCTTGACTTGAACTACAGTGCAGAAGATTTGGCCCAAAGGCTGACTAACCTTTAAGTTATACACAATATTTCAACAGAGACCTAGGCCAGGGCATGGATCTAAAGCCAGAACAAACCTTCAAATCATCTCATACCTCTGGATCAACAGGCAAAGAAGGGAGTTACTGTAATGTCTGGTGTCATTTAACTTGATTACTAAGGGTAAATAGTATTGATATTACATAATAGAGGTGAAGAAGAATATGTCTGGAATACAGGAGATTCCTTAGGATGTCTCTCAGTACTACCACTCCCTGTGTTTAAAGTCAATGGGAAACTACAGCAAACCAATTCTGATATGACTACTAAT
>NW_006922124.1:1276297-1278143 GCF_000298275.1 Orycteropus afer afer
AGGCACTATGCTACCAGAGCTCCCAATTGTTACGAGTACTCTTCCTTTAATGTGTGCATCAAATATTTTTGTTTTCTTCAGTTATAAAATATAAGATGTAAATGGAGCTAATGTGTTTTTGGTTATACGTGTGTTAGTTGTACCATGTTAAGATCAAGTATGACTTGATAATTGTCTTTATTTAGAGATTATTCGGTATTTAAAGATATGTGTACAGCTGTCAAGTTGACAAGTGGTGGACTGTAATAGTTAAGTTTGTGTGTCTACTTGCCAGGCCATTCTTAATGGTTTAGAAGTTATGATGTAGTCATCCTCCATGATAAGATCTGATATAATGTAATCACCACTGTGATGAGATTTGCTATGAACACCCAATCAGTTAAAACAGAGTTTCCTGAGGCTATGGTCAGCTTCCAATATATAGGGGAAAGCTCTGGCAAAGCTCTCTGGCTTTTTGCTCAGTGAGGATCTTGTATCTGGCTTGTCATCATCTGATCTCTGGTTCTTGGGCTTGAATCTGTGACCTGACATATTGCCTGCTGATCTTGGAATTGCTGCCTTCACAGCCTCTGAGTCAATAGCCTACCATCTTACGAGCTGATTTTGGATTCTTCAGCCTCTGAAGCTCTCTGTATTGCCTGCTGATCTTGGGTTTGTCAGCCCCTGCAACTACACTGGTCAGGAGAAATCTCTAGCTTAATGTCTGATCCATGGGCTTGGGACTTGCCAGAATCTACAACTGTGTGACGTACTTCCTTGAGATTAATTTTTCTGTCTCTTGTTATATATATTAATATATACATATAAGATTCACTGATTTCCTTCTTTAGAGAACCCAGTCTAAAACAATGGCTAAACTTTTGTTTTTCTATGTTATACACTATGTTGGAAATTACCAAATATTTGAAATGAGTTTTCTGCTCACATACATATGGATTACACGTAGTTATTATTACAATTAGTTTGTCTTGGATCTGGTGTCATATTTTGTTAATTCATCAGCAAATATTAACATTTAGAATGTGAAAACAGGGTTCAATGTTGAAGACTGAGATAGTCATTGAATTTTAAAGTATACAAGTGTGAATAACTAAATATGTGACTTAACAAAAATAAGAATCTCCTAGTAGGGTTACCAGATAAAGTACAGGAGACACAGTTCAGTAGTGTATGGAACATAGTTATATTTAAAAAGTTTTTCTTATTTATTTGAAACTTACATTTACCTAGGCATACTGCTTTTTTTTTTTTTTTATTTACTTAATCTGGAAACTCTATCTCTTAGCTTAACACAAGAGAAATTTCCTATTTGCGCGTATTGGATATAACAGAACACTGACTTCCTGAATGACTATTTATTTTCAAGGTTTATTTGTCTAACAATGTCTTTAATATGTTGGCATCAAATATCAATATTCTGTCTTGAGGAAAATATAATAAAACATGCTTAAAATTGAGCATTTATCCATGTGAGTAAGATAGAGAAGAAATCCTGATAAACATACTGGAGATCATTATTAAGAATGCTGTTTTCCCCAGTGAAATCTATGAGCATGGGGCAATAATGCATTAGCTATCTCCTTTCAGCTAAAGGGATGGAAACTGTATGAGAAACTTTGAAGAGGTAATACAGGCTGTGACTCTTTAGCAGAACCAGTTCAGTTTTGACAAATAAAGGAATTTTGTAGATAGTTTTTTTCCCCCCTAATTCTTAGATTTTTATAAGCTCAGAGATGTTCTGAGTCATGCCTCTGGGGCCATCTTGTACATTCTAAAAAAAAAACAAAAGTCCTATATTATTTTATATAAATATTAAGTTTCCAAGTATCATCTTAGCATTGATAAT
>NW_006922124.1:1278315-1279168 GCF_000298275.1 Orycteropus afer afer
TTTCATTAAGGCATAGAGGTTAAATAAAAATCTTCTATCACTTCAAACATTCATTTTAGGGCAAAAATTCAAGGAAGAACAAAGTTGGTCAGCTAAAGAGAATTTAAAAGGAAAGTGAAAATTCACCTGTCAAATGCAATCAGAGCTCTATTGAATATGTCAAAAATCCAATTACATCTAAACTGAAATGGTTATCAGTTTGTTTTATTTTTTTCCCTTTTACCTGATGTCCCTGTATTTTCAGGTCTAGAAGTGAGATAAAATGAATACAAGTTGTCATGGTCTCCATGAGGAAGCAATAAGCACAGAAATAAAACTCTTTACTGTCACCAGCTCTGTGAGGAAGTCAAAATTTAATCTTACACAAGGGATTAGATTTACATTTTTCTAGTTATCTCAAATAAGGGGAATGATGAATGTATTTTATGAAAACATCCATTATTGGATTTTTTTTATTTCAGCTGTGGATAACCACACACTGCCTTTTTGTTGCTGTTTTTTATTCCTGAATTATGGGAGCTATAATGAATGTCCTTTCATATAGTGACTTAGCAGGTATTGGGACCCTTGTCTAATTGATAGGAGCAGGAGTCATCACTGTGTGCTATTAAACTTATTACATGTAAATGATGCTGTAATATTTACCACAACTTCTATCAGGAAGAGATATCATAGGAGGGAAAAGACACATGGCAAGATATTCATCTTGCAGCCAAGCACTTAATTCCTGGGTATATTAGCAAACTCTACACATAAGGCTTTGGTTTGTTACTTGTGAGAACTGAATTTTGTGAATATTAAACTCATTAATTAACACACACACACACAAATACACATATATTTGTTATTGTTG
>NW_006922124.1:1279490-1281738 GCF_000298275.1 Orycteropus afer afer
CATCCCAAAATATAAGAGGGTGTGAAATTTTACTGCCACCATATATCCTTCCTCCATGAGTAGCTACCTCATTATACAGCTATCTCTGTTATATTGTCACCAGAAGAACACCAGTTCTTCTGGGTCATTCTTCATACTCTGGACTCCTACATTTCCCAAAGGAAATGTGTATTAACTTTTCTCACAACCCTCATCCCTTTCCAAATACTAGAACTCTACCATGTCATTCTTTAGAATTCATTATTTGTCATCAGGACAAATACCTTATATCCACTACATCAACTTCTTGGATGTTCTCTGTACCTCGTCCTCTATCTGAAACCTGGCTTTTCTCTGAAAAGACACTTCTTCCCTTGTGTAGCCCTTTTAATGTGGTATCTTTCTTTCTCTCCTCAACCTTCCCTCTCTTCTAAAATGCCAAAGCTTTGAATCTTAGGCCATCAAACAAAATATCCTGCTTCTCTTCTGAACTTTACATCATTCTCTCTCATTCCATGAAGGGTTTTTAGCTTCAGCTACAATACTGTGTAAGCCACCATGGTGTGTCAAACTGGTAGACACATGGTAGTCATCAATGGTGGACAGTTTTCAGCAGACCTTACAGACTAAGAAAAACTAGGAAGAAAGATGTGGGAAGTTCCCTTCTGAAAAATTTCATTGTCAAAAAGAACATTGCAAGATATATCCTGAAATACAAAATTGTCAGTGACAAAGTCATATCCATACACCTACAAAGAAGACCAGTTATTACTAATATTATTCAAATTTATGCACCAACTACTAAAGCCAAAGATGAAGAAATTGAAGAGTTTTACCAACTTTTGCAATAGCAGGAAAACACTGTCTGACATAATGCTGGAATGAGCACTTCAGGTTGGAAGGCACTCAATATATGACTTAGGAAGGGCTGCCTCCTCAAAGTCCAGTCGACCTTAATGATGTTGAGGGAGTAAAATTTTTGGGACCTTCATTTGCCGATGTGTCAGGACAGAAAATGAAAAGAAACTACTGCAAGCATCCAATAATAATCTGAACATGGAATGTACAGAGTATGACTCTAGGAAAATTGGAAATTTTAGAAAATGAAAAGAAATGCTTAAAGATCAATAACCTAAGCATTAGGGAGCTGAAATGGACTGATATTGACCATTTTGAGTAGAACAATCATATGGTCTACTATGCATGGAATGACAAACTGAAGAGGAAATGTGTCACATTCATTGTCAAAAAGAACATTTCATGATATATCCTGAAGTACAAGATTGTCAGCGAGAGAGTAATATCTATATGCCTACAAGGAAGACTAGTTAATACTAATATTATTCAAGTTTATGCACCAACTACTAAAAGCAAAGATGAAGAAACTGAAGAGGTTCACTAACTTTTGCAATTTGAAATTGACCAACATGCAATCAAGATATAATGATAATTACTGCTTATTAGAAGTTAAAAGTTGGAAACAAAGAAGAAGCACAGATAGTTGAAAAGTAAGGCCTTGACCATAGAAATGACACAAGAGATTGCATGATAACGACTTATTCATTACAAATACCTTTTTTTATTCAACAACATAAATGGCAACTATACATGTGGACCTCACTAGATGAA
Organism: Orycteropus afer afer; assembly: GCF_000298275.1. Taxonomy (NCBI): domain Eukaryota; kingdom Metazoa; phylum Chordata; class Mammalia; order Tubulidentata; family Orycteropodidae; genus Orycteropus; species Orycteropus afer. The sequence goes on from NW_006922124.1 coordinate 1,281,099, forward strand.
ACACACAGGAATAAAAGCCACTACCTTTGTGGAAAGAGGAGATGGAGAAGCTCAATGTTGTCAGTCAAAACAAGGCCAGTGTCCAACAGTGGAATAGATTATCAATTTGGAATTTGCTCATATGCAAATTCATGCTGAAACTGAAGAAAGTTAAAACAAGTCCATGAGGGCCAAAATTTGACCTTGAATATATCCCACCTGAATTTAGAGATCATCTGGAGAATAGATTTGACACCTTGAACACCAGTGACTGACGACCAGATGAGTTGTGCGATGACTGCCAGGACATCACACATTAAGAAAGTAAAAGGTCATCAAAAAGACAGAAAAAGAAGAGAAGACCAAAATGGATGTCAGAAGACTGAAACATTCTCTTGAAGGGAGACTAGTGAATGGAAGAAATAGTGAATTAAAAGAATATATAATGCAAGTATTATAACAAACAAACACACTGCCATTGAGTCGGACCCAACTCATAGTGACTTCTCCTTGGGTTTCTGAGGCAGTATCACTATTGAAATAGATTGCCCAATCTTCCTTCTGAGGAGTGGCTGGTGGATTCAAACCACTAGCTTTCCGGTTAGCAGTCAAATGCCTTAGGCACTATGCCACCAGAGCTCCCATAAGGTATATAATGAAA
>NW_006922124.1:1282083-1283011 GCF_000298275.1 Orycteropus afer afer
ACTGAAGGAATTGGTGAAAAACAAGTCTCAGGAATTAACAAAACTGCCCACTGAAATGTCTCAACAAATGGATGCAGTAGTAAAGGAAATCACGTGTTTATGCCAAGAAATTCAGAAGAGAGCTTCCTGGCCAACTGACTGGTAGAGATCTATATTTGTGCCCATTCCAAAGAAAGATGATCCAATAGAATGCATAAATTATAAAACAATATACTTAAGATCACACACAAGTAAAATTTTGCTGAAGATAATTGAAAAAAAGTTGCAGCAGTACATTGACAGTGAACTGCCAGAAATTCAAGCTGGATTCAGAACAGAACATGGAACAAGGGATATCATTGCTGATTTCAGATGCATCTTGGCTGCAAGCAAACAGTATCAGAAAGATGGTTACCTGTGTTTTATTGACTTTGCAAAGGCATTCAACTGCATGGATTCTGACAATTATAGATAACATTGTGAAGAATAGGAATCCCGGAACACTTATTTGTGCTCCTAAGGAACCTGTACGTAGACCAAGAGGCAGTCATTTGAACAGAACAAGGGGATAGTGCATGGTTTAAAATCTGCAATGATGTATGTCAAGGTTGTATGCTTTTACTATGCTTATTCAATCTGTATGAGGAGCAAATAATCCAAGAACCTGGCATATCTGAAGAAGAACATGGCATCAGGTTTGGAGGAAGATTCATAATCAACTTGCAATGTGCAGATGACACAAGTTTCTTTGCTGGAAGTGAAGAAGACTTGCACTTACTGATGAAGATCAAAGATTACAGCTTTCAGTATGGATTATACCTCAACATAAAAAAAAAACAAAAAAATCCCACAATGGGACCAATAAGCAACATGATGATAAATGATGAAATGATTGAAGGTGTCAAGGATTTCATTTTACTTGGATCCACAATCAATGCTTATGGAAGCA
>NW_006922124.1:1283921-1284952 GCF_000298275.1 Orycteropus afer afer
ATCCTACTTCCGTAGTGATACTGCCTCGGAAACCCAAGGAGGGGTCGCTATGAGTCGGGGCCAACTCGACCGCACATAACAACATAACAACAACATGCTGTGCTAATTGAGCTTGGTGTCCTCCAAGACTATGGTCCCAAGTCAGCAGGCCCAGTGATTCTCTCTCTCAAGGTGTATGGTTGCCTCTGAGAGGTTCCTCCAACTCTCTCTTCTGTTGCTTCTTTAAAGGACCTCTTTAAATTGTTTAAGAGCCAACATGTCATTTTGAAAACTAAGATGTACCTGACCCAAGTCATGGTATTTCCAATATCCTCATATGCATGTGGGAGCTGGAAAATGAACAAGAAAAGCCACAGAAGAATTGATGCATTTGCTGACAAAGAATATTGAATATACCATAGAAGAATGAACAAATCTGTCCTGAAGGATGTACAGCCATAATTTTTCTACAAAGTGAGAATGGCCAGACTTTGTCAATCATACTTTGGTTTTGTTATCAGATGAGACCAGTCCCTGGAGAAGGTTATCATGCTAGGTAAAATAGAGTGTCAGCAAAAAAGAAGACCTTGAATAAGACATATTGAGTGGCTGTGGTGATGGAGTAAAGAATGGTAACAATTTTGAAGATGACACAAGACCAAGCAGTGTTTCATTCTCTTATACAAGAATCACTGAGTCTAAACAGACAACAACACACTACTTTTTTTATAATACTTGAGGATTTCAATATATCAATAGCTGATTTCTCACCATTTTGCTCTCCATCCAATCACAGCCACTCAGTCCTATGTTATACCCAAGACCAGATTATTCCTGTGATAGTTTATTTTGTGTGTCAAATTGGCTGGGCCTGGTTGAGAGGCTGGGCTGCTGGTGGTAGTTATGCCCCATGATGAGACTGAGAATCAACTCCATGGTGGAGTCTACCACAAGCACCTGACTAGCTAGCTGCCTTTGTGATGTGGTCTGCTTCCTGTATATAAGGAAAAGCCTTGGGAATGGTCTCTAGCCTATGGCACGCTTGAACCCTG
>NW_006922124.1:1285992-1291739 GCF_000298275.1 Orycteropus afer afer
TGTGTGTCAACTTGGCTGGGCCTGGTTGAGTGGCTGGGCAGCTGGTGGTAGTTATTCCCCATGATGAGACTGGGAATCAACTCCATGGTGGGATCTACCAAAAGCAGCTGAGTAGCTGACTTTGGGATGTGGTCTACTTCCTGTATATAAGGAAAAGCCTTGGGAATGGTCTCTAGCCTATGGCACACTTGAACCCTGCATGTAGCCGTGTCACTGCTCAGAAGCCTGCTATGCTCTGCCGACCTTGGCACTTACAATGGACTTAAGTTAATGGCCTGCCCTGTAGTCTGGTAACATCGGGACTGTGCTTTTTCACTTGTCAACCTTGGGGCTTCTCATCCTCAGCAGCCTGCAGCTGCCTGAGTGAAGAAATGCCTCTAGCTCCAGTGGGCCGGGAGCAGGAAGCAGAGCTGGACCTCAAGGTTGAGGGGCTTTCACCCAGTCCCTAGAGCCTGGCACTTTGAACTTGGACTTAAAGCCTCCAAATTGTGAGAATAAACTCCTGTTCATTTAAGCCATCCCATTTGTGGTATATTCTTGTCAGAGTGGTACTAAGCAACCAGAACAATTCCCAATGACTGCAGTTTCTTCATGATCTCAATTTCAAGTATTCCATTCTCTTACTATCACCCTCTAGTATCCCACCTTCAGAAATCCTTCAAACCTCTTTCCTACTCATATCCTCACTTCACAGAATCAATTCCATAGTTGTTAGTTACAATAACTCTCTTGCAGTTACTCACATCCTCATTGCTTGCCCCTCCATTCACCTTGATTGATGTATTTGTGAGTGATGAGTCTACCCATGTCTCTCTCTGTTCAGATAAATGTAGCTGGATAAGAATATACAATCATGCTGAAGGGTCTCTCTCTCGTCTTTATTTTTTTATTTTAATTTTTACTGTGATTTGTGTGAAAGTTCACAGAGCTAATTCATTTTCCATACAGTAGGTCACGTATACTTTGTTTCATGACATTGACTGCAGTTTCCTACAATGCAACAGCTTCCCTCCCACTTCCTCCCCATCATTACCTCTTTCCTGTGTCCTTCCCTCCCATGCATTCCTGCCCTCTGAGCTCTCTCCCTGTGCATACACAGCCCTTCTATTCTCCCATGATTGATATCTCTAAGGAGTGTGTCCACCAAATTTAAATGTTCAGCTCATATGCCTGTCTTTTGTTTGTCTGGAAGCCACAGGAATGGGTTAAATTCCAGACCTGAAGGGCCGCTAGGGGCCATAGCCTCAGGGGTTTCACCAGGCTCTATCAGACCAGCAAACCTGGTCCCCCCCCTTTTTTTTAAAGGATTTTGTGTTTTGTTTCTCATTATTCTCCCACTCTATCCAGGATCTCCTATGTAGATTCCTCCTCTGAGTGGTTGACAGTGATAGTCGGGCACCATCAAGTTCTTCTGGTCTCATAGTCATTCATATCCTGAATGAATGAGGCTGAAGATCACATGGTATACTAGTCCCTTAGACTAATTGTTTCCATGTGTCTTTGGTTTTCTCCATTCTTCTTTGCTCTGGATGAGGAGAATGAAGGGTCTCAGTTTATTTTATTTTTAACTTTTTATTGTGATTTAGGTGAAATTTTGCCAAGCAAATTCCTTTTACAATCAACAGTTCTGAGGAGTGGCTAGTGGGTTTGAACCACCAGCCTTCTGGTTAGCAGTCACGTGCCGTAGGCACTATGCTACCAGAGCTCCTTAGTCTATCCAAATAGTAAACCTGTTTTTTTTTTATGTTTTTAAATTTTGTTCCACATTTTTTATTCTCCCACTCTATCCATGATGTCCAGTTTTGATCCCTTTCCGATTGGTTGGCATGGGTAGTCAGCCACCATCTAGTTCTTCTGGTCTCAGAGTCATGTAGACTGAGGTTCTCATGGTCAATTAATTCTTTGGATTAACTGTTTCCATGAATCACTGATTTTCTTCACTCTTCTTTTCTCTGAACAAGTAGAGACCAATAGTTGCATCTTAGATGACTGTTTGTGATCTTTTAAGACCCCAGTTGCTACTCACCAAAGTAAGAGGTAGAATAATATTTTTGTGTACTATGTTGTTGTAATTGAGCCTGATGTTCCCTGTGATGAGGGGTCGCACTTTAAATACATGACAAGTAACCTCATACGGGGCCCTAATGACACTAGCAATCATAGCATACTTCCTGAGCATTTTCATTTCTGACCATTTCACATCTTTCCCTTTCTCCTCATACTGACAAAAGTTGCTCAATCTCAAGTAATTGTCTGACATTCCAATTCACTACAAAATAAAGGTAATCCAGTGAGAACTTTCAAAAGTCCCCACCATTTGCTGACTTAGATACCGTATTTGTGACCACATGGTCTCTCTCTCCTTCTGTTACTGTGGAGGAACTGTCAGAACTTTTGTTCAGGACACTCTCTATACCTGTCCACTAGGTACCATCTCTGCTTGTTCCAGGAATTCTTCTTTATTACCAGTTTTAGTAATTACTCCCCTTTATGAATCATTTTCATTTGGATGTAAAATGCTACAATTTCTCCAATCCTAAAAATAAACTTTTATTTCCACTTAATCTCCTTCAAAACCCTCTATTCTGATACTCCTCCCTATTTTATAACAAAACTCTTATAAAGAGTCGATGAGACCACGAGAGTTGAAAGCTCTAATTTCTCATCTCTCTTTTCCTCTTAAGCCTTTTCAATCAACATTCTTCTTGCCACTTCACCAAAGCAACTCTTGTCAAAGTCTCTATGAATTCTACCTTCAATTATAAAATGTTCAACATTGTTATTTATGCAATTGCTAATCTTGAGAGAGAACATTGCAAGGTTTTAGTAAGAATTTGGTCAAAAAGGCATTTAGATTTCTTCCTTATCAGAGATAACTGGCATATCATATAATGTTGATTTTAGTTAACATATATCGTGTACTTTGACAATCAACAAAACAAATAATATTTGAATAAATTAGATGTTTTTGAAATTAAATGTTGCTATTCTGAATTGGCAATTCCCGGGTGGTGCAAACAATTAGGTTCTTACTGCTAATTGCAAGGTTGATGATTTGAACCCATCCAGAGCCACCTTAGAAAAATAGCTTGGTGATTGTTTTGGTTTTCTAGTGCCACTCTAACAGAAAAGTACCATAGGTGTGTGGTTCAACAAACAGGGATTTATTCTCTTATAGTTTAGGAGGCTAGAAGTCTGATTTCAAAGTGCCAAGTATTAGGGGCTGGATGAAGGCCCCTTGACCTTGGGCTTCAGCTCTGCCTCTAGCTCCTGGCCCACTGAAGCTAGAGGTTTCCCTAAACTCTGGCTGCTGAGGCCAACAAGCCCACGTTCAACAAATAAAATGGCATGCATAAGGTTGGGTTACTGACGTCAAGAAAAAACAGGCCAGAGGAATAGAAAATGAGAGTTTATTTAAGAGATGCAAGCATCAAAGCAAATGGGTTGACTCTTTGCACTAGAGAGACCAACCAGCAATTGCCTGAGTTGTTGTTGTTATGTGCCATTGAGTGTCTGAGTTAGAGTCTTTTTTTCATCCTTCTCTCTGAACTCCTCATTCATTTGTCTGGAAGTTTAAGACGTCAGAGGGTTTAATCTGCCAAGTCCTGCAATCAGCCCGTCTCTTCCTTTCAGTCAGTTTGTTTCTTCCTTGTGGTCATAGTGGCCCTATAAGATAACCTTTTACAGGAGGCAGACAGTAGTCATTAACTATTTTCAGAAGTCTGATGGTCTAGAATTTTGTTATTATTTTTGTAACATTCCATTTTGGCTGAGTGTAAATTATCGGTTTGATTTTATTAACCCTTAATTCCCTCTTCTTCCTTATTGTATAAAAAATTATCTAAATTTGTGTTACTAGGGATGTTGAGGGATGTTGTTTCTTTCTTCAGTAACTGCTTCCTGCTGGTAGAGGGCATAGAGCTGTCCCTATGTTTCATGTTGAGATATAGGTTGATAATAGGCTGGTTGCAAGAGGATATCTTTTATTAAATTGTTGATTATTGCTTTAATACAATCTTGTAGAAGTTTTATAAAAATTTTGAATAGCAAGGCCCAAATATTAGCATGAAGAATATAGATATGAGAGGTCCTAATAAAGGTAGTAGCCAAGAGAAAGTGACTATCCATAAAGTTAATGAAGATATAACCGAATGTTTAATAAATTTTTGAAGCCATTCGGCATGTTTATATATTTCCTTTATGTTGGTCTCCACTAGTCCTTTATTTTTGATATAGGTACAAGAGGTCTTATTGATGACTGCATAGAATCCTCTTTGATCTTCCAGTAAATAATCTAGCACCATACAATTATTAAAAACAACTCCAGCCAGGGAATCTAATGATTTTGCGAGTTGATGTAAAGTGTCCTATTTTCTGCATAAACTGTTCAGCCAGATAAACTAAATTATCTAGAGTAATTTTATTATAAGTTAATCCTCCCCATGGGTGCTACTGCTATTATGCAGACTGCTCCTGGCATTATTAGGCCTGCCCCTCTTTTTTGCCTTGTTTTAGTTATATTTAAAATTATAACTTGAGGAGGCACGAAATATCCTAGAGTACAAAACCTGCCTATGAGTGTACTATTTAAATATTTAGCAGCTAAAACAGGTCCAGCAGTGAAAGCATTACTTGGAGTGGCACATAGCCAAACTGTGTGTAGGGGAGCTGGTATATTTGCAGTATTATTATTATTATGGGAGCTGTGGTAGTGCAGTGCCTTAGGCATTTGACTGTTAACAAGAAAGCTGGCAGTCCAAACCCACCAGTCACTCCTTGGAAGGAAGGTTGGACAATCTACTTCCATACTGATACCACCTCAGAAATGCAAGGAGGGGTCACTATGAGTCAGATCCGACTCAAGGCAGTGAGTTTTGTTTCTTTGTGTGTGTGTGTGTGTGTGTGTGTGTTTAAAGGAGAAAGGAGTTTTGCAAGTATTGGATTAGAGCAATTTGGCATATATCCTGGTTGAGTTTTGGGGGCATAATTACCAGCTGGAGGAGGCTCAACAGAATGTAGAGTCATATAGAGTCAGCAGAGGGAGAGTCAGAACTCTCCCAACAGCATTGTGTGTTATTTGGTACACATGAAGAAGAATTGGGGCCAGGTTGACATACTATATTAGTTTAATTTATGGGCTTGAGAAGTGATTATGATAAGGATGATATATTTAATTCTCCAGTAAGCAGAGAGGAAAGGGTAGAAAACAGATTCATGGTTGGAGGGCGAGTATCATTAAAGGCTAGGGGTGCAGCCTTGTGTGTTGTTACAAATGAGGCATTTTTTCATTAAAAATATTTCAGTGGTGTTAGTTAGTTGGATGCATGCAGGTGGAGGGGTTTGCCAAGGGACTTTAAGGATAAAAGGTTTGGGTTTAAGTAAAGAAATGTTAAGGTTTTGTGTAGTGTGATTAAGGGTATAAGGAGGAGTAGGATATGCTTGTAATTGATGTCAGAAATAGCAAGGAGTTCCTGGGTTTCTATGGCATATCCAGCAGTTAGTTAGATTTTTGCCTGAAGTTACTGTTTGGGAAATACTTAAAATGAGATTATCTTTCCATTTTTCCTTAGATTTGAGAAGTGTTTGTTCTCCAGTTGCTATTGATATAAAGTGAGTACTAAAAGAGTGTTCATGGTGTGTATTTGCAATAACCAATGTAATTTCACCCTGACTCATATAGCAGCCCCAGGGTTACAGGTGAGGAGAGACAACTCAGGGACACCCGAAGTAGCAAACGGGAAGAGCAG
>NW_006922124.1:1295524-1300817 GCF_000298275.1 Orycteropus afer afer
AATGAAGACAATCCAAAGTAATACTATGTCCAGAAAAAAGGGGATTTTACAATGTCCTGATTTATCATTAGCAATCTTTGTCTATTAAACTAAGCCAGAAAGGGTATTGGTCAGGAGTATGATCTACAAAGACTCCTTATAAATAGGCATCCCACAGGAGGGAAGGAAGTTTTTCCTTTGAGGTAGGGGTCTGGGGACTTTCAGCAATTATAGAAAGCATATGGGAATAGAAGATGTGAGGTGAGATGAGTAGGGAGTCTGGTGGAGCTGGGAAGTTCATGGAATTATCTTACAGTTTTAGGTGTCTTCAGGATTTTCTTCAGGGATTTGTGTAAGCCAAAGTTTCAACAGTGTATTGGGAGTGCTTTTAAATTGACTTGAAAATCTGGACTCCTCTGTTGATGAGTTCAGAGGGTTTGAGCACTTGAGCCTGGAAGTATGAAACCAAGAAGATAATCCTTGGAGTTTAGCGGCAGTTGGAGTGGTTAATAAAACTTGATAGGGGCCAATCCATTTAGATTTGAGAGTTCCCACATTAGTAGTACCTTGGAGAAAGGCCCAAACTCCTGGTTCTAAGACTAGGGATAATGGAGATTCAGTAGTAGGTTTAGGAAGGACAGTATCTGCATGCTGGTGGAGAAGTTGTCTGGTGAGATTAAGATGTCTAGTGAGATTAAGTACTTTCTTAATATATGAGGGTTCAATGGAAAATTTCCTGATAAGAAGCGTCTGCCATACATAAGTGCAAAAGGGGCTTAGAAATAATGGCACTCAATGTGTAGATCGAATATGGATTAAGGCTAATGGGAGTAGGGTGATCAAGTTTTCTTTAACTTCTAAGCAGAGTTTAGTAATGTGTTTTTTTATAATGGAGTTTGCCTTTTCTACTTTCCCTGATGACTGAGGGTCATAAGCAATGTGTAAGTTCCATTGAATATGAAGAGAATTGACAATCCTTTGGGTGACTTTTGAGATGAAGGCCAGTCTGTTATCAGACTGTAAAGAAGCTGGAAGACTGGAGCAAGGAATTATGTGGTTAGTTAGGACCTGAACTACTTCTGTCACTTTTTCTAATGTGACCAGAAAGGCTTCATTCCATCCTGAGAAGGTATCCACAAAAGTTAAGAGATATTTAAACCATTTAATGGCTGGCATGTGTGTAAAATCTAGCTGCCAATCTTGGCAGGTATGTGCGCCCTTGCCTGATGTGTTGGGAAGTGTCAAAGGGGCAGGGAGACCACCTCTTCTGACCTCCTCGAACCCCACAAGAGAAAAACCGAATCACCATCAGTAGCCCAAGGCCTATTACTCCTGTGAGGCCAGACATGCTGCCTCCCTCCAGCCCTTTCATCATCCCTGACACCAACCATTCCTCCCACACCCACCACCTCTCTGCTGGGTTCAATAATTCTCTGCAGTGGCCACACAGAACTCACAGATTATGGAGTTTATTAGGGAAGCATCAGGCTACAATTCAAGTTCAGGAACAATGCTCAGTCTTTCTCAGCCCACCATCTTTCAGCCAACAGTCTCTCTCAGTCTCCCAGCAGTGCATGTCTCTCAATGTCTCTCTCTCAGCAATGTGTGTCTCTCGGTGTTTCTTTCTCAGTAGCATGTGCCTCTTGGTGTCATTCTCAGCAGTGCATGTCTCTCAGAAGCACGTTTCTCTCAGCAGGACATCTTTCTCAGCCAACAGTCAGAGAGCCTTCCTCTGCCTCTAGGAGGACTCCTTTTGAGCCTGACAGAGTGGTCAAACTAACCAATCATAACATCAGAATTCTAAACACCTGAGAGAGAGCGAACTTCCCAGAACATTGCTTTGTGCAACTCTCAACAGAAATACCCCAGGTGAATAATTTAACAATCTGGAGCTCCTCAGTTGCTAACCGCAAATTCCACCATGGAGTTTACAAAGACTTATGGCTGGTAGAGTAATGCCTAAGGCACTTGACTGCTAACCAGAAAGCTGGTGGTTCAAATCCACCAGACACTCCTTGGAAGGAAGGTTGGGCAATCTACTTCTGTAGTGATACCACCTTGGAAACCCAAGGAGGGGTCACTATGAGTTGGGTGCAACTCAACGGCATATAACAACAAACAATATGGCTAGGAAAGCCACACCAGGTAATTTACTACATCTCAGGAAGGAAGGGGAGGTTTTAAGGCTCCTTGTGGAGACGCCTGAGAACAAATAGAACAGTTTTTTGTGATGTTTTGCAAGTGTGTGCCTATGTTATTGGCAAGAAAGAAGGGGTTGGAGAAATTTAAGAAGAGGTTTAAATGCTATATGTAAAGAATTATGGAGGTAGGTGAGAATCTGAGGAGTTTGTTCAGGTAAAATAATTTTTCTTGTTTTTGTTAGCCACGTTCTTTCCCAGGTAGCTCCCGACTTTGTCAAGAGGTATATTTCATCTTTTGTGTAGGTAGGGGTGATTGTGTGGAGGGCTAAAAGTTCAAAATTAGTTTGTTGTTGTAGAGCAGCCCTTTTTGCCTCCCTGTCTGCTTTGGTGTTGCCTAGGGTTGTTAGGCTATTATCTGTTTGATGTCCTTTGCAAAGAATCACTGCTGCTGCTTTGGGGACTTTTGCAACCTGAAGAAGTTTTAGGATTAAATTTGCATTTCTGATTGGTGACCCTTTAGTGCTAAAAAATCCTCTTTCTTTCCATATTATTACATGAGAATGCAGGATGTGATGTGCATACGTGAATCAGTATAAATTTCAATAATCTGTCCTTTAGCTACAGTTAAAGCATGGGAAGCATGGGTAAGGACTACTAAGGAGCTCTGGTAGCATAGTGCCTAAGGTATTTGACTGCTAACCAGAAAGCTGGAGGCTCAAAACCCACAACCACTCCTCAGAAGGAAGGTTGGGCAATCTACTTCTGTAGTGATATGGCCTTGGAAACCCAACGAGGAGTCGCTATGAGTTGGATATGACTCTACAGCAGTGGGTTTGGCTTTTTTGTTTGTTTGTTTGTTTAAGGGCTACTAATTCTGCATTATGTGAAGCAGTTCCCAAAGACAAAGAGTTGGACTCAATAACTTGAGTGAGGGAGACTACTGCATATCCCACCACTTTTTTCCCATTGGTGATATAGGAGCTACCATCTATAAACCACATATCAGAAGCTGTGGGAAAAGGTGTATCAGTTAAATGAGAAAAATAAGGTTGTGTAAATTCCAGAAAATCAATATATGAATGTAGTGGTTCTGAAGTAGGAATGGGGAAGAGAGTAGTTGGATTTAAAGTGGAGGTCCTACTTAAAATAATGTGTGGTGGCTGCATGAGTATAAGGTGTATAGTTTGCAGTCTGGAGGGAGAAAGAAAATTAGCTGCCTTATTTGAAATTAGTTCAGGTAAAGAATGAGAGGGGTATACTGTAATGGGTTAGGAGAAAGTTAATTTCTGGCTTTCTTGTGCAAGGATATTTGCAGCTTCTAAAGTTCTCAGGTGAGTTGGCCAGCCCCTTACATTTGGATCAAGTTGTTTTGATAAGTGTGCAACTGCCTTAAAAGCAGGACCAGATTTCTGTCCTAATAATACAAGGGCTATGCCCTTTCTTTCATCAGTGTATAAAATAAAGGGTTTAGAAAGATCAGGTAAAGCTAATGCAGGGGCTGAAACAAATGTTTTCTGTAAGGTTTGGAAAGGAGTAGTAATGTTAATATTTTGGGATATAGATTCTGCTAAGGGTCCTTTTGCATCATCATAAAGTGATTTTGCTAAAAGACTAAAATTAGGAATCCATAATCTGAAGTATCCTGCTAATCCTAGGAAGGAAAGAATCTCTGTTTTAGAGGTAGGTACAGGCATGGAAGAAATAAGATGTCCCTATTTATGGTTATGGCTCTATGTTGTGGTGTTAGAGTGAATCCTAGGTATGTGACTTCCTTTTTAAATAATCGAGCCTTTTTTGGAGATACTCGGTATCCCTTTTCTCCTAGGAAATTAAAGATAATGATGGTATGTTGTTTTGACAGTTCCAAAGTAGAATTATAATGAAGGAGGTCGTCTACATACTGTAAGAGTGTACTGGGGGTTAGGTTTAAATGGCAGAGGTCAGAAGCTAAGACCTGGCTGAACAAATGAGGACTGTCACAGAAACCATGAGGTAACACAGTCCAAGTTAGCTGTTGGATCTGTCCATGTAAAGGCAAAAAGACTTTGTGAGTTTTCTGCCAAAGGAATAGAGTAAAATGCATCTTTTAAGTCTAATACTGTATAATAGATAGTATTTGCAGGGATAACTGAAAAGAGGGTGTATGAGTTGGGAACTACAAGATGTATGGGGAGAGCAGCTTGATTAATTATTTGGAGATTTTGCACTAATTGATAAGTTCCATCTGATTTTTAGATAGGTAAAATGGGAATATTATAAGGGGAATTAGAAGGTTTAAGGATGCTTGCTTGCAAAAGCTGGTCAGTGATAGTTTGAAGGCCTTGTTGTCCTTTTAATGGGATAGGGTATTGGGTTTCATAGGGATAGGTGTTGTTGTTGTTCTTGTTATGTGCCATTGAGTCAGATCTGACTCATAGCGACCCCTCCTTGGGTTTCTGAGGAAATGTCACTATGGAAGTAGATTGCCCAACCTTCCTTCTGAGGAGTAGCTGGTGGGTTTGAACTGCCAGCCTTCTGGTTAGCAGTCAAGTGCTGTAGGCACTATGCTATCAGAGCTCCTGGGATAGGTGTTAGCTTCCTTTAAATGAATTGGAATGTGTTGGTGATGTTTAACTACATGGGGTTGAAGTATCCCAAACAAATGGGTTAACAAGAATAGGATCAATAGGGTATGAGAATGTTAAAGTATCTATTGAGGTGAGAAGGAGGAGGATGGAAGGATTAGGGTCTACTTGTTGAAGAAGTAAGGAAGGGGTGTCGTAGTTAAAGAGGCTTGAAACTTGGTTAATATATCTCTTCCTAGAATTGGAGTAAAACATTTAGGTAAGATAAGGAAAGTATGTGTAAATGGAGTTCCAAATAAGCAACAATGTATAAGGGGTGTAATTAAAGGCTGTGTTATGAGTCCATCCACCCCCATAATAGAGATAGAGGAAAGATTTAAAGTTCCAGCAAATTCAGGTAGGGAAGAATAAGTGTCCCCAGTATCTATTAAAAACAAGATAGGCTTACTGTCCACTGTCATAATTACCCGTCACTCTGTTGTTGAGATGAGAGCTATTGGGGGCCTGTTGGGAGCCCAGGCATCTTCAGTCTTCAGTAGCAAGGCCAAGAAGATCAGGCAGTTCCAAACCAGACTCAGAGGAGAGAGGAGCGTATTTTTGGAACAGATG
>NW_006922124.1:1301721-1302423 GCF_000298275.1 Orycteropus afer afer
GTTCCTTCTCTTCGGGGGTAAGGGACGATGTTAAAATGACATAAATGTCATGTCAGGTAAGGTAATAAGACTGAGAAAGGTATTCAAATTCCTTAATATATGTGGTAGATTTGGCAGAAAAGGACCTGATGCGTTTTTCAATCTGGCGTAAATCTGACATAGAAAAGGGAACGTGGACTGGGACAATGCCTTCAGATCCTGCTACTTCACAGAGTGGTAGTATAAGGGCAGTGGAATGGTTAGTCATGGACCATGTATGAGGGGGAGAAAAAGATGAAGGTGAATCTGAAGCTTGAAGAGGGGGAAATGCAAGCATCAAAGCAAATGGGCTGATTCTCTGTGCTAGAGAGACCAGCCAGCAATTGTCTGAGTTAAGGTCTTTTTTAAATCCTTCTCTGAAGTTCTCGTTCCTTTCTCTTGAAGTTTAAGTTGTCATAGGGTTTAGTCATTGAAACAGAACAAGGGGACAATGCACTATTTAAAATCAAGAAGGGGGTGTTTCAGGGATGTATCCTTTCACTATACTTACTCAATCTACATGGTGAGCAAATAATCCAAGAAGCTAGACTATATGAAGAAGAACGTGGCATCAGGATTGGAGGAAGAGTCATTAACAACCTGTGATACGCTGACAACACAACTTTGCTTGCTGAAAGTGAGGATGACTTAAAGCACTTACTTATGAATTTTAAAGAATACAGT
>NW_006922124.1:1303262-1308377 GCF_000298275.1 Orycteropus afer afer
TAACTATTTTCAGAAGTCTGATAGTCTAGAATTTTATTTATTTATTTTGTAACATTGCATTTTGGCTAAGTGTAAATTATTGTGAGGCTTGATTTTATTAACACTTCCATTGTGAGGCTTGATTTTATTAATCCTTCAGCACAGTCCCAAGATTGCTAAACAACATGGCAAGCCAAGCCACTAGTCCAAGTCCAGAGACAGTCCCAAGAAACATGGTAGGCTACTGAATGAAGACTTGGCTACATGCAGGGTCCAAGTGTGCCAAAAAGCTTTCTCAATGCTCTTCTTACATACTGGACGGAGACCACATCCCTAAGGCAGCTGCTCACTGCATATCCCATCATGGAGTTGATTACCAGCTTCATCATGGGGAATAATTATATATAGCTGCTCAGCCACTCAAAACCAGACCCAGTCAAGTTGACATACAACTTAACTAACACAATTCCACTCTTTGTTGACTTGGCATCTGTACACATCTCCTTCACTGGTGGCTTCAGTCCCCTAGTTCATTTGAGTGGCGACCTCACATCCTTGGCCTGGTAGGCCCTGTTCCTCTGTCTCTCAGGCATGGCAACCCTGCCCCCTCACTTTTGGGCAGTGGCTATGGCCCCATCCCACTGGCCCTCACTGACAGCAGCCTCACACTCCAGAACCAAGCTGGTGAAGGTCTAACACTTTGAAACCTAGGAGGCTGTAGAGGTTCCACCCCCAGAGGCCATGGTCCTACCCTTAAAGGTTAAGGCAGCTCTACTTCCCGTTTCCTTGGTCTTTCCACTTCTACCAATTAATGTCCAAAGGCAACCCATTCTGCCAGGAATCTTTCTGCCCAAAAGGCATTCAGCTTTCTCGCTCCGTGGGCTGCTAAATCTGTCACTGTGTCATGCCAGTCTCTTGGCTCTGCTGCTGTCATCTCTCTGCAGGTATCTCTGCTGTGGTCTCAGCACAGGGTTCTTGGGTCAAGGACACACTCCGCTCCTCTTTCCACATTTTAGGTATCTGTCAGAGCAATACCCCACTCCCTCAGAACCAAATTCTGTTTTGGTCTTCTAGTGCTGCTCTAACAGAAAAATACTACATATGGATGGCTTCAACAAACAGGGGTTTATTCTCTTACAGTTTAGGAGGCTATAAGTCTGAGCTCAAAATGCCAAGTTCTAGAGGCTGATTGAAAGCCCCTCGACCTTGGGCTTCAGCTCTGCCTCTTGCTTCTGGCCCACTGAAGCTAGAGGTTTCTCTTAACTCAGATAGTTGCTGGCTGCTGAGGATGACAAACCCAAGGTTTTCAAATAAAATAGTACAGTCCCAAGATTATCAAACAACATGGCAGACCACTAGTTTAAGTCCAGAGACAGTCCCAAGAAATGTGGCAGGCTGCTGAATGAAGACTTGGCTACATGCAAGGTTCAAGTGTGCCAAAAAGCTAGAGAATTTTCTCAATGTTTCTCCTTATATACAGGAAGCAGACCACATCCCTAAGGCAGCTACTCACCTGTTCACTGCCTATTCCATCATGGAGTTGATTACCAGTGTCATCTTTGGCAATAACTACATACAGCTGCCCAGCCACTCAAAACCAGGCCCAACCAAGCTGACACACAACCTTAACTACCACAATGATCTACTTCCAGAAAAGACCGCTATTGCAAACTCCCATGAAGTATAGTTCTACTCTGCCACATATGCCGCTCATTGACATGAGTCAGAGTTGAATTTACAATAACTGTTTTCATTTTATGTTATTTTATTTTTATGAATTGGAAAATGTCTTTAAGAACCCAGTGTTTAGTAATATTTAATGATGTATGTTACTGCCTGACATAAAGCAAGCCCAAGTCTCTAGATAACTTTCATGGAAGTTGATTAAATATTTTTTTTTTTGGTAGTTGAGTATGGTTTCACATTTTTAATAAGATGTTCCTTTCTATTATGTCTAATGTCCAATTTTCCACCCAAATGAGCTCAAGTTGCAATCATAAAGATTTGTAATCATGATGATCACATACAGCTATGGGGCACTTCTTATCTAGTCAATGAAGCTACTGATGTTATTGTAGAAAGCAAAGCTACATTTTTTGTTACACAAAGGTATCTGGATGCTTACCTTTCAGAAAAGCTCAATAATCTGAAATTTGTATCTATATCAGTAGAATATTTCTGTGAGAATAGAAATTGCATGTACTAAAAATATATTAAAATGCTCTGGGTTCATGAAATAGAGCTCAACATTATTTCTTTTCTGTTATTTTATGCCATTTTTTAGCTTCAGAAATACAGGTAAATATTGTATCAAATGAGAATTCCAAAACACTTAATTGTACTCAGGAGGAAACTGTTCATAGAAAAAGAGGAACTCATTTGAACAGAACAAGGTGATACTGTGTGGTTTAAAGTCAGGAAAGGTGTGCATCAGGGCTGCATGCTTTCACCATACTTATTCAATGTGTATGCTGAGCAAATAATCTGAGAATTTGGACTATATGAAGAGGAACATGGTCTCAAGATTGGAGGAAGACCCATTAACAACCTGCAATTTGCAGATGACACAACTTTGCTTGCTGAAAGTGAAGAGGACTTTGAAGCACTTACTGATGAAGATCAAAGAACACAGCCTTCAGTATGGATTACACTTCAATATAAAGAAAACAAAAATCCTCACAACTAGACCAATAACATCATGATAAATGGATAAAAAATTGAAGTTGTCAAGAATTTCAGTTTACTTGGATCCATAATCAATGCCCGTGGAATCAGCAGTCAAGAAATCAAACAACCTATTGGGCAAATCTTCTATAAAAGATCTCTTTAAAGTGTTGAAAAGCAAAGATGACCCTTTGAAGACTAAGGTGTGCCTGACCCAAATCATGATATTTTCAATCATCTCATACACATGTGAATAAGGAAGAGTGAAGTAGAATCAATGTCATTAAATTATGGTGTTGAAAAATTTTGAATATACCATGAACTGCCGAAGAATGAACAATCTATTCTGGAAGAAGTAAAGCCATAATTCTCCTTAAAAGAAAGGATGATGAAACTTTGTCTCTCATGCTTTGAGAATGTTATCACATAGAAACAATTCCTGGAGATGGACATCATGCTTCATAAAGTACAGGGTCAGAGAGAAAACAGAAGATTCATTGAGATGGATTAACATAGTGGCTGCTACAATGGGCTTAAATATAGTAACAAATGTGAGGATGGCTCAGGATTGGGCAGTGTTTCATTCTATTGTACATAGGATCACTATGAGTCAAAACTGACTCGATGGCACCTAAGAACAACAGCAACAATTGTAACAGTGACAAAACTAATATCTACTTAGGTGATTATAAGATATCAGGCCTTCACATGAGATAGTTTGGTAGATGGATGTAAAATAGGTAGATATATAGAAAGAGAGATAAAGAAATAGAAATACTGTTAGTGAATTATGACCTTTTAATAGTATATAGACTTCCTTTAGTAACATTTGTTATAGTAAAATTTTCTGCAATGAATTGAAACCAGATCACTTAACATAATATCCAGCATTTCTTATCTTCCTTCTTCTCAGATGATATTCTTCTTTCTTATTTGACTAAGAATATACAGGCCAATCAGATTCAAGTTGTCTGATTATTCCATTACATTGATGAATCTAATTTTATGTGAACCCATGTGATCTACCTCCCTTCTCATTACATCATAAAAGCTCTCTGTGCAGTTATAACCACTCATCCACTAGTTTACTGAATCCCACATTTATTCAAGCACATGGAGCTCTCCTGGAACTCTTTTCTATATCTTCTCTATAATAAGTGTGCTACTACTTATTGGATTATTTCTATTAGCAGAAATGTGTTGTAATAGCTATCAATTTTAAAAGACATACCTCGTTTTATTTCTTATCCTTGCCAGCTACCGTCTTATGTTTCTGATTCTTGTCATATGAAAAATAGCTTGAAAGACTATTTGTACTTAATCCTTACTGTCCTCATTTCTTATTTCATTCTCTTTTGAACCCAAGATATCGACATGCAAAAGCATGAAGTTGTACACCTACCTCACATAATATACAATAATAAATTCAAAATGGATCAAAGACCTAAATGTAAGAGCTAAAACCATATAACTCTTAGAACAAACCCTTCA
This sequence comes from Orycteropus afer afer, assembly GCF_000298275.1. Classification (NCBI taxonomy): domain Eukaryota; kingdom Metazoa; phylum Chordata; class Mammalia; order Tubulidentata; family Orycteropodidae; genus Orycteropus; species Orycteropus afer. Next base: position 1,307,397 of record NW_006922124.1, read on the forward strand.
TGATTTTGGATTTTCTATAAAATATTTTGTGCATCAAAGGACACTATCAAGAAAATGAAAAAATATTACTTTCAGAATGCAAGAAAATATTTGTGAATAATGTATCTGATAAAGATCTTGTATGTAGAATAGATAAAGAAGTCTTAAAATTCAATAACAAAAGATAAACAACCCAATTATAAAATGGGCAAAGGACTTGAATAGACATTTCTTCAAAGATTATATACAAATGACCAATAAACACGTGAAATGATGCTCAACATCATTAGTTATCAGATGTAAATCAAAATCACAGTGAGATACCACTTCACATTTACCACCAAACAAAAAAACCAAACTCACTGCCATTGAGTTGATTCGACTCATAGTGACCCCTCCTTGGGTTTCTGAGATGGTATCTCTAGAAAAGTAGATTGCACAATCTCCCTTCCAACTAGTGGCTGGTGGGTTTGACCCACCAGCCTTCAGGATAGCAGTCAAATGTCTTAGGCATTAAGCCACCAGAGCTCCCCACATTTACTACAATAATAATAATAATTATTATAAACAGAGAAAAATAGTGCATGTGATCCTTCCTATATTTATGGTAGGAATGCAAAATGGTTCACCCACTGTGGAATCAATTTTGGCAGCTCCTCAAAAACTTATATATAGTTTCCATATGATGTAGAAATTCCACTCCTATGTATGTTGTTGTTGTTAAGTGCCGTCGAGTCATTTCCGACTCATAGCGACCCCATGCACAGCAGAACGAAGCACTGCCCGATCCCGCGCCAGCCCCACAATCCCTGCTATACTTCAGCCCATCATCACAGCCACCATATTAATCCATCTCCTTGAAGGCCTCCCCCTCTTTCGTCGACCCTCCATCCTACCAAGCATGACATCCTTTTCCAGGGAATGGTCCCTTCTTAAAACATGACCAAAACAGGTGAGACGAAGTCTGGCCATTCTTGCTTCCAAGGAGCATTCTGGCTGCAC
>NW_006922124.1:1310345-1317129 GCF_000298275.1 Orycteropus afer afer
CAATGAACAAGTCGTTGGTCTTGCAAAATTCTACCATACGAGTTCAAGCAATTATTTCTGTCACCAAGGCCAAATTTTCCAACTACCAATGATTCTTCTTTGTTTCCAACTTTTGCATTCCAGTCACCAGTGATAATTAACACATCCTGATTGCATGCTTGGTCAATTTCAGACTGTAGAAGCTGATAAAATTCCTATGTATATGCCAAGAATAATTAAAACAAATATCAGTACACAAATGTTCATAGCAGCACTACTCACAATAACCAAAAGGTGGAAACAAGCTAAGTGTTCATCAACAAATGAATGGATGAATGAATGTGGTACATCTGTATATGAAAGTTTATTTAACCACAAAATTAATTAAGTACTGAGACATGCTGCAACATTCATGGACCTTGAAAACGTTATGCTAACTTAAAAAATCAGATACAAAAGGTTACATATTTAATTATTCTATTTATATTACTATTATAATGTGGTGTATTTCATTATATCACACAGCCACATAAAAAAAACGAAAACTCTCACAAATGGACCAATAAGTAACATCATGATAAATGGAGAAAGGATTGAAATTGTCGAGGATTTTATTTTACTTGAATCCTCAGTCAACACCCATGGAAGCAGCAGTCAAGAAATCAAATGTCATATCACACTGAGAAAATCTGCTGCAAAAGATCTCTTTAAGAAGCAAAAATGTCACTTTGAAGACTAAGATGTGCCTAACCCAAGCCCTGGTATTTTCAGTTGCCTCATATATGTGTGAGAGCTGGACAATGAATAAGGAAGATAGAAGAAGAGTTGATGCTTTTGAGTTATGGTGTTGACGAAGAATGCTGAAAGTACCACAGACTGCCAGAAGAATAACAAATCTTTCCTGGAAGAAGTGCAGCCAGAACACTCCTTGGTAGTGAGAATGGACAGACTTCATTTCACCTACTGTGGTCATGTTGTCCGAAAGGATTATTCCCTGGAGAAGGATATCATGCTTGATAAGTTGGAGGGTCAGTGAAGAAGGGAAGACTCTCAATGAGATGGATTGACACAGTGGCTGGAATGATGGGCTCAAGTATAACTAGGATTGTGATGATGGTGCAGGACCAGGCAGTGTTTCAGTCTGTTGTGAATAGGGTGGCTATGAGTCGGAGCTGACTTCACAACACCTAACAACAACACTGTTCATATTAAATATATACAATAGGTAAATCCACAGAGACAAAGAATAAATTAGCAGTAGCCAAATTCTGAGGGAAATGAGGGAATTGATTTTAACTGCATAATTGGTATAGGACCTCCTTTGAGGTGGGGGGATAAAGGAGATGCAAATGTTTTGGAACTAGATAGATGTGATGGTTGCAGAACATTATGAAGGTCCTAAATATCCCTTGTACACTTTAAAATGGTTAATTTTATGTTATATGAATTTCACCTCAAAAGTAAATTTAAAAGAAAATTACACTACAAATTGAAGTTATCTGAATTAAACTGGAGCAGAATGTTTGCCGTATCACTAACTTGATATATATTACATTCCTTTGGTATATTAGGAAAAGACATCTTTGTGAGAAATTGAGAAAAGGGTACAAGTGGTCATTTTGTTTTATTTCTTGCAACTGCATGTGACCTCACAATTATCTTAAAATTTTTTTTTTAAATAAAAATATCATCTATTCCAAATGCACATGTAAAGCTCAACTTCTTTTTCTTGCATCCTTGTCAATGGTTATGCAGTATCACATAAAACTCCCTCAATTTCCTGTTTCTGGGCAGCAACTCATGATTGTGTTCGTCTCTGTGTGTTTCTAGTCATTTTGAGAAAACAATGAAAATATGAATGAAGTGCAATTTTTATTTTCTTTATACATAGTTCCTTACTCTTTCACAGGCTAATATATTAAATTTTTGACAATCATGGACCCTTAAATGGAACTGCAAAATTTAATGTATAGAATTATCCATATGGGAGAAAATTGACAACAACATTGGGGTGTAGTAAATTATATAGTGTAGCTTTTCTAGCCATAAGTTTTTGTAAACTCGGTGATGGAATTTTCTGTGAGCAACTGAGTAGCTCCTGATTATTAAAGATATCCACCTGGGGTATTTCTGCGGGGAGCAGCGTGAAGTAATTTTCTGGGAAGTTCTCTCTCTCTCAGGTATGTAGAACTCTGATGTTGGGATTGGTTGCCTTGGGCCACTCTGCCAGGCTCAAAAGGAGCCCTGCTAGAGGCAGAAGGAGTCTTTCTGACTGCTGGCTGGGAAAGATGTGCTGCTGAGAGAAATACACTCCTGAGAGACATGAGAAAGACACTCTGCTGAGAGAGAGATGTGAGAGGCATGCACTGCTGAGAGAGCAATGTGGTACTGAGACTGCCGGCTGCTGAGTGAGACAGCCGACTGTGAGAGACTGACTCCATTTCTGAAATTGAATCGTAGCCTTTTACTTCCCTAATAAACTCCATAATCTGTGAGTTCTGTGTGGTCACTGAAGTGAATTACCAAACCCAGAAAAGAGGTGGTGGGTGCTGTGGGAGGAACAATTGGTGAAAGAACTGGAGGGAGGCGGCATGTCTCGCCTTACAGGAATAGGCCTTGGGCTACTGATGATGATTCTGTCTTCCTCTTGTAGGGTTAGAAGAGGTCAGAAGATGTGGCCTCCTTGCCCCTTTGGCAAGCATCTAGAATGATTAGATATTAAGCTTATGGAGCTAGTGAGTTTATGTTAGTGGCAGAGGAATAGTTTGGAAAAGGAAGGTGAACATGAAAACTGTGATCAATGTCATTGAATTCTACCTGTACAAATTGTTAAATTGGTCTATGTCTTCCTGTGTATATTCTAACAACAACAAAACAGAAAGAACTATTTTCAACACAAAAGAACTTAAACAAATAATCAAAAATATAACTTATAGTTACTTTGCTATTTTTAATGTTCAAAATTGTGTGAAAGGAAGTAATTTCCTGCAAAGAGTTTGAAGGTCACATACTTGAATCTTTCTTTTGAATAGTGTTTCAAAAACTTGGTACTGGAACAATCTGCAATATAGTTTCCAGGAGACCTATTTGTACACTTTAAAAATAAAAATCTTAATAAAAATCTCTGGTGAAATTGTTCAGAAATCTGTATTTTCTATGAGAGTCTAAAATCAGAGGCACTTGGTTTGTGTAAATAGAGCAGTCTGAAAGCAGGGCATTAAGTTCATCTTAAAGTCTTGACATGACTCTAGAATCCATGTTCAATTTTAAAGCTCTTTTCTAACAGCAGATCCTCTAACCTTGATGCTGACCACATTCCCTAAAGGAGACATTCCTTTTCTGTGAGCTCTGGCAGGTGCAGGATATTACACTTTGTTCAAGATGCCACAGCTCAGTATTGTCGATAAATCCTTACAATGGATGCCCAAGAAGAGATAAGATTGGGGAAGCAATTTTACTAAACAAGTTACTTAAAAAAAAAAAAAAAAAAAAGCCTGTCCTTTCACTGTCCTATGACCATTCTGTAATAAATTGAAGGACATATACCCTTAACCAATCATGTAATCCCACTCGTGAGTTATCCATCTATCTCTCCTAAATCCCCACTTTTAGATATCCCGTCTTTGTCTTCCCTAATTGTCTTTTAGTCAATAATGATTTTGTACCTTCTAGTTCCTGCTCTAACTGTACATAAAATGTATTTTTTCTCATAGTCTGGTGGAGTGCACATCTTTACTCTGTGAATTTGGAAATCTTCCTGTTCCAGACCATCTCTATCCCTCAATAAGCCTCTTTTCCTTTTATTTAAGCAGACTCCATGATGCTGCTCTATGACAATTTGATGGAACAAAATGCACAATAAAACATAGAGAAGTTGCCTTTAATGTTAAATGCTTCCAGTGAAACCATATTTCAGAAACCCTATCTAAGGGAATATTAAAATTAGATGTCAAATAAAGTATTCATAAAAGTAGAGAGAAAAATCAAAGTGACCTGCTAAACTTTCCCTTTACAATGAAGGATGTCCACCTGGCATATATATAGAATACATGTGAAAATGTATAAAATTCAGATACAAAAATAGTTTGAATTACTTGTGAAATTCTTCAAAACTTTCACCACTTTAGTTACCTAAGTAGTTACTATTTAGCAGGTAGTAAAGTTCATAGTGTAAAATTTACCTTGTCCCTCATATTTGTACTTTCTCTGCAAGAATAATACACAACATTATTTTATGTCTTAAGATGATATATTTTTTTCCCTTTAATTCCTAGTCTGATAATTCTAAAAGCTCTGCCATATCTGAATTTGGTTTCGATGCTTGCCTTCTGTCTTCAGAATATGTTTTTTTTTCTTTGCCTTTTACTATGTCTTTTAATTTTTTTGTTGAAAGCTAGACATGACTGATGTACCAAGTAAAAGAAATTCAGGTTCTTTCAGCTATAATCCCTTGTAAATATGGTGGTAAAATGTGGATAGAAAGGAAACATTTAATAATCTTATGATTAGGTCTCAGTTGTTTTGTGAGCCTGTGGCTCTAGACCCTAGACTGCAATCTTCAAAAGTGTTTCTCAGGTTTTTTTTTTTTTCCCCTTCACTTCTTTGATGAAACTGCCTGGCTAAAGAGGCTAAAGAGTGTTGAAGTTGGGTATTTATTCTCCCCCACATATAAGATTGGAGGGACTTGTATTTGGTATTTCCCTTCTCCCCATGTGGAAGGCTAGAAGAAGGCTGGAGTTGAGTATTTTCCTTCCTCTAAGTTGGTTCCAAACCAAAACCAGAGCCATTGCCACTGAGTTGATTCTGACTCATGAATGATGACTCTATGTGTTACAGAGTAGAACTCCTCCATAGCGTCTTCTTGGCTGTGATCTTTATGGAAACAGATAACCAGGTCTTCCTTCCGTGGTGCAGCTGAGTGGGTTTGAACCACCAACATTTAGGTTGGTAATTAAGCACAAACCTGGGGACCTTCCCCAAGTTGGTTATTGTTGTTGTTATGTGTTGACTCTGACTCATAGTGACCCTATATTAACAGAGTAAAACTGTTCCATAGGGTTTTTTAGGCTGTACTATATGGGAAGAGATTGCCAGATCTTTTCTCCCGTGGAGATGCTGAATAGTTTTGAATTACTGACCTTTGGGTTAGCAGCTTAGCCATCAGGCCAATAGAGCTCCTCCCCAAGTTACTTAGACTCTGACAAAACCCACCTTGGTTTCATTCTGGTAGCTTCCCTTGAGAGAAGGCTATTGTTAAAGAGAACAGAGTATTATTTCAAGATGATTACTTTTCCCTTCCTTCTTCCAGAAGCACCAGAGGATTTTCCTTCTAGCTTCAGAGTGAGAACTTGGTGTGGCTCCTGGAGGTGAAACACATGAAAGTGTGAGCCTCTCCCCTACCCACCAAGGCTGGGCCTCCAGGAGTTTTTCCTCTTTTATGGTAGTCTATACTCTGTCTCCAGAGATTAGTCAACTGTGCTTTAAACGGTTCTACCTGATGCTAGGTCCAGCAGCAAAATGATTCTTTGTATCAACTTTTCTATCTCTTCAATTTAGGGGTTGCAATTTGCCCTGTGGCTTCAGTTCTTTGGTGGATATAAGAAGAGCGGTTGAATTTCAGTTTTTCAGTCTTTTTCTTGTTATGAGGACATGTGTGAAGATGTTCATGCTCTTTACATGCCTAAAGAGAAAACAGAAGTCTAGAATACTTTAAATAAGAATAGAGTGTGTCTTGTCCTTAATAGTCTCATGTGATAAAATCAGCTGGCCTTAACTAAAGCAGATTATTTTCCACAGTGTAGATGGGCCTCAATAAATCAGCTGAAGGCCCAAAGAGAAAAAAGGGAGTTTTCCCCAAGGGTGTATTCTGCCTCCAGATTATGGATAGACTCTTTGCTGGAACTTATTCACTCTTTTCTCTTTTTGTCTGTAGTCTGTTGTATGGATTTTGGGAGGCAAGACTGAAGGAATCTCCAGCCTGTCACCTGACCTATGGATTCTGCGACATAAGACTACTATAATTTCCAGCCCATAACTTGACCTACAGATTTTGAACTCACAAGTTCCCCACAATCACATGAGTCATTTCCTTGAAATAAATGTATTTCTCTATATATACTGATAGATAGATAGATAGATAGATAGATAGATAGATAGATAGATAGATTAGATACTGGTTCTGTTTCTCTAGATAACAGTTACTAAGACACTTCTTATGGAAGAAGATTCAAATAGTCAATGGAAGGAAAGGAAGAAAGAATGTTGTCTGCCTACATTTTGTCTTACTACATTTTTCACCACGATAAGGTGCTTGACTGCTAACCAGAAGTCTGGTGGTTCAAACCTGCCAGCCACTCCTCGGAAGGAAGGTTGGGCAATCTACTTCCATAGTGATACCACTTCAGAAACCCAAGGAGGGGTCACTATGAATTGGATCCAACTTCACAGCAGTGAGTTTGAGATTAAAGGCAAATTGCAGTGAGATTTAAGTTTCTGTATAGAACTTGAGTTTTGGGAAACTGGGGTTAGAATATTTCTGCAAGCATATCATTGTCATCCCACATATTACCTTCTGGGATAATGTATGACAAGAGAAGGCAGTTTTTCATTGGAAAAATCAGTGATAGGATTGTTCCTCACAACATTATATTAGCAATTGTGTCTGTATTTATAGTCAGATTCTGTAGACTAGCATTGTCCAATTGAAATATAAAGTGAGCCAAATACAGAAATTTAAAATATCTAGTGCCCACATTAAAAAAGTAACAAGAAACAGAAGAAATTAATCTTGATGATATAATAAGTT
>NW_006922124.1:1317454-1319901 GCF_000298275.1 Orycteropus afer afer
TATTTTCCAGAAATATATGAGACAAAGTTCCACTGCTATTTGGAAAGTTTTCACTGACCAATTTTTCAGAAGTAGAGCCCTACGTCCTACTTCCCAGTAAATCTTACTCTGGAAGCTCTGCTGAAACATGCCCACCATTGTTGACCCTATTGATTATTGAATATCAGTGGCATAGGTTCTAGAATCACAGCAAGACATCAGCCATGACAATACAACAAACTGACAGATGAGTCATGGCTTGTGCCACCACAAATTCCAAAGGTGAAGATATTGAAGATTTTTACCAACTTCTGTCATCTGAAATTGATTGAACATGAAACCAATCTACATATGTACATTGATAATTACTGATGATTGGAATATAAAGTTTAGAAGCAAAAAAGAACTAGTAGTTGAAAATATGGCTTTGGTAATAGAAATGACACTGGAGATCACATAATAGAACTTTGCAAGACCAATGGAAATATCCTTTTTCATGGGAAATATCTTTTTCTCAACAACAAAATCAGAGACTATACACATGGACCTTACTAGATGATATTCACAGGAATCAAATCAACTGTATGTGTGGAAAGAAACAGTGGAGAAGCTCAATATCATCAGTCAGAGCAAGAACAGGGGCTGACTTGAAAGAGATCATAAATTATTCCTGTGCAAGGTCAAGTAGAAGCTGAAGAAAATTAAAACAAGTCCATGAGAGCCAAAGTGCAACCTTGAAGATACCCCAGCTGAATTTAGAGACAATCTCAAGAATACATTTGATGCATTGAACACTAGTGACCAAAGAATAAATGTGGGGTTATATCAAAAACATAATGCATGAAGAAAACCAAAGGTAATTTAGAAGACAAGAAACAAAGCAAAGACCACAATGGATGTCAGAAGGGACTATAAACTTGCTCTTGAAGGTAGAGTAGCTAAAACACACTGGGAAAATGATGACGTAAAGAACTGAAGAGAGGATTTGTAAGGGAAACTCAAGGAAACAAAGTAAAGTATTATAAAGAAATATGCAAAGACTTGAAATTAGAAAACCAAAAGAGAAGTATACACTTAGCATTTCTCAAACTGAAAGAACTGAAGAAAAAATTCAAGCTTTGAGTTGTAATATTGAAAGATTCTATAGGAAAATATTTGAAAGATGCAAGACGCATCAGAAAAAAGATGGAAGGAATACAGTCATGATACCAAAAAGAATAGGTTGACTTTCAATCATTTCAGGGGGTAGCATATGACCAAGAACTGAAGGAAGAAGTTCAAGCTGTGGTGAAGGCATTAGTGAAAGTCAAGGATTGAAGAAGTGACAGAATACCAATTGAGATATTTCACAAATGGATGCAATGCTGGAAGTGCTCACTAGTCTATGCCAAAAAACTTGGAAGACAGCTATTTGGCCAAATGACTGGAAAAAGATTCATGTATGTACTTATTATAAAGAAAAGTGATCTGATAGTATGTGGGAATTATTGAATAATATCATTAATACCACATGCAAGTAAATTTTTGCTGAAGATAATTCAAAAATGATTGTAGCATTATGTCAACAGGGATCTTCCAGAACAAGGGATATCATTGTTGATGTCATATGGATCTTGGCTGAAAGCAGAAAACATCAGAAATATGATTGCCTTTGTTTTATTAACTGTGCGATGGTGTTTGACTGTGTGGATCCTAACAAATTATGGATAGCATTGTGAAGAATGGGAATTCTGGAACACTTAATTGTGCTCATGAGGAACCTGTACATAGACAAAGAGGCAATTGTTCAAACAGAACAAGGGGATACTACATGGTTTAAAATCAGGAAAGTTGTGCATCAGAGTTGTATCCTTTCATCATATTTATTCAATCTGTATGCAGAGCAAATAATCTGAGAAGCTGGACTATATAAAGAAGAACATAGCATTAGGATTGGAGGAAGACTCATTAACAACCTGTTATATGCAGATGACACAACCTTGCTGAAAACGAAGCTGACTTGAAGCACTTACTGATGAAGATCAAAGACTACAGCCTTCAGTACGGATTACACCTTAACATAAAGAAAACAAAAATCCTCATAACCAGACCAATAAGCAACATTATGATAAATGAAGATAAGATTGAAGTTTTCAAGGATTTCATTTTACTTTGATATACAATTAATGCTCATGGAAGCAACAGTCAAGAAATCAATTTATTGCATTGGGCAAATTTGCTGCAAAAAATCTCATTAAAGTGTTAAAAAGCAAAGATGGCAATTTGAGGACTAAGCTGCGCCTGACCAAAACCATGGCATTTTCAATTACCTCATATGCATGTGAAAGCTGGACAGTGAATATGGAAAACTGAAGAAGAACTAATGAATTTGAGTTATGGTGCTGACAAAGAATATTGAATACACCATGGACTGCCAGAGAAACAAACAAATTTGTCTTGGAAGAACTACAACCAGAATTCTCCTTATA
>NW_006922124.1:1320001-1321760 GCF_000298275.1 Orycteropus afer afer
ACCAATATCTAGGGCAAGACTTTATGCTTGGTAAAGTAGAGGATTAGAGGAAAGAGGAAGACCTTCATTGAGGTGGATTGACACAATGGCTGCAACAATGGGATCAAACATAGCAACAATTATGATAACAGCACTGGGGTAGGAAGTGTTCTGTTGTACATACTATCACTGTGAGCTGGAATCGACTCAATGGGACCAACACAACAACATATCTTTAATTAACTAATTATTCAACATATAATGTGTATTTTATACTTATAGTACATGCCAATTTGGACTAAGTACAACTGAAGTGCTCAGTGTGGCTAACGATTACCATATTGACCAGTGCAAATACAAATAGTTTTTTTTAAATATTGTAAGGTTGTAGATTTCTTTTATGAAAGCAATTGACAAAAAGTCATGTTCTTTATAATTGATTTTCAAATGTAGAAACACTTATTTAAAAGAAATTAGACAAAAAATAACATGGCTTATGTTACTATTTTGATTCATTATGTTTCTGATTGCCTGACATGAGCCTTTACTAGTGCCATGCTAAGAAGTGGTGAATGTGCTGTGTCAAGCAGAAATGTAATTGTATTGAAGTGATTAAAATTGAATCCCACAGGAGGAAATACATTCATTACTAAAATGAAGGTCATGCTCAGTTTACTCTCATTAGAATATTTTTGTCTGGAAATACAGGAAATCTCATAGCCATTAAAACATTGTACAGTTTCTATATTTCAAGTAGGAAATCGGTGAGTAAACCTGTGTGAAAATATTAATCAAAAGCATGATCAAAATATTAGTTTAAAAATACCCTTAGTTGAATTTGAATGTTGGGTGTAACTGAGATATAGGAAATTTCAAAGCAAAACAACAACAACAATAATAATACAATGTATGCTATTCTTTTAATCTTTTTCTAATGCTAAATAAGATATATTTTTCAAAGTTTCTAAAAGGATATCAAGATATGCCTCTCTTCTTATGAACTAAATGAATGTATATAACAGTTCATATAAAATGTACTCATTTCCTTCTGGAAGCATAATAGGGTTTTGAACTTTAAGAATGATAAATATATAGTCATATGCCTCATAGCAGTTGTTTGGACAGTGTCCAAACTCATATATCTCTGTAGTGCAATAAGATTATAATAGAGTTCTGAAATCTCAATAGAAGAATGAGACATAGTGAATGCAGTTGCTTCCTGAACACATGTGTATCTCCTGTCTCTTTTATACAAAGTGATTGCACTGCCAGATATATAAAGGTAAAGTGCAAATATAATCTATAATGCATATCATGATAGTCATAATAAACATTTATGTTACTAGTTTATGTATGCATTCTACTATACCTCCTATCTAAAAAGTTTACCATACTGCACTGTATGCCTCAGCTCTTAGGCAATAATATCCAATCTCATGTATCACACATATCTTGACTGTTGTTATGCTATCTCTGTTTAATTTTCTTTTGAAAATATTACTGTGAAGTGCATCATGGCTTCCAAACAGAAAAATGAGTACCAATGATAACAGCAGCCAAAGGCCAAGGAGAAGTATACATTTGGAAGTGAAACAAAATGTTATTAAACAGCACAAAGGTGGAAAATCGGTGAATGCTGTTGCTTGTGATTTAGGCATGTCACTCTTGATGATCATCATGATCTTCAAAAACAAAGGAAAAGGAGGCGGGGCAAGATGGCGGACTAGGCAGAAGGATTGCACAGACCCTCTTCAACAAAGAAAAGGGAAACCAATTAACA
>NW_006922124.1:1328235-1339474 GCF_000298275.1 Orycteropus afer afer
AAAAAAGGAAAAATTATCCAAGCTTTTAAAGAATTGGCTCCGCTGAAAGCTACAAGGCTAATGAAAATGTGAGAGGGACCTATATCATATGTGGAAAAATTGCTAATGACATGGGTTGAGCCAAACACAAAAGTGGATACCTGTCACCATGCTGATAATCACTGATAAGGCATGAAGCTTTTTTGAGATTCTCGAAGAAAAAGCAGGACCAGATGATGATATGGTATTTGCACAATGTCCGGTCATAAAATGTCCCATTTCATGGGAGATGCAGTGGATGTTATGCAATGCACAAGTATATTAAAAAAAAAATTCACTGCAGTTACTTTTTTATTTGTGCAGTTGTACATGACGTTAGAGAGAGAAATAAGCTCAGGAAATATTTATTCTAACACATTTCATTAAATTATTTATAGTTATATACTCCTGTATAGCATTTATCTAACAACAGCATAGCACCAATCATATGGCTAGTTAGATTTCCCAGTCAAAATGTAACAATTTACTTCTGATTTAAAAAATAAAGTCTAGTTAGAAATCACTGATGTGGCTGCTTCCAGCCTCTTGCTACAACCCTTATGAAGATTCTGAAATATATAAAACCTCCATCAATACTGAAAAATAGTACTGGCAAGCAACCATTGCATGAAAGTGGAAAACTCTTCTACAATGAGGTTACCCTTAAAATAAAACAAATAAATAAACTCCATGTTTGTGTGTTCGATAGCTATTTAATGGAAGAATGTCATTTCTTCCTAAACTTTGTAATTTAAAAGTGATCCTTGGAAAATGTACTATTAGCATTTTTTACCTGAATTTATTGATTACAGCTTTTAAAATAATCTTTTTTAAAAGCTCAGAAATACACGTGCACATCTAGGAATCATTTCTGGGCAAAATTTTAAATAGGTAATGTATTCCAGAAACTCCACACTCAGAGAAATATGGTTAGTAAAGTCCAAGGAACTGTAATATAGCCAACTATCTTTGAACCGGGGATGTGGCAGTGGACTTTGAGCAGTATTCAAGTGACAAGCTGTGGGTCCAAAAGAACTATAATCTGTGTTGGCAAACAAAGAGTATGAATAGGTCTTTTCTTATTCAAAGGTGAGCTTCCAGTGGGGGGAATAAGACTAAATGGGGACTCTGGAAAAACTTTGTTGTTGTCAGCTGCCATCAAATCAATTTCAGCACATGGTGACATCGTGTGCAGAGTAGAAATACGCTCCATAGACTTTTCAAACTTTTGACCTTTCAAAAGCAGGTCACCAGGCCTTTTTTCTGAGGGACCTCTGGATAATTTCAAATCATCAACTTGTCAATTAGTAGTCTAGTGTTTAATCATTTGTGCCAATTAGGAATTCCTTGGAAAAAACATGACTAAGTATATGTTCAATTTTAGTAGAGACTGCCAAACAGTGTTTAAAAGGGGTTGTACCAATTTATATACCCCTCTCTCACCCTTATCAACATGGTTAGGCTCCAAAGACCAGGCCAATATGTGAAAATGGAGGATGACTACCTCAGATCTCAAAAAGGAGAATTACATAACTGCCAAACCACTGATAATCATGGCCCAGCCAAGTTGCCATATAACCTTAACCATCACAGCCAGTTAGTTACTCTTGCCTAGTACCTTAGGGCTTGTTACTACCAGATATACATTTTTAATGTGCAAAATAGTCAGTAGATTTTTTTATTATCATGAATATGAAATGGCAGATAACAAGATAGTTGAAAAGTGAAGAAAAAGTCTATGTCAACTCAGTGTATAAGAATCCCAGATGCTCCACATACTCCAAAACAGTTTATGTAGAAAATCTTATAAATTATTGCTACGATATTGTTGGGTAATGTAGACTTGGTTCTGATTCATAGTGACCCCACGTACAATAGAATGAAACATTGCCCGGTCCTGTGCCATCTTCACGGTTGTATTTATGTCATAGCCACTGTGTCAATCCATCTGGTTGAGGGTCTTCCTCTTTTTCTCTGACCCTCCACTTTACCAAGCAGGATATCCTTCTCCAGGGACTGGTCCCTTCTGACATCATGACTAAAGTACGAAAGACAAAGTCTGGCTAGTCTCACGTCTAGAGTATTCTGGTTGTACTGCCGGCAAGACAGAGTTTTCATTCTTCTAACAGTCCATGGTACTTTCACTACCTTTTGCCAACACTATAATTCAAATATATCAATTCTTCTTCGGTCTTCTGATTCATTGTCCAGGTCTCACATGCATAGGAGGCTACTGAAAACACCATTGCATCGGTCAGGCTCATCTTAGTCCTCAAAGTGACATCTTTGCTCTTAAGTACTTTAAAGAAGCCTTTTACAGCAGATTAGCCCAATGGAATGTGTCATGTGATGGTTTGACTACTGCTTCCCTCGGTGTTGATTTTGGATCTAAGCAAAATTAAATCTCTGACAACTTCAATCTTTTCCCCATTATCATGAAGTTGCTTATTGGTCCAGAAACCAAAAACCAAACTCACTGCCATTGAACCGGTCCCAACTCATAGCAACCTCTCTGTGGGTTTCTGAGGCAATATCTCTATGGATGTAGATTGCCCAGTCTTCCTTCCATTTTATTGGTCCACTAGTGATAATTTTTATTTTCTTTATGTTGAGGTTTAATCCATATTGAAGACTATAGTCTTTGATCTTTGTCAGTAAGTGCTTCAAGTTTTCTTCACATTCTGCAAGTAAGGTTGTGTCACCTGCAAATTGTAGGTTGTTAATGAGTCTTTCTCCAATCCTGATGCCACGTTCTTCTTCATATAGTCCAGCTTCTCAGATTATTTGCTCTGCATACATATCAAAAACTATGGTGAAAGGATACAATACTGATACTTATCTTTCCTGATTCTAAACTATGCAGTATCACCTGTTCTGTTTGAATGACTTCCTCTTGAGCTATGTATAGGTTCCTCATGAGCACAATTATATGTTCTGGAATTCCCATTATTCACAATGTTATCCATAATTTGTTATAATCCACACAATAAAATGCTTTTTCATAGTCAATAAAACACAGGTAAACATCTTTCTGGTATTCTTGGCTACCAGCTAAGATCCATCTGCCATCAACAATGATATCCCTCATCTCATGCTCTCTTCTGAATCTGGCTTGGATTTCTCACAGTCCTCCAACAATGTACAGATGCAGCCATTTTAAAAATTATTTTCATCAAAATTTTACTTGCATGTGATATTGATATTGTTTGATAATTTCTGCATTCTGTTGGATCACCTTTCTTGGGAATGGGCACAAATATGGATTTCTTCCAGTCAGTTGGCCAGGTAACTGTCTTCCAAATTTCTTGGCATAGACAAGTGAGCACCTCCAGCACTGCATTCATTTTTGAAACATTTCAACTGGTTTTCATCATTTCCTGAAGCCTTGTTTTTCCCCAATGTCTTCGGTACAACTTGGACTTCTTCCTTCACTACCATCAGATCGTGATCATCTGCTACCTCCCGAAATAGTTGAATGTCAACCAATTCTTTTTGGTATAGAGACTGTGTATTCCTTACACCTTCCTTTGATGATTCCTTCATTGTTCAATATTTTTCTCATGTTGTTATTGTTGTTATGTGCCATTGAGTCAGACCCGACTCATAGCGACCCTTCCTTGGGTTTCTGAGGCAGTAATCCTACAGAAGTAGATTGCCCCATCTTCTTTCTGAGGAGTGGCTGGTGAGTTTGAACTGCCAGCCTTCTGGTTAGCAGTCAAGTGCCTTAGACACTATGCTACCAGAGCTCCCAATTTTTACTCAACTTGAGGCTTGAATTTTTTCTTCACTTCTTTCAGTTTGAGAAATGCTGGCCATGTTCTTCCCCCTTTGATTTTCAACTCTAGGTTTTGCACATTTCACTATAATACTTAACTTTATCCTCTCAGGCCACCCTTTGAAATCTTCTGTTCAGCTTTTACTACATCATTCCTTCCATTCGCTTTAGCTACTCTCCTTTCAAGAGCAACTTTCAGAGTCTTTTCTGACACCCATTTTGATCTTCTCTTCCGTTCATCCCTTTTTAATCACATTTTGCTTTCTTCACATATGATATCCTTGATGTTATCCCACAACTCATCTGGTCTTCATTTGTGTTTTGGTTACCTCTAGTGCTGCTCCAACAGAAATTCCCCAAAATGTGTGGTTTGAACCAACAGGAATTTATTCTCTTACAATTTTGGAGGCAATAAGTGTAAGTTAAACGTGCCAGCTCTAACAGCTGGGTGAAAGTCCCTTGACCTTGGGCTTCATATCTGCCTCTTGCTCCTGGCCCACTGGAGCTAGATGTGTCTCTTTACTCAAACAGGTGCTGGCTGCTGAGGCTGACAAACCCATGGTCAACAAATACAATGGTCCAATCCCAATATTACCACATAATATGGCAGGCCACTAGTTCAAGCCCAGAGACAGTCCCAAGATTGGCAGGAAACATGGCAGGCTATTAAATGAAGACTTGGCTACATGCAGGATTCAAGTGTGCCAAAAGCTGTAGACCATTCCTAAAGCTGCTTCTTACATACTGGGAGCAGACCACATCCTTAAAGCAGCTACTCAGCTGCTCACAGTAGATTCCAACATAGAGTCAATGACCAGTCTTGTCATAGGAAATACTATATCTAGTTGCCCTGCCACTCAAAACCAGTCCCAGCCAAGCTGACACACAACCTTAACAAAAAAAATTTAGTAGTATTCAGTGCATGAAATCTGTTCTTCAGGTGATTTCTAAATTCAGGTGGAATATAATCAGCATCATACTTTGGCTTTTGTGGACTTTATTTAATTTTTTTTCAACTTGAGCTTGAACTTGGATATGAGAAATTGATGGTATGATCCACAGGTGGCCCCTGGCCTTGTTCTGAATCATGATATTCTAGCCATATGTGTTTTTCTTACTCATAATGAGGTCAAGGACCTTTTTATATGCATATTGGTCTCATGGATATTCTCTTATGTGGTGATTCTATTGAAGATGTTTGCCTATTTTTCTACAGAGTGGCTGTTCTTTCTTATTTTTTAAATAGATTTCTAGAATTTTTTCCAAAGAAAGAATATTTTGTATATATGGTAAAATTATCTTTTTCCACTCTATGATTTGCCTTCTGCTCTTTTAACATTTTTTTTTTTTTTGGTGAAAAGATATTTCTAATTTTAATGTACTCAAATTTATTAATATCTTGTTTTATGGTTTTTATTTTCTGTTTAAGAATTGTTACCTGTCCTAATATGATAAATTTAGTCATCTACACTTTCTGAAAATAATTTTCTTTCCTTCTATTAATTTGTTTGTTTGTATATGGGAGCTCTGGTAGCATTGTTATCTTTTATATTTATCTTTATTAAATGCACCTGAAATTGATTTTTGTGTATGATATGAGACATGAGGCTTGGATTTTATATGTGTGTGTGTGTGTGTGTGTGTGTGTGTGTGTGTGTATATATATATAATTATCTGTACCCCTTATTGAAAAGACAGTTTCTGAAATGGCCCAAGATGGTGGCTTAGTCCTTTATATCATGCTTTCTCCATATAACAAAGACACACACACACACACACATACACAAAAGTGAAACAGGTACAAATGACAGTATTGGAATCTTGAGTAGCAAACTGAAAGATAAAAATTAGATTGAACACCAAATGGAAGGATAAACTGGAAGAAAACACTAAACAAGGGGACTTATGGATTGTAGAAACTCTGCCATCCAGTCTGGTACATTGTGGCCATATTCAGGCAAAAAAAAAAAAAAAAATAGTGTTCCCGGGTGGGGAACATAAGAAGACAAATTCATGGAATTTCCAGTAGGAGACAGAGATACTGTATAGACAAATCCAAAGTGATGCAAGGTTCATCTATAACATGAACCAGATCTATGGACTGAAAATGCAGTAAGGTGAGCAAAAGCTCCAGGGATCTTGGGGACCACAGTGTAGAGAGGGAGCCAGAAAATAAGGACAGTACTCAACAGTAGTGGTCCCTGGTCATTTGGGCAGAAGGCTCCCATGAAGAGGAGAATCATTGGAGTGGTGGTTAGTGATAATAGACTCTGGACAGTCACCCACTACTCTGCATTTAGTCAAGGCCCTGCACTGATCACTGGCTGCACTAGGCACGGAATGCCCTGGAGCCCACACTGGTGGCCAAAGGAATGCACTCTACCTTCCCTCCACCCCTACTCTCCTGGTGACCAGTAGTGTGCCAATCCAGCCCTGCTCATCCGGCAAATGACAGTACAAGCTCCTTCCCCCAATCCTGACTATGAACTGAGGTGGCCCCTCAATGCATGTCATGCCTGGTGATGCATGGTCCGCACTCCTGCACCTGCCTCACCCATCCCTCTGACACTCTGCTTCCCCAGTGACCAGAAACACACATCAGACCAGCAACCAATGGTACACTCAACTCACTTGCTGACCCTGGCAGCCCCAATCCCTCAGTGACTGGTGTGGTGCACTCTCATGCTGTCCATCAGGTGAACAATGACTGACAGCAGGAATCACCCCATGGTAACTGACACTACATGTTCCCATAGCACCTATCCAGAGAACAATGATCAGTGCACCCCCAACTCCAACCACCTAGCAACCAGTGACACACACCCATAACTTGGCAACAGGAGAGGGCAATCCTTGTACCAATACCTGGTGACTGGCTGGACAGGCACATCACCTAATCAGCAACACACATCACATCCCAACAGGTATCATTTTCACCTCTAACAAATGATGAGCAAGAGATCCTTGTGCCTTCATCCCACATACACCTAGCTACGATGTCATGCATCCTACACTCAGGCTGTTCCAGTAGATTGACTACATATGTCCTTGAAATCCTTTGATTCCCTATAATCTACTGAGATACTAATTCATGTGGGCAGAGTTGGCCTATTGCATCCATTTGGGAAGCACCTTCTCATACTGGCTATAGAGACTTAATGTCCTGACCTCCAGGGGATGCACTAACTCCTAGCCCCAATTGGAAGAACCCAACAGTATCACAAGGGCTGTGGAGGGACAATGACAACCCAACACTTGTTACCCAATATTAAGGAACAGAATTCCAGAAAAGGAGGAGATTAAAAAGAACAGAGAGATCTTTGAAAATACATTGGCAGAAAACTCCCCAAATATCATGACGAGGTGATATCCCTCTTTCCATCCAAGAAGTTCAAACCCATACAGAGTATACCCCCCCAAAAATCCTCACCAAGACATATCATAATTGAACTTTTCAAACCAAAGACAAAGAAGGTATTCTAAGAGCAGCTCATGAAAAACAAAATATCCCTTACAAAGGAGCATCAATAAGACTAAGTGCAGATTTCTCATCAGAAACCATGCAGGCAAGAAGACAATGGGATGATATATATATATAAATCCTGAAAAGAATTTCCAGCCAAGAATCACACATCCAAAAAATTGTCTTTAAAAAACAATGGAAAAAAGAGGACATTCCAAGATAAGCAGAAATTAAGGGAGTAAGTAAAAACCACACCACTCTTACAAGAAATTTTTTAAAAAGTCATTTGGTGGGAGAACCAACACCAGACAACATATCTGAGATAGAGAAATATAACAGCATCACCTAGATACTACTCAGATAAAGACTTCACAAAATTAAAATAAAGCTGAAAAACTGATAACAGGATTATAGATGTTAAGCTGTAAAAATTTACAACTTCAAAACAACAAAAAAAGGGGGAATAAATGGTGTAATCATAGAACTTGTATATGGAGAGCAAGTCAAGATGATATCAAGGTATATCAGACTTTTTTAAAAGGTAAATTTCACAATAACCATAAAATAAGTTAATAAACCTACTCACCAAAATAAACAGGAAGAAAATTATAAAAAGACTCAGGAAATGAAAATAAACAAACAAAATAGAACAAAGAATAGGAAAAGGAAATCAATATACAAAAAGAATTCAGAACGAAAGAATTTAATGGAGCAAAGAAACTACTAACTCCATAAACATAAGTATAACAAAATGGCAGCAGTGAGTTCATACCTATTGATAATCACACTAAATGTACATAAAATAAATACTCTAGTCAAGATATGAAGAATGGCAGAATGGACAAAGAAAAACTGAGACATTAATGTTGCCTACAGGGGACACATCTTAGAAAGACATAAATAAATTAAAAGTCAAAGGTTGGAAAAAATATTTCAAACAAACAATAACCAAAAGAGAGCAGGACTGGCAATAACAATCTCTGATAAAATAGTTTAAGTCAAAATCCATTGTAAGAGACAAAGAAGAGCATTAAATAATGGGCAATGGGTCAATTCACCAAGAAGACATGACTGTAATAAATATTTATGCACCACATGACAGAGATGCAAAATACATAAAACAAAGTTTTACAGAATTGAAAAGAAAAATGTTGGTGTTGTTGTTAGGTGCTGTCAAGTCAGCTCCAACTCATAGCAACCCTATATACAGCGGAACAAAACACTGCCCAGTCCTGGACCAACCTCACAAACTTTGTTATACCTGAACCCATCATTGCAGCCACAGCATCAATCCATCTCATTGAAGGTCTTCCTCTTTTTTGCTGACCCTCCACTTTACCAAGCATGACATCCTTCTCCAGGCAGTGGTCCCTTCTGACAACATGACCAAAGCAGGTGAGACAGTGGCTGGGCATTCTCACTTCCAAGGAGAATCATGGCTGCACTTCCAGGACAGATTTTTTCATTCTTCTAGCAGTCTATGGTACTTTTAGTATTCTTCACAAACACAACTCAAAAACATCAACTCTTCTTCAGTCTCCCTTATTCAATGTCCAGCTCTCACATGCATATGAGGCTACTGAAAATACCATGGCTCGGATTAGATGTACTTTAGTCTTCAGAGACGTCTTTGCTCTTCAGTGCTTGAAAGAGGTCTTCTGCAGCAGATTTGCTCACTGCAATACATTGTCTGATGTTTTGACTGCTGCTTCCATTGGTGTTGACTATGGATCCAAGTAAAATGAAATATTAGACAACATCAGTCTTTTCTCCATTTATCATTATGCTGCTTATTGGTCCAGTTGTGAAGATTTTTGGTTTCTTTTTGTTGAGGTTTAATCCATACTACAGACTGCAGTCTTTAATCTTCATCAGTAATTGCTTCAAGTCATCTTCACTTTCAGCAAGCAAGGTTGTTTCATATGCATTGATTTATATTAAGTGATCTTTTAATATTTTGAATTATTTGAGAAATTTTATTATTTGGATTTTCTTATTTTCTTATTTTTTTATTGTTGTAAAAACATAATTTGCACAATATTTGCCAATTCAATATTTTTCAATAATTACAGCAATGATGTATAACTGTTATTTGTTATGAAGATTTAGCTCCATGTTTTGGGATATTAAACCAAACTTGGATTTCTGGTACAAACCCACCATGACATACTTCTGGATTTATTTCACTAATATTTTTTTTGCATCTATATTTATAAATGTATTTTATTTATTTGATTGACATATAGTTTTTCCTTTTTGTATTGTCCTATAATTTAAGTATCATGGTTATCTAATCTCACTTTAAAAGAGAAATATTGGGAGAGTCTCTTTTCTTTTTGTATTTTAGAAGAATTTATTTGATACAAGCATTGATTTTTCTTTAAATACTTGTTAGAATTTGCAAGTAACATTATCTTTTCCTGATGTATGTGTGTGTGTGTGTGCCTGTGTGTAATGTTTGGAATATTAAGGATTCAACATCTTTAAAGGTTATAAGTCTCTTCAGAATATTAATTTATTCTTATATCAACAATTTTGATACATTTTAATTTTTCATTAAAGTCTACTTGGTGTTTTATATTAATTTAACTACACAAACTTTTTTTTGGTTACTGCTTACAGAAGGTTCTTTTTAGCTATCCATTTATTTTCTACTTTTCTTCATCCAAGAGATATGTCTCTTGTAATCAATATGTAGTTTTATTTTTAATCCTATCTTACAATCTTTAATTTAATTGGTTCTGTTTAGCTATCACTACTGAATTTCTTTATTTCATTCCCCACACTATGCCGTGAAATATACACTACTGTCTTACCAAATAATATTTTCTCAATTTCTTGTAATCTCATTCACATGCATGGAATTAAAAATCCATTCTATTACATCACTCATAAAAGTGTTATTGAAATTGTTTTAAGTGCTTATCATCCAAAATATAGATGAGCCCCTTTTACATGTTGCTATATTCTCCATCAAAGAAGTCATGAAGTAAAGTGAAATGGCTAGAATACACTCATATTTATGGCAAAGTTGAGAATAAGAGACATTTTTCTGTAGCTTCATTACTTCTATGATCCCCATTGTGACCCTGATTTTGTGTAGATAATAAGCACACTCTATGGCAAATTTACTTATCTATTTTAATGTAGATTTCAAGCCAGGTAGAATGTAAATATTGCTTATTTTTTGATCATTGGCAGATGAGAATTTTGTCTTTCAATGTGATTATCTAAATACTGTATTACTGGTCACATTACATAAATATACTCATGAACCAAAAATCTGGTGTCATCTATTCAGTTGGTGACTCCACATATTTCAGAGTAAAGCTTCACTCCATAAGGTTTTCAATGGCTATAATCTTAAAGAAGTAGATCTCCAGGCAGTCCTTCTGTGGCATGGCTGATTGTATTTAAACTGCTGATTTTTTGGTTAGCAGTTGAAAGCAAACCATTTGAGCCACCAGGAAACTTAAGTATACTTATTCAAAAACAAACAAACAGTTCAAAATGGAGTCTCATCAGTAACAACCATGCTAATTCCCTCTAGCATGTTAGTGCTTGAAAAACTAGGTATAGCAGTTTGAATTAGGGATTCTGGTACTCTGAACAGCTCACTGAGTCAGAGTGCACCAAACTCAGGGAAGTAGAATTAGAAAGGAGAAAGGGACGGGGGAAAAAAATAATAACAGCAGGAAATCTATCCTGCAGAGCACTGACAGGCAGCTGAGAAAGGCCATCAAAGACCTCCCTGGGTTAAGGAAGAAGACACACCACACCAGCATACCAGCAGCCACACCAGCATACTATCAATCGCCCCAAGGATCTACCTTCAGCACCGATTTTATTGGTAACTGAGGTCTGCTAGGAGCAAACAGGCACTTCCAGTGCCACTGAAATTCAGCAGAGAGTCCATTGGTGTTGCAAGAGGGTGGGCATGGGGAGGTGCCCCTGCAGTGGATCACCGATCTGGCTTGGATCAG
>NW_006922124.1:1344604-1348714 GCF_000298275.1 Orycteropus afer afer
TGGTCAATGTCATGAGACAAAGTATATGTGAAATGCTGTATGCAAAGTGAATTTGCTTTGCAAATCTTCACCCAAAGTCCAAAAAAAAAAAAAAAAACCCTGTACACTAAAATCCAAGGAATTCAATCAGCATGTGAGAACAGCAACTAACCTATTAGAGGTAATAAACCTTCTAGGCACAAACTTCCAAATGGAGAGGAAAACAGGACAATGTGTTCACAGAACACATTGTTCTAAAACTGTAGAGACAAGAATGCATTCCAAGGTAACCACAGAGAAAATTAACAATCCCCCTAAGCAAATTCAGAAGGAAGGAAAACATATGGGCTTAATAAGCACAAAACCAGCAATAAAGAAGAAAAGGGAGGAAGCATTAGGCAACAAACTGAACTCAGCACAGAAAATTATATGGAGCAAGGAAATACCAACAACATGACAAAAAAGCACAATGGAATGACAGCAATCAATTCTTACCTATCACTAATTACACTCAATGTGAATGGCCTAAATGCACCTATCAAGAGAAAGAGAGTGGCAGACGAGATAAGAAAACCCATCAATATGCTGCCTAGAAGAGACCCACGTTACACACAAAGATAAATACAAATTAAGAGTAAAGGGATGGAAAAAAAATATACCAGCCAATGGTAACCAAAAAGGAGAAGGAGTGGAAATAATTTCTGATAAAAGAGACATTAAGGTGAAAACATAATAAGAGGAAATAAGCACATTATTATATGATGCTGAAAGTTTCAATTGACAAAGAAGATGTTATGAAAATAAATATTTATGCACCCAATGAAATTGTTCCAAAATATGTGAAACAAATATTAACTGAATTAAGAGGGGCAATAGACAACTATAAAATTGTAGTAGGAGACATTAACACATCACTTACAAAGAGCAACAGGTCAACAAGAAAAAAAACTCATCCAAGATACAGAAGAACTCAACAATACAATCAACCAACTTGACCTCATAGACATATACATAGCATTTCACCTAACAAAAGAACAATTCACATTATTTTCCAGTGCACATGGATCCTTCTCCAGAATAGACTATATGCTAGGACATGAAACAAGCCTCAATAAATTCAAAAGCATTGAAATACTGCAAAGCATCTTCTCAGACCACAATGCTATAACATTAGAAATTAATAATAGGAAGAGGAAGGAAAAAGCATCAAACATGGAAGCTGAACAACTCACTGCCCAGAAACTACTGGGTAACAGAACAGATAAAAACTGAAATAAAAAAAAAAAAAATCCTAGAAACAAAGGAGAATGAAGATACATCATACCAAAACCTATGGGACACAGCAAAAGCAGTACTCAGAGGACAGTTTAGAGCAATAAATGCACACATGAAAAAAGAGGAAAGAAACAAAATCAACACTCTAACTCATCAACTCCAACAACTGGAGAAAGAAGAAGGAAAGAATCCTACAGAGTCTAGAAACAAGGAAATAATAAAGATCAGAGCAGAAATACATGGAACAGAAAACAAAACAAAACAAAAATTCCATAAAGAAAACCAACAGAACAAAAAGCTGGTGCTTTGAAAAGATTAATAAAATTGATAAACCATTGGCAGATCTAACAAAAGAAAAGAAAGAGAAGATCCAAATCACAAGAATTGTAAATGAAAAGGGTGTCATCACAACAGAAGCAACTGAAATAAAAAAAGATAGTGACAGAATATTAGGAAAAACTGTACTCCAACAGATTTGAGAACCTAGAAGAGATGGACAAGTTTCTAGAATCACAAGACCTACCTAAACTATCCCACTCAGAGATAGAATACTTGAACAGACCTATAACAAAAGAAGAAATTGAACAGGTCATAAACAAACTTCCCACACAAAAAAGTTCTGGCTCTGATGGCTTCACTGGAGAATTTTATCAAATATTCTCTGTCAGGCAGGAACGGGAACACAGCAGGCAAAGCGGGTGAATGATTAAGCCAGAGGGAATTATAAGAACTGGTCAAGCAAAGAAGCGCCTGACCAAACCCATACCAAACCCCAACACATGACCCTTACTTACAAAAGACCCTAACACCTAACCCTTGCTTACGAAAGCCCCCAACCATTTCCTGCCCACTATGTTAATGAAGTACTTCAGCTCTACTTCCTGCCCCCATGCTAATAAGGTGCTTTAACCTCATTGGTTCCTGCAACATATCCCCTACTCTCAACCCGGTCGCTGAGGAACAGGAAGAATAACACTATAAAAACACTTTTCTTTCACTTGGGTGGCACGACTTCTTGTGCCACTCTCAGGGACCTGTGAACCTTGTCTGGATCCCTATCGGGGACCTATGGACCTCGCCCAGGGGTGCAGAATAAAGCTTTCTTTGCTCTACCTTCTGTGTCCCTTTTCCTCTTTACTGCAACCTTACATCTGGTGCTGAAACCCAGGACGAGGGAATGTGGCACAAGTAATCTCTGCTGAGACAGAGTGCTTTGCCCCCCCTCCTTTTCTTCCTTCTTGTTGTTGACCAGGAACCCCTGCCCGCCAGCACTCAACACTGGTAATTCCTGCACTCTGGACACTCACATCCCAAGTCTCAGTTCCTATTCCAGAGTCTCTGTCCCTTTCATTCTGGAAATTGCTTGCGCCACGTCAGAGACTCTTCCACTTCAAAGGCAAAGGCATCCTGGGGACTCCCTGGGTTCCCTGTCTTTCCATGGCATAGCCATTCCAGACTGAAGATTACAGCAGAGACGTCCACTGTTTTCTTCCAGTGTCCATTTCCGAGATTCTGGCAAAGCAGCTAGGATGCTAGTCCTTTGGCAGAATCTTTCCATCAGGACTTAAGGGATCATGGGTAACCAGAATTCTAAACCAGACCCAACTACTCCTCTGGGATGTCTCCTACTCAATCTTGTCACCCTGTGGCTGGCTCAGCACTTATGTTTCACATGCCTAATTTTCTATTGCACTACTGTTTGTCCCCAATATCCACTAGATAATAATTCTTGATGACCTGAACAAGGAACTTTCAATTTTAATATTCTCACTGATCTTGATAATTTCTGTCACCACACAGGCAAATGGCCGGAGGTCCCCTATGTCCAAGCTTTCTTTTACTTGTGCTCCCGTTCCTCTCTCTGCTCTACTTCTAATACCCCCTAAATTCTCCTAGCTCGTGAAACTCCTGTTCATAGCCCAATCTAAGGACTCTTCAACTCCTTTTACTTCTCCCGAAACAATTTCCTCCTTTTCTGATCCACCTGAATCTCTTTTCCATAGACCACCTCCTTATCCAGGACAGGCACTTTCATCTACACCTCCTATTCATCCCACTGCACCTTCCCGATCACCCCCACCTACATCACCTACATCTCCATCAACACCTCCAGGCACCACTTCCCCCAAATCCCCCTTACCTGCCCCTGTGAGCAGCCATACCCGTTCTCAGCAAACCCCTTTTTTGTCCCTTATGTGAAGTGATGGGTTCAGAAGGTGTTGTCCACATTCATGTCCCATTCGTTCTTACTGATTTATCTCAAATTGAAAAGTGTTTAGGCTCTTTTTCCAACGACCCCACCACATACATCAAGGAGTTTCGTTATCTCACACAAGCTTATAATTTAACTTGGCATGATATTTATGTCATCCTCTCTTCCACCTTAAACTCTGATGAAAGGGAGCGGGTTCTTGGGGCTGCTCGGGAGCATGCCAACCAAACCCATTTAACTGACCCTACCACGCCAGTGGGTCCAGAAACTGTTCCTGGGCAAGATCCCGGATGGGAATACCAACTAGATATCCAATTTGGATGGAATGGCCACACTCGCAGGACAAAATGCTCCAGTGCCTCCTAGAGAGCTTACAGGCTATCTCACCTAAAGCTGTTAATTTTGTAAACTGAGAGAGATTACTCAACTCTCTAACGAAAACCCAGCAACCTTTCTTAATCGCCTCACTGAGGCCCTTACACAATATACTCACTTAGACCCAACCTTCCCGGCAGGAGCTACTGTTTTAACTACCCATTTTATCACTCAATCTGCTCCTGATATTAGAAAGATACTGAAACAGGCAGAGGAGGGCCCCCAGACTCCCATCCGAGACCTGGTGAATATGGCTTTTAAAGTCTTTA
>NW_006922124.1:1348814-1351158 GCF_000298275.1 Orycteropus afer afer
TGGCTTGGATCAGCTTAGAGTGGCACTGAGGGGCTCACACTTGACTTTGTTAGTAATATTGGGACCACAAGGTACAAGCAGGTACTGGTCTGACTCCAGCACCACTGAAACCAAGCGGATCTTTGACATTGTAGGTGGGTGGGCCCAGAGAGGAACTCCAGCAGTGAATAGTGGAGTCAGGCAGTTGTCTTGGGTCGGCTTTTACATTGAGAGCCCTTAGAAGCAGGGTTTTTGTGTGTGTCTGAGCCTGGTGGAAAATGGCCACCTCCTAATTGGAGTTTTGGTGAAATTGAGCTGTAGGCCTGTGAATAACAGTACAATATCATCATTAGCAGCCCACTCAAAGCCCTAGAAACTGCCCCTAGCAACAGAGACCTGTTCTTCTTCTTCTCTTCCACTATCACATTGTCTGCCAATAACCTCATTCATCCAATAGAAGAAACCACATTCAGTCACCATAATACCTCCCGGTTTGAATTCTAAACCCTCTGTATAACAAACAGAAACCCATATCTACATTCCACACAGTGATTACACCATCACAAAGAAAACTGCAGAGCAACCCAGCATATCTGAATTAATAACAAAAAATAAAACACACCAGCTTCGCCTTTTCAAAATATTAAACCATAAAACCAAGACAAAACAAATCAATACATAACCAACAGTTAAAAACAACCTCAAAATATCTAGGAAACAACAGACAGCCTCAAATAAAAAATAAATAAACAAAAATGAATAAAAAACAGGACAAGGCATTAAAAGCAAAACACAAACAAAGGTCTCATTAAACATGGAGGAAGAGGAGGCAATAGAGTTATCTGAGAAGAAATTTAGAAGAAGATATGTTTATAGAGCTTTACAAAAGCCTAAGGAAACCCCAAACAGAAGCAAAGATAACACAGACAGTTCCCTGGAAGAACTCGGGAAAATAATTCAAGAACAAAATAATAAGATTAATGAACAATCAGAACTCATACAAAAACAGCAGGTAGAAATCCAGAGGATGAATACCAAGTTTACAGAATTACACAACAGAGTGGAAGCACAGAAGAGTAGGTTAAAACTGGCTGAAGAACAAATATTCCAACTAGAAGACAAATCCCTGAACACCAGCCCATAGGAAGAAAATCAAAGCAAAGATTTAAGAGAAATAAAGAAAAACTAAGAATAATATGGGATGACATGGAAAAAAATACAAGATTCATTGGAATTCCAGAACAAGAAGAGGTGAAAAATACCACCAAGAAAACTGTGGAAGACCTGCTAACAGAAACTTCCCACATATCATGAAGAAAGAAAAGATAGTTGTCCAAGAAGCTCATAGAACCGCACACAAGATAGCTCCCAAGAGAAAAATACCAAGCCATACTATAATCAAACTCTCCAAAACCAAAGACAAAGAAAAAATTTTGAGAGCATCCTGGGATAAAAGAAATATTACTTATAATAATCAAACAGTTAAGCTGAGCTCCATTTACTCAGCAGAAACCATGCAGGGAAGAACAAAATGGGACGGCATATATTAAACATTGAAGGAAAAGAACTTCCAACCAAGAATCCTATATGCAGGCAAATTATCCATCACATATGAGGGCAAAATCAAGGCATTCTAAGACAAACAGAAATTAAGGGATTTTGTGAAAACCAGACCAACCCTAGAAGAAATGCTTAAGCAAGCCCTTCCAATAGAGCAGATACAACAGAGATTAAAAAAAAAATAAATAAATAAAAAAAATCAGGAAACGTGGCATCAACACTAAAAACAAATCAGAAATGAAAACTCAAAATAAGACCATAAAACATTGTAGACTAGATTCACGGGCAAGATGGTGGACTAGGCAGAAAGACTGCACAGACCCTATTCAACAAAGAATAGGGAAACCAATTAACACAAACACAGAAGAAAATCCTGGACCCCTAAGCCTTGAAGGGAAGGATATAGAAGTGGACTAAACCCCAACTAGCAGAAGGATTTGTGTGAAAAATAGCAAAACAAGAGACCTACGTAGCTGCAGTCTGGCAGCAATCCTGAGCAATCCTGATGGCACACACAGCTTGGAGATTCCCAAGTGGTGGTAGGACCTAAGAATTAGCCAAAAAATCAGCCCTGCTAGCCAGGAACTGCATGGAGGACTGTGCATGGTGGCTGAGGAATAAATGGAGAATGTGAAGAGAAAGGCAGGCTGAGTTGTGGACTTTTGCTGGTCCAGAGGGCACTGCTATTTTGAAGGATTAAAAGCAGCTTAACTTTGGATATTTAAAGAGACAGCGCTCTGGCAGATTCCTGGGGCTTGAGAACACATTCTGCTTTCCAGCAACCCCAAGGACACTCCGGACCACA
>NW_006922124.1:1351258-1353488 GCF_000298275.1 Orycteropus afer afer
TCAAGACCCCAGTTTTCAATTTCTTCAACACACCGACAGGGACTGAAACCTCTTATCCAGTGTCTTTTGTTTAAGGACCTTTTAATTCCCACACATTCACCTTATAATACCCCCATCCCACCGGTAAGGAAACCTGATGGTTCATGTCGCCTAGTACAAGACTTATGCCTCACTAGTAAAGCTGTAATCCCTATTCACCCTGTTGCCCCCAATCCTTACACACTCCTGTCTCATATTCCACCATCTACCACTCATTTTTCCATATTAGACCTCAGAAGGTCTTAGTGTCTTCATGGGTATAAATTATTCAACATACTTTATTCTTTCTTAACCATTCTCACACTTTACCCAGCATTTCCCACTGTTTCCTTTGTACCTCTCTTCTGCGACCTTTTCTTGCAGCTGTACCCATGAATTCCACTCAACCATCACCAACACCCACACCCAATCCTTCCTGCAGCACTCCTCCACTACAAGTGCCTCTTTGGAAACCCGAAACCCTTAACCAGAAACATCCTTCCTGAGTTTATCTTTTCACCAACAACACATTATATACCCCCCTGAGGCACAGTTTCTGCTCACTAAACATCTCTATTGTGTCCTACACCTCTGCAGCACCTGGCACTTACTTTTGGTGTAATGGAACTTTAACTAAATGTTTAAACTCCACCACTCCAAGCCCCTGCTTTCCAGTAACAATAGTACCCAACTCACTTTATATGGGGAATCTGAATTTTCCTGGTTAATACCTGAAACAAGGACCAGAAGAGATGCTTTTCTACCTATCATGGTAGGCCTCAGTATAACCTCCACTTTTGCAGCAGGCGGAATAGCAGGTGGAGCCTTGGGTCATAGTATATTATTAGCCCAAGATTTCTAAACCCGTCTGGAAGTAACACTTGAAACCACTGCAGATTCCCTGGCCTCCCTCCAGTGGCATCTAACCTCTTTAGCCCAAGTTACTTTACAGAATCAGAGAGCATTGGACCTATTAACAGCAGAAAAAGGTGGAACTTGTCTCTTTCTTAAAGAAGAATGCTGTTACTATATCAATGAGTCTGGTCTAGTGGAACAAAATGTCAATACATTGACTTGACTGAGTGAAAAACTACGTAATAAACACCAAACAGGAATCTCACCATTTGAATGGCTCAAATCACCACTAACAGCCTGGTTATTACCCCTTGTAGGACCTCTTATACTAATAAGTCTCTTTTTTCTTTTTGCCCCTTGCCTCCATAGATTTCTCCAAAACCGACTGAAAGAAATGTCAAGAGTTACTGTTAACCAACTACTTCTGCACCTGTACCCTCACCTGCCAACCAACCCAATTCCCACTGACACCAGCCTTTAACCCCACTCCGACCCTGTTCAGCAGGAAGTGGCCACAATGATAACTTCTCCCTTTATCACCAAAAAAAGACTGGAATGTCAGGCAAGAATGGGAACACGGCAGGCCAGGTGGGTGAATGATTAAGCCGGAGGGAATTGTAAGAACTGGTCAGGCAAGGAAGCACCTGACCAGACCCATACCAAACCCCAACACATGGCCCTTACTTATGAAAGACCCTAACACCTAACCCTTGCTTACGAAAGCCCCCAACCATTTCCTGCCCACTATGTTAATGAAGTACTTCCGCTCTACTTTCTGCCCCCATGCTAATAAGGTGCTTTAACCTCATTGGTTCCTGCAACATATCCCCTGCTCTCAACCCAGTCTGCTGAAGAACAGGAAAAATAACATTATAAAAACCCTTTGCTTTCACCTGGCTGGCGAGACTTCTTGGGCCACTCTCAGGAACCTGTGGACCTCGCCCAGATCCCTCTCAGGGACCATGAACTTTGCCTGGGGGCATAGAATAAAGCTTTCCTTGCTCTACCTTCTGTGTCCCTTTTCCTCTTTACTGTGACCTTTCAGTTTCCCCCTTTGTTTTTCAAAATTTTGTTCCACATCTATCAAGGATCTACTACATAGATCCCCCTCTGAGTGGTTGACATAGGTAGCTGGGCACCATCTAGTTCTTCTGGTCTCATAGTCATATAGGCTGAAGATTGCATTGTGTACCAGTCACTAGAACTAATTGTTTCCATGAATCTTTGATTTTCTTCATTCTTCTTTGTCCTGGATGAGGAGAGACCCATCCTTGCATCTAGATGGCTGCTTGCAAGCTTTTAAGATCCCAGTTGCTACTCGCCAAAGTAGTACACAATGTTTTGTGTAGTATGTTAT
>NW_006922124.1:1353588-1354973 GCF_000298275.1 Orycteropus afer afer
GCTATTCCAGAACATAGAAAAAGATGTAATACTCTCAAACTCATTTTATTAAGCAAGCATAACACTAATACCAAAACCAGGGAAAGACACCACTAGAAAGGAAAACTACAGACCAATATCACTCATGAACATAGATGCAAAAATCTTTAACAAAATTATAGCCAACAGAATCCAACAAATCAAAAAATAATACATCCTGACCAAGTGAGATTCATGCCAGGTATGTAAGGATAGTTCGACATCAGAAAAACAATCAATGTAATGTGCCACATAAATAAAACAAAGGAGAAGAAGCACATGATCATATCAATTGATGCAGAAAAGGCATTTGATAAAATCCAACACCCATTCCTGTTCAGAACTCTCAGCCAAGTAGGGACAGTAGGGAATTCCTCAACATAATAAAAGGCATGTATGCAACGTCAATGGCCAACATCTTTATTAATGGAGAAAGAGTCAAGGCATTCCCCTTACGAACAGGAACCAGACAGAGATGCCCTCTATCACCACTTCTATTTTACATTGTATTGGAAGTCCTGGCCAGGGCAATAAGGCAAGAAAGAGAAATAAAAGGCATATAAATTGGCAAAGAGGAACTAAAACTATCTCTATTTGTGGATGACATGATCTTATACATAGAAAACCCAAGGGACTCAATTAAAAAAACCTACTGGAACTAATAGAGAGGTTCAGCAAAGTGCAAGATACAAGATCAACATACAAAAATCAGATGGATTCCTCTACACCAACAAAGATTCTCTGATAAAGAAATAAGAGAAACAATATCATTTACAATAGCTACTAAAAAAGATAAAATATCTAGGGATAAACCTCACCAGAGACAAAAAAGACCTATACAAAGAAAACTATAAAGCACAGCTACAAGTGACTGGGATCTTAAAAGATAGTAAGCTACCATCTAGATGCAACGATGGGTCTCTCCTCGTCCAGAGCAAAGAAGAATGAAGAAAACCAAAATTTGATCTTCAGCCTATACGACTACGAGAGCAGAACTACATGGTGTCTGGCTACCACTGTCATCCCCTTGAAAGGGTATCTATGTATGTAGGAGATCCTTGATAAAGAGGGAGAACAATGTGGTACAAAACTCAAAATCATTTGTAGGAAAAAAAAAAAAGGTGGGGACCAGGTTTGTTGGTCTGATAGAGCCTGGTGGAACCACTGAGACTATGGCCCATAACTGCCCTTCAAGTCTGGAATTGAACCCACACCTGTGGTTCCAGCCAAACAAAAGAGAGGCATATGAGTTGAACATTTACCTCAAGTAGATACTCTCCTTGGAGAGAACAATCATGGGAGAAAGAAAGGCTGCTTATGCACAGGGAGACAGCTCAGGGAGCAGGAGTCCACGGAGGGATGGACAC
>NW_006922124.1:1355254-1355942 GCF_000298275.1 Orycteropus afer afer
TTCTAATTACAGTGAAGAGATGACAAGGCCTCTCTTGTGATTGAATGTTTGCTTTTAGAGATGGCAAGGCCTCTCTGTGGTTGAATGTTGCTTTAACAGATGGCAAGGTCTCTCTCACTGTTAAATACTTAATTGGAAAAACATAAAAGTATTAAAAGTAGATGTTATTCTCCATGTTTTTATGTTATACTTTGCGTCACTGTGTCCTAGACAACATGTATCATTTTATACTCCTTATTCCTGAGGAGATTTCTGTGATTGTTTTAATGACCACCTGTTGCCCTTGAGCACGTAGAGGAGTAAAACTTTAGCTCTGTAGAGAATAAGCTGATTGTATGACTTCCAAAACTAATGATGTAATCATGTACAAATATATAAATAAAGTAGAACAAAGGCATCAGGGGTTGCTCCCACAGAGCATGCAGGGCGTCTGCCTGGCCCCCGTTTCTTAATAAATAGTAATGAAGAAAACTTTTAATCCTTTTGTGTCACTTCACTTTGTGTCCTGTGTGGTTTTGCCAGACGCGGCAGAGCACTTCTCAAGAAGAAAAGCAAATTGGGAGGGCTCACACTCCTGTATCTTAAGAAGTATTATAGAGCCACAGTAGTCAAAACAGCGTGGTATTGGTACAATGATAGATAGATAGACCAATGGAATAGAATTGAAAGTGTAGATATAGACCCATCC
>NW_006922124.1:1356894-1361250 GCF_000298275.1 Orycteropus afer afer
ATGAGATATCATCTCACCCCAGCAATAATAGCAAAGATTAACAGGTCAGAAAATAACAAATGTTCTCCAGGTTGTGGAGAGATTGGGACTCTCATACACTGCTGGTGGGACTGTAAAATGGTACAACCATTGTGGCAAATGGTATGGTGTTTTCTTAAAAAACTGGAAATAGAAGTACCATTTGACCCAGCAATTCTATTACTAGGAATATATCATTAAGAGATGAGAGATAGCACACGAACAGACATATGTGCATCTATGTTCATCACAGCATAATTCACTTTTGCAAAGAGATGGAAACAACCTAAATGTCCATCAACAGATGAGTGCATAATCAAATTATGGCACATACACACAATAGAATACTATGCTACATTAAAGAATGATGAAGGATACAGAAGTCATCTCACAACATGGATGAACCTGGAGGACATTGTGCTGAGTGAAATAAGTCAATCGCAGAAAGACAAGTACTTTATGAGACCATTAGCGTAAAAAGACAAAGAAGGGTTTGCTTGGGAAAGGGAACTCACTTTGTAGGTTACTGGGATGGAGAAGGAAGGGGAAGGATTAGTTTTGGGCTAGTTGGGCCCACATGCTGACGTGGGTAAGGGGAGGAATATATGCAAAAGATCTGTGACCACCATGACAACATTAGGAAATGGGAAGACACTGAATTGTGCACATAAGAGATAGACAACAGATGTTAATACCAACCAATGTGCCCACAATACTTCATTACTATTAACACCAAACACCAGGCTACAGATAAAGACATAAACACCTCAGAGGATCAGATGGGGGTCAGTGAACAGGAATATACTCTAGACTAAAGATAGATTCAGCTGAGTCTAATCTTGCACACACACCAGTGATAAAAAAAAAAAAATACTTGCAATCATTACAGAAACAATAGAAGACAGACACAGAGTAATCCCTCACAGACACCCAGACACTATGGGAGAGAGATCCAATAGATCTACCATCTCAGGACCATAGTACTGGGGGACACCAGACTCAATTGTCACAACAAAATTCATAAAAGCCTTGTTCCTCATCCTACATTGGTGAGTAGTGACTGGGGTCTTAAAAGCTTTCGAGTGGCCATCTAAGATGCAGCTAATGGTCTCCTAGCATCGGAAGTGAAGAGGAATGAAAAAAAAAAAGGGCATGTGGAAGCAATCAGCCATAGACAGGATGGCCCCCAAGACCAGGAGAACTAGATGGTGCCCAGCTACCAATGCCAACCACTCAGGAGAGGACCAAATCTGGAGATCCTGGATAGAGTCAGAGGAAAAACGTGGAACAAAATCCAAAAACTCAATAATGTCCAGAATTACTGATTAGATGAAATCTGATGAGAACCCCAATACTATGGCCCTGGGATACATTCTGTTTCTGGAATAAAATTCACTCTCAGCCCAATAGTTAATAAGATGTACATGCAGACCACTCAACTCTGGATGACGTACCCACTTTATGGTAACACATCCCTTACAACAGTAGACCATGGGGCACCAGAGGATCAACATTCAAGTTGAGGAAATGCAGGACAAACAGGATGGCATCAATATGAGGTGCAGAAGGGGAGGGTTACTGGGTAAGGAGGGTAGGAGACTGGATTAGGGTTGGACATGGTAAATGGGGAAACTAAATGTACACGTAAAGTTGAATGTAAAACAAGCTCTTAAAAAGTAAATAATAAAAAATAATAAACAAACAAACAACACATTGCCTTTGAGTGAATTCTGACTCTACAGGATAGAGTAGAACTGCCCCATAGGGTTTTCAGGTTTGCAAATCATTACAGAAGGTTGTGTTGTTGTTGTTCACCATTGAGTTGGATCCGACTCATAGCGACCCAAGACCTTCTTTGCCATATTTCCATGCCTTCCCTCCAATGAGCAGCTGGTGAGTTCAAATTCTGACATTTCAGTTATTTCATTGCTGAGTGCTTAAGCTTTGAGCTACCAGAGCTCCTTAAATATATTCAGTGACATACATATGCAAATAATTTTAGGTAGAATTTTTGTCATTTTATCAGAGTTAATTTATTTTTATGGCAGCCCTCTGCTTATGAGTACAATGCTCGATGATTATAATAAGCACAAGATACTAAAAGATTCGAAGAGTATTTTGAAGTATATGAGAGTTTCCCGTTTATTTTCTCTAAATTCTGCCAATACTAGATTGATCTCACACAGGAATACTTTTCATGAATTTGTTCATTGTTGTTATGTGCCATCGAGTAGTCTTCAACTCATAGTGACCCCTCCTTGGGTTTCCAAGGTGGTATCACTATGGAAGTAGATTGCCCAACCTTGCTTCTGAAGAGTGGCTGGTGGGTTTGAACTGCCAGCCTTCTGTTTAGCAGTTGAATGCCTTAGGCACTACGCTACTAGAGCTCCTGAATTTGTTCATACATTCACTTACTCAGGACCTACTATATGTCAAGATCTATGCTCAAAACTGAAAGAATAAATGAAAATGTCTAAGGTAATATAGTTGGCCTTGAGAAAGCATAGTTTATTTTAAAATAATCAAACACCTGCTAACTGATTTAATTCTTTCAACTCTCTCTCTCTCTCTCTCTCTCTCTCTCTCTCTCTCTCAGTAGGCAATGGCTTTGATTTGTAATGCCCAATGACTCTTCAATGTCTTTCAAATAACATTTCAGGATCTCAGTATTGACGTCGGCTTGCTCACTCATTCAAATATATGAGTGCCTACTGACTTCTTACTTTATATTGCATCAAGGTTATCCTCATTTCCACCTCTGTATTAAAATATTTTAAAGAATAATTTAGAAAAAACACGTATGTGATGGAATACTAAATATTATTTGTGAGACACTAAATGAATTTAAATTATTTCTCAAAGTTCATTTTAACCTTAACATTTTATGATTTCTTGCATGTATTTAACAGTGAATTACAATTTCATAGATTAGCAAGAGTAGTAATTCTTACTCTATAAAAGTGTAATAAAAACTAATGAAATTTTATGGTAAATTCAGGGTAAAACTATGATTCCCTTTTTTAGGTATAGTAAATAATTACAGCCACACATATACTACTGATTTTTAAAAATTTAATTAACTTATTTATCTTAAAGGAGTCTTGGGTAGTACAAATGGTTAAGCATTCAAGTAGTAGCTGAAAGGTTTACAATTCAAATCCAGAGGCCCCTCAGAAGGCAGGACTGGTGGTCTGCTTTGGAAAGGTCACAGCCTTGAAAACCCTATGGAACAATTCTGCTCTGTATACAAGAGGTTGTCATGAGTTTGAAATCACTCAATGGCAACTAACGATAACATTTGTCTTGACATCATCATATCCTGCTTTTAAAAATTCAAATATTATAAGCAAAAATGGCATGAAGAATGAATCTTTTTACCTATGTCTTCTCTCGTTGTTGCTGTTGTTATGTGCCATAGAGCTGGACCCGACTCATAGTGAACCCTCCTTGGGTTTTCAAAGTGGTGTCACTATGGAAGTAGATTGCCCAACCTTCCTTCCGAGGAGTGGCTGGTGGGTTTGAACCACCAGCCTTCTGGTTAGCAGTCAAGTGCCATAGGAACTATGCTACCAGAGCTCCTTCTTCTCTCCTTAGATTATCTAAATGTCAAAGTGTGTTTTCCATGATAAAATAATCTTTATGAGTGTAAATAATAATTTACAGTACAATAAATAAAAATTTACACTTGATGATATCATATGCATGCTTTACTTGAATCAACTGTTGCTGTTTGTGTTTTACCAAGGTTTAAATGAATCTGTTATTATACTGTATTGAAAAAATAAGAGGTAAATTTTCATGAACTATAAACTTAATCAGCTTTGTATTTGTGACCTTTGAAACATGAAATTTGCTACATACTACTTTCATAACACCCCAAGGAAATTTAGACTTTAATTTAACATTATAGTCTCTTGTATCCAATTAATGGTCAAGAATCACAATTAAAATGTTGACAAAAATTGAAGGAATATTCTAGAATCAAATGGTTCTCACAAGTCCATATCAAGAATTCTGTGCATGTATAATTTAATCACAGACATAATATAGTGTAATGTGATTTTTTTCAGAAAAAGATGTTTATTTTAATTACCTGTAGAATATCTCACAAAATAGTGATTCATGAAAAAATACAGAACAAATTATTATGTTGTTGTTAGGTACTGTTTAGTTGGCTTCAACTCATTGTTGTTGTTGTTGTTGTTAAGTGCCATCGAGTCGTTTCCGACTCATAGCAACCCCATGCACAGCAGAACAAAGCACTGCCCGATCCCGCGCCAGCCCCACAATCCCTGCTATACTTGAGCCCATCATCGCAGCCACCATATCAATCCATCT
>NW_006922124.1:1362416-1365775 GCF_000298275.1 Orycteropus afer afer
TGGTACAGTGACTCTGTGTATTCCTGCCATCTTCTCTTGATGTTTCCTGCATCATTCAATATTTTGCCCATAGAATTTCTCAATATTGCAACTCGAGGCTTCAATTTTGTCTTCAGTTCTTTCAGTTTGAGAAATGCTGAGCGTGTTCTTCCTTTTTGTTTTTCAGACTCCAGGTCTTGGGCCCTCTTCAATTTGTCATTACTGGCATGGTAGATCTGATGATTCAAAATGGACAAAATCAGTCCACTTGAGCTCACTTATGCCTAGGATATTGATCTTTATGCATTCCCTTTTATTTTTGACAACTTCCAAGTTCCCTAGAGTCATACTTTGTACATTCCATGTTCCAAATATTAATGGATGTTTCCAGCTTTCTCTTCCCATTTTGAGTCATGCCATATCAGCAAATGTATATCCTGAAAGCTTTACTCTATCCACATCATTAAGGTTGATCCTATCCTGAGGAGGCAGCTCTTCCCCACTCAAATTGCAATGTTTCAGGGCTATACATAATGTTTTCCAGTAATATATCAGACACTGTTTCACTGCTATTCATAAAGTTTTCACTGTCTTGCCCCTTCTTTCTTCTGGGTCTCTCTTAGTCTGGAAGCTCCACTAAAACCTAGCCACATGGGTGACCTTGCGGTTATTTGAAATACTGGTGACATAGCCTCCAGCCTCACAGCAACACACAAGCCACCAAAGTACAAAAAACTGATGAAGGAGTGGTGGAAAGTTAATTTGGAAGACAAAAAGCCTTATATAAATACTTTTTTAAAGCACATACTCTTTCACTGATATTTCTGAAAATGTATGTGATTTTTATGACTTACTACCTCCCAAACTTGAACAAGTGATTTAGTCTTGTTATCTTATTCTCCATTTTTAAATTGGGACAAATTTTTAGCATTTAGTTCATAGAAGATTTTTTTTTATATTTAAATAAGGCAATGTATGCCAAATACCCAGAACAAAATCCAGGCTATATTAAGTATGCCAGAGATTGCATGATAGAATTTTGCAAGACCAATGACTTATTCATTGCAAATTCTTTTCTCAACAAATAAACAGCTACTATACACGTACACAGTAGCTCTGGTAGCATAGTGCCTAAGGCACTTGCTAACCAGGAGGCTGGCGGTTCAAACCCACCAGCCACTCCTCGGAAGGAAGGTTGGGCAATCTACTTCCATAGTGATACTGCCTCAGAAACCCAAGGAGGGGTCGCTATGAGTCGGGTCTGACTCAACGGCACATAGCAACAACAACATGGGCAAAATATTGAGAGACAGGTAGTATCAAAAAAAGATGGAAGAAATACAGAGAGTTATTGTACCAAAAAGAATGGTTGCCATCCATTCATTTAAGAAAGTAGTATATGATCAAGAATTGATGGTATTGGAGGAAGAAATGCAAGCTACACTGGAGGAATTGGTAAAAAGACAAGACCCCAAGAATTGCCATAATAGCTTTGGTAGTTAAGTTTGTGTGCCACCTTGGCTGGGCCTGGTTGAGTGGCTGGGTAGCTGGATATAGTTATTCCCCATGGTGAAATTGGTAATTAACTCCATGATGGAATCTATTGGAACAGCTGAATAGCTGCTTTAAGGATGTGGTCTGCTTCCAGTATATAAGAAGCAACTTTGAGTAATGTCTCCAGCTTTTTGGAACACTTGAACCCTTGCATGTAGCCAAGTCTTTGTTTAGCAGCCTGCCATGCTCTGCCAATCCTGGGACTTTTGACGGACTTGAATCAATGGCCTACTGTGTTGTTTGGTAACATTGGGATTGTGCCTTTTTACTTGTTGACCTTGGGTTTGTCAGCCTCAGCAGCCAGCAAATGTCTGGGAGCAGGAGGCAGAGCTCAAGCCCAAGATTGAGGGGCTTTCATCCATGCCCCAGAGCCTGGCACTTTGAACTCAGACTTCTAGGCTCAAAAATTATAAGAAAATAAACTCATGTTTGTTAAAGCCACCCCATTTGTGGTATATGTCTGTCAAAGTGGCACTAGGTAACCAAAACAATACCCATTGAAATGTTTCAACAAATGGATGCAATGCTGAAAGTGCTCTCTCATTTATGCCACAAAATTTGGAAAAGAGCTACCTGGCCAACTGACTGGAAGAAATCCTTATTCCAAAGAAAGATGATCCAACAGAATGTGGAAATTATCAAACAATATCGTTAATATCACATGAAAGTAGAATTTTGCTGAAAATAATTTTAAAATGGTTGCAATAATGCATAGACAAGGAACTGTCACAAAATAAAGCCAGATTCAGAATAGGATGTGGAATGAGGGATATCACTGCTAATGACAGATGGATATTAGCTGAAAACAATACCAGAAAAATATTTACATGTGTTTTAATGACTATGGAAAAGCATTTGATTGTGTGGGTCATAACAAATTATGTATAACATTGAGAAGAATGGGGATCCCAGAACACTTAACTGTGCTCATGAGGAACCTATATATAGAGCAAGAGGCAATTAATCAAACAGAAATAGGGATACTGCATGGTTTAAAAGAT
The DNA here is from genome assembly GCF_000298275.1 of Orycteropus afer afer. Classification (NCBI taxonomy): domain Eukaryota; kingdom Metazoa; phylum Chordata; class Mammalia; order Tubulidentata; family Orycteropodidae; genus Orycteropus; species Orycteropus afer. The sequence continues at coordinate 1,364,951 of NW_006922124.1, forward strand.
ATGAGTCAGGATTATACCCTTTCACCATGCTTATTCGACATGTAGGTGGAGCAAATAATCTGAGATGCTGTACTATGTGAAGAATAGCACAGCATCAGGTTTGGAAGAAGACCCATTAACAACTCGCTACATGCAGATGGCACAACCTTGCTTGCTGAAAGTGAAGATGACTTGAAGTACTTACTGATGAAGATCAAATACTACAGCCTTCAGTATGGATTTTGTCTCAACATATAGGAAACAAAAGTCCTCACAACTGGACCAATAAGCCAGGAAAGGGAGGGGAGGGTGGATAGGTTTCCAACAGCTAAGGGAGACAAACTTATCTGTAAGTTTGCCATACTATGGTGGCTTGCGTGTTGCTGTGAGGCTTGAGGCTGTGCCACTGCTGTTTCAAAGCCAGCAGGGTTGCACATGGTTCACAGGTTTCAATGCAGTTTACAGACTGAGAAAGACTAGGAAGAAGGAAGAAGTCATCCACTTCTCAAAGAATTGACCAAGGAAAACCTTATGAATAGCAGAAAAACACTGTCTGATACATTACTGGGTAACTTTATGAATCACCTGGAAACATTGTCCAATATAGTGCAGAAAGATGAACCCTTTAGGTGGGAAGGCACTCAAAATAAAACTGGGAAAGAGCTGCCTCATCAGAGTTGAACCAACCTTACTGATATGGATAAAGTAAATCTTTTGAGACCTCCATTTGCTGACGTGGTATGACTCAAAATGAGAAGAAAGAGCTTCAAACATCCATTAATAATCAGAACATGGAATGTACAAAGTATGAATCTAGGAAAATTAGACGTTGTCAAAAATGAAATG
>NW_006922124.1:1367745-1368570 GCF_000298275.1 Orycteropus afer afer
AAGCCAATTATTATAATGAAATGTGCAAAGACCTGGAGTTAGAAAACCAAAAGGGAAGAACACACTTGGCATTTCTCAAGCTGAAAGAACTGAGGGAAAAAATTAATCCTTGAGCTGCAACATTAAAAGATACTATGGGCAAAATATTGAATGATGCAGGAAGCATCAAAAGAAGATGGAAGGAATACACAGAGTCACTGTGCCAAAAAGAACTGCTTGATCTTCATCCATTTTGGGAGGTAGCATATGTTCAAGAACCAATGGCATTGAAGGAAGAAGTCAAAGCTGCACTGAAGGAATTGGTGAAGAACAAGGCTCCAGGAATTGATGGAATAGTCATTGAGATATTTCAACAAATGGATGTCACACTGGAGGCACTCACTCGGTTATGCCAAGAGATTTGGAAGACAGCTACCTGGCCAACTGACTGGAAAAGATCCATATTTGTACAAATTCCAAAGAAAGGTGCTCCCACAGAATGTGGAAATTATTGAACAATATCATTGATATCACATACAAGTAAAATCTTACTGAAGATAACTCAAAAACAGTGACAGAGAACTTCCAGAAATGCAAGCTGGATTCAGAAGAGGACATGGAATTAGGGACACCATTTCTGATGTCAGATGGATCTTGGCTCAAAGCAAAGAATATCAGAAAGGTGTTTACTTATGTTTTATTGATTATGCAAAAGAATTTGATTGTGTGGATCATAACAAATTATGGGTAACATTGAGTAGAATGGGAATTCCAGAACACTTAATTGTGCTCATGCAGAACCTGTACATAGACCAGGAGGCTGTCATTCAAACAGAACAAGGGAAC
>NW_006922124.1:1369645-1376495 GCF_000298275.1 Orycteropus afer afer
AGTCAGAAGCATGTAATTTTTTCATCCTCTAAATAACTGTCACAAATATATTGTATTTCAAATTATGACCTCATGATTATTTGATTCTTAAACCCTTAAGGTGCTATTTAAAACTTCAGCTTCCTGGGCCTCAGCACTGACTGAATAAATCAGATTTTCCTCTAGGGGTGAGGCTAGGCAGGCTTTCCTTCTAACAAGTTCCTTAAGTGAAGTTTATACACAGTAAACCTTGAGAAGGTCTAATGTAGTATCACACGAGAAAAAACTATCTTTCCTTCTACCTTCAGGCTTTCAGAAGCCTGCGAATGTCCCTCTTTCTTTTACAAATAACCTCTGGTGTCCATCCTGAATCAGTCAAGGAAATGAACAGTGATTGCTAGAAGCAATTTTGAAGATTCAATTGGAGACCCAAACCTGTTATGGAGGAAAACATATAAACCAGAAATTAAAGTTCAAAAATAAAACTAAATGAGTGGTCTTTATTGTGATTTTCTTTTCTACACTATGTGATGACATTTAAAGACTCATAGATTTTAAGCTTCCTTATCTGTCAGGGAAGATCAGTTGCCATGGTGTTGATTCAGATTCATGGTGACCCTATGTGTATGAGTGCAGAAATGTGCTTCTTAGAGTTTTCAGTGGCTGCTTTTTTGGAAACATATCACCAGAATTTCTTCCAAGGCACCTCCAGGCAGACTTGACTTTTCAAACTTTTGTTTAGCAGCCAAGCTCTTAAATCAGTTGTACAAGCCAGGGATGACTTATGGAACACAGTTCTATTCTGACACACCTGGGGTCACAATGAGTCAGAGTGAACCCAAAGACAACTGGTTTATATATCTGAGAAACCTCAGATGTACCTTTTGACATTTCCCAGAGAAATGTGCGTGGAAAGTTTTATTTTGTTTTTTGTTTATTTTTTAACTAGAGGTGATTGATGTACTTTTAGATAAAAGGGTGATAGTGTGCTTATAATTGGTCATACTGTAATTTCTGTTTAAAAGTGATTTTGATAAATTGATAATCACAAAAGAATTTGGTTTCTCAATGGTTTTAAATTTATATTTCACAAATATTTATCACATTAAAATTAATTTTTTATGTTTTACAGATATTACATTACTTCCCAAATGATATGGAGGTAATCTGGTATTATTTAGCTCTATCTTCCAGATAGTTCACAATAATTTATCCTCTTGACAATTTTGGACTCATAGTGGCTAAAGCACTTGACTGCTAACAAGAAGGCTGGCGGTTCAAACCCACCAGCCACTCCTCGGAAGGAAGGTTGGGCAATCCTACTTCCGTAGTGATACTGCCTTGGAAACCCAAGGAGGGGTCTCTATGAGTCGGGGCCGACTCGACGACACATAACAACAACAACAACAATTGGATACAGAGGTGGAAAGATTACAGCTAACTTGCCTCTAGAATCTACAGGAAAAGAAAAATAACTCACTGTTATTGAGTCCATTTGATTCATAGTGACCCCTCCTTGGGTTTCTGAAGTAACCTCCTTGGGTTCTGTAGATATCTCTACAGAAGTAGATTGCCCAATCTTCCTTCCTTCCAATGAGGTGGGTTTGAACTGCCAGCCTTCTGGTTAGCAGTCAAATGCCTTAGGCACTACGCCACCAGAGCTCAAATTAAAATGTTTTTTTTTTCTGCTGTTACCAAAAACCTGCTGCCTTCAAGTCGATTATGACTCATAGTGACACTTTAGGGCAGAGCAGAATAGCCGCATAGGGTTTCTAAGGCTGTAAATCTTTACAGAAGCAAACTTCCTCATCTTTCTCCCACCAAGGGGCTGATGGGTTTGGACTGCCAAGCTGAATACTTTAATCACTGTGCCACCAGAGCTCCTTTCTCTGTTCTTATATTCTCATTAAAATTATATTCTCTAGAAAACTTAATGGAAGGGAATTCTTAGTTTGTCCTATATGTACATATTTCTCCCCCACATATTTTGTTCCCTTGGTATCCATTTTGAAATGCTTTCCATTACTCCTGGGTTTTATATTTCCCCTTTAACAAGAAAAGTTTCTCTTCAACAATGATCAGAAGCATTTTTTATGACTGCTGTCCTTCTAATGATGTATGATAATCCCAGAACGTTTACACAAATCCTCTCTTTAACTGTCATCCCCCCAAAGTAAATTGCACATTATTTTCTGAAATCCTGTACTTTCTATGTTTTCTATTTTGTCTGTCCAATTTAGATTATATCCTAGGGGGACTATATTATCTCTGATTATCCACAGTTTTCATATGCATAAATAACAATATTAACCTTTAAAAGAAGGATAAGAAGTTGTTTAAACTTAATTTACATCCCACTATACTTGCATTACATTTCTGATTAATTTTCAGAATTTGCTTTAAAATGTTTATGAAATCAACATTTATGGAAAATATTTGATAATTCTTTCTCTGTTTCTATGTGCCACCATTTAAATTCTCAGGCTTTACTAAGATACCATTGTTGTTGTTGTTGCTATGTGCCGTTGAGTCCTACCCGACTCATAGCGACCCCTCTTTGGGTTTCAGAGGCAGTATCACTATGGAAGTAGATTGCCCATCATCCTTCCAAGGAGTGGCTGGTGGGTTTGAACCGCAAGTCTTCTGGTTAACAGTCAAGTGCCTTAGGCACTATGCTACCAGAGATACCATTAGGTGATTTTTAAAATATGCTTTTATGTTAATATTAAAAGCATGTATGCTGTCTGTGCACACTTAAAAATTTTAATTTATAATTAGAACTATGGGAGTAAACAATGGAGACATTAGTTCAATATACTGTATATATAGAATTACTGGACTCCTAGAGGTGCTAATTCCTAAATCCCCTAGATTTACAGAATACTAGGATTCCAAGAGACCTTAGAGGAAATCTAATCTCATTTCTTCTTTGTACAGATAAGAAAATTGAAATCCAGAAAAACTAAGTAGTGAAGTGACCAACTCTATTTGTGAGACACTTGAGACTTGAAACTGGTTTCCCAACAATGAATCCAGCAAACTTTCTAGCAAACTCAAAACTTTCCTGTTGCCTTCTTTTTGGGGAAACCCAGGTAATAGTTAAGGCTGAAATAAAATTAACTTTAGGTCCCTTTATCCCACATTCTGTGAGATGCTCAGAGCTCTACTCTAGATCTATAAGATTCTCAGGGACTTTTGTCCTCAGGTCACCTTTTTAATATATGCATATAAGTTTATTTATTTTTTTCTGTTGAGAATATACACAGGAAAACATACACCAATTCAACCTACAAGTACAATTCCATGACATTTATTACAGTGTGCTAGTTGTCCAAGCATTCTCACCCTCCTTTTCTGAGTTATTCTGACCTCATTAACATAAATTCACTGTTCCATAAGGTCCCTATCTAATCTTTTGAGTTGCTGTTGTCAATTTGACCCCATATATATAGTTTTTAAAAGAAGATAATGCTCAGAGTAGACCTTTTCTTAGTAGTTAAGCTAAACTATTACTCAATTTTAAGATAACTTCAGAGGATATTTGTGGTTTAAAGTTTAAAGATTATCTCAGAACAGTATTTTCAGGGGTTCTTTCAACTTTCATAGTTCCAGGAAGCAGGAAGTCTAGAGTCCAAGAGAATTTTAAATTCTGCTCTGCATTTTTCCTCTTTTGATTAGGATTTTCCTATGGAATCTTTGACCAAAATATTCAGTAATGGTAGCTGGGGATCATCTAGATCTTCTGGGTCTCATGGCAAAGGAGGCAGTTGTTGTGGAAGCAATTAGCCACACATTGCAATCCCTTCCTCCTCCTATTCCTGACTTTCCTTCTTCCTCTGTCGCTTGCGGTCATCATATTCCCACTTCTGTGCAATTCTCAATATCGACCAAAAATTAATCTATGATGATTCTGATCCTTCTGTTCTCAGTAGTCCCAGACATGTAACTTTTAGGATGTTCTCCCAAAATGAGTCAGCATGTACTAAAGATTTCAGGGAGTTTCATTTTGCCACCATGTAAACAACATAAAATCCCTGCTTCTAAAATGCCTTTGTTTTTCTAAATGACCCCTATTATCTACAAATCCCAGGCTTCTGTCAGGTTTATGAGTTTCTGGTTTCCTCATTATTCTCCTCACTTCTTCCCCATTCCTTGATTTTCCCATTTTATTTCCAAGATCAGTCTCAAAAATGCAGTTCTTCTTAGACAACCAACCATGCAAAGAAATTTAGTATCTCAGCCCCTTACTTGGCTCTGGTGTAGTTCTTAATGCATAAGATGTATTCAATTGCTATTTTGGCTCTCATCCTTAAGTAACTTTAATGTGTGAAAAGAAGACTTGAAAATTTGTATTTCCCTTCTCCCTTCAATACCAGTCTTTGTAATTCAAAGGAGTTAGTCTTTTATTGATATAAATTATGTCATCACACTTAGAAAGAAAAACTAGTGAGATTTAGCATCATTTCCCCCAATATATTCGTTACAAAAAGATCGGAATTACATACTTTCTGTATAGTTTTAATTTTTACTGGAGTAAAAATCCACATTTCTAGCAGTACCTTTAACAGTAATGTCATTTGTTTTACTTGAAGTATTTTTACTCTCGAGTTAAAGACAAAATAAACACACAAATATTTCAACCATACTAAATTATTTACAGAATGCTTCACAAACCTATCAGAATGTTTCTTTTATTTCTTTTTAGAAGTTAATTCATTGTATACTCTTAATAGAGCTGAACGGCTTATAACTTTTGATACACAGTCATTTGATCAAAGTGATGTAATAAAGCTTAGACGTGACATTTAGAATTTTAATAGTAAAATTGCTCTTATCTACTGCACATACCACTTTGTTTTTTCCCAAACTAAAGATTTAAAGCAAACTCTAGTGGCATAGTGCCTAAGGCATTTGACTGCTAACCAGAAGGCTGGCAGTTCAAACCCATCAGCCACTCCTCGGTAGGAAGACTGAGCAATCTACTTCCATAGAGATACCGCCTCAGAAACCCAAAGAGGCATTGCTAATGAGTCCAATTGACTCGATGGCAGAGCACTAACACTTTACTTGTACTATGTAGCTAGCAGTAGTTTCAGGTATCAAAGTTAGCCCACCAGATTCCAAAACCTGAGTGCTTTACCACTGAACTTTACTACCTCCTGTAGCCAAGATAAACTGTCCTCCTGGAAGTCTGTGCCCATAGATACTGTTAAATAACAAAAACCATTATTCTCCAAGTCATTAATTTACTGGTTGTTGCCCTGTGCAGAATTAAGATTAAGCCTACCTTTGGTGATCTTCTCATTCTTTTGGGAAAATAAAATATCAAAGGGCTGAAAATCTTTTTAAAAGGTGGTGTCTTTAAAAAAAAACAAACGAACACTTTTTATTGTGATTTGGGTAGTTGTTTAGAGAGCAAATTGGTTTTCCATTGAATAATCCATTCACATTTTGTTTTGTGACAGTGATTGCAATCCCCACAATGTAACAGCACTCTTCCCACTTCCGTCCTGTGTTCACGATTTCTCTTCAGCCCTCTTTCCTATCCATTCCTGTCTTCTGAGCTTTATCCCTGGGCAGATGCTGCCCTTTTGATCTTGTTTGGTTGATTATTCTAACGGGAGGGCGTACCTCTCTGCTGTTATTGTTCATCTTGCATGCCTGTCTATTGTTTGGCTGAAAATTGAGCTGCATGGGGTGAGTTCAGGCTTGAAGGGTGCCTGAGGGCCATAGTCTCTGGGGTTCTACCAGTTTCTATCAGACCAGTAAGCCAGGTCTTTTTTATGATTTTGAGTTTTGTTCTGCATTTTTCTCCCACTCTATCCAGGACTTTTGGTTGTGATCCCTTTCAGAGTGCTCAGCCATGGTAGCTGGGCACCATCCACTTTTACTGGACTCAGGGTCATAGATGCAGGAGTTGGTGTGGTCCACTAGTCCTTTGGACTAATTGTTTCCATGTGTCTTTGATTTTCTTCACTCTTCTTCGATCAAATGGGGAGAGACCAATAGTTGCACCTTAGATGGCCCCTCACGAGCTTTTAAGACCCCAATTGCTGCTCACCAAAGTAGGATGAAGAACACTGCCTTATGGACTATGTTATGCCAATTGACCTTGATGTACCTTGAGACTATAGTCCTGAGCCCCCAGGCCCAGCAACACATTCCCTCAGGGTGTTTGGTTATGGTGAACAAGTTTTCGTAACTTTGCCCCTGTATGTCAGGCATATATTTGCTGCACATATAAATACATATGTGGAAATATTTTCTGTCAAACCTGTTTATCTCTGTGGGTGTAGTCCCATTAATCTTCCCACACCTGTTCTATGTCTATGTATGTAACTACTCATAGATAATTGTCATTACTGTTATTACAGGATTGTGTATGTAATAGTACTTTCCTTTATTACCTGTTTTGGTTACCTAGTGCCACTCTAACAGAAATACTGAAAATTTGATGGATTTAAGAAACAAGAGTTTATTCTCTTACAATTTTGGAGGCTAGAAATCCGAGTTCAAAGTGCCAGGCCCTGGGGGCTGTGTGAAAGCCCTTCAACTTTGGGCTTCAGCTCTGCCTCTTGCTCCTGGTCCACTGAAGCTAGAGGCATCTCTTCGCTCAGGCAGCTGCTAGCTGCTGAGGCTGACAAACCCAAGGTTGACAAATGAAAAGGCACAGTCCCACTATTACCAAACAACATGGCAGGCCGTTAATTCTAGTCCATTAATAGTCCCAAGATCAGCAGGGCAACATGGCAGACTGCTGAACAATGACTTGGCTACATGCAGGGTTCAAGTGTGCCATCAGCTGGAGATCTTCCACAAAGCTGCTTCTTATATACTGGAAGCAGACCACATCCCTAAAGCAGCTACTCAG
>NW_006922124.1:1380589-1381628 GCF_000298275.1 Orycteropus afer afer
AGATATTTCAACAAACAGATGCCCCATTGGAGGCACTCACTCAGTTATGCCAAGAGATTTGGAAGACAGCTACTGGCCAACTGACTGGAAGAGATTCATATTTGTGCCCATTCCAAAGAAAGGTGATCCCACAGAATAAAAATCCATAGAGATACTACCTCAGAAATCCAAAGAGGGGTCACTATGAGTTGGATATGACTCAACAGCAGTGAATTTGGTTTGTTTTGGTATTCATTGTTTAGCTTTCACACATGTATGAGGCAATAGAAAATACCCATTTAAAGATTTAATGCAGGATTTAGTATCTACGAAAATGTGAAAACATACACTTTTTGCACATCTTTCTTCACAGAGAATTAAACACACTCCAGAAGCATACAGACATTTTCTTTGAGTCACTTTTATTTGAGTTACTAGTGAGTTGTGTGATTCTAATTTAACATAGGCTGTTACAGACCTAATTTATAGACCTTATAATTTAGAACTGTAAATAGTCTATGTTAAATTAGATTAGCACAGCCCAGTTATAATGCAAGTGTTCTGAAATTGATTGTGCACTATTAAATCATTTTTCCAAAGGTCTTAAATTTATGCTATAATTATTTTTTAATCTACAAATGCCCTTGAGAAGTAAATTGGTATGATTTTATAAGAATATATTATTCACAGTCCACTTTCCATTCTATACTTAATAAGCTATCAGGGATTACCATCATTCTCTCTGCTCAATTCTGTCACTATAGCTTTTTTCCCCACCATTTCTATCAATCTATCACCCATGTTATTCTCAAACCCAGGGTATTCTTTTTTTAGAAACAATAGAGAAGAATGGGAAAAGACCTTAGAATTTTGCCCTTCTCTTTCTTTCTCCAATATTAGTCTTTACAAATGAAATGAACTATTAACCCACCACATTTATTCACATATTTGGCTGCTAACCAAAAGGATGAATGTTCTAGTCCACCCAGAGGCACGTTGGAAAGAAGGTCTGGTGACCTACTTTCAAAAAATCAGCCATTGAAAACCCTATAGAGAATAG
>NW_006922124.1:1382007-1386597 GCF_000298275.1 Orycteropus afer afer
CAAAATGTCAGTGGTTCAAGCCCAACAACCACTCCTCTGTGTTGCCCTTTGATCTGCCATCAGTGAATTCATTGAGTATCTGTTTGCTGGAAAAGTCTTTTTTTTCTCTTTTATGTTTGAAAGATATGTTTGTTGGATATAGAATTCTATCTGGACAATTTTGTTCTATCAACACTTTAAAGATACTATTTCCTTGTATTTGTATTGTGTTGTTTCTGACAAAAGTTTTGTATACTTCAAAATTTTCTTTCTCTGTAAGTAATGTTTCCTTTTTCTACAGCTGCCTTCAATATTTTCTCTTTGTAATTTGTATCAAAAATGTAAATATGATATTCCTAGGTGATGGTGATGTGGAATTGACTTGATGGCAGTGAGTTTGTTTTTTTGAATCAGGTAGTTTCAATACCATTTTAATGTATGAGCCTAGTTCTTATTTTTTCCCCCCTGAGCATTGTGCTGTTTTTTTCTTGACTTTTCATGTGCTTCATAATTTTTGGGGTGAAATTTGGAATTGTTTTGTAGGGCAGTAGATACAGAAATAAATAGCTTTTATCCTTGGACATGTTGTTGTTGTTATTTGCCATCAAGTTGGACCAGACTCATAGCGACCCCTCCTTGGTTTCCAAGGCAGTATCACTATGGAAGTAGGTTGCCCAAGATTCCTTCTGAGGAGTGGCTGGTGGGTTTGAACCGCCAGCCTTCTGATTAGCAGTCAAGTGCCTTAGGCAATAAGCTACCAGAGCTCCTATGCTTGGACACTTATTCTGCTTGGCCTTTAAAGAAGGAAATCTTTGTTATTCTAGTTAGAAGTTTGGCTGAATTTCAGACTTCTTCTTGCTATAGTTATTCTCGGTGCACCATGTTGTTGTTGTTGTTGTTATGTGCCGTCAAGTCGGCCCCGACTCATAGCGACCCCTCCTTGGGTTTCCGAGGCAGTATCACTACGGAAATAGGATTGCCTAACCTTCCTTCTGAGGAGTGGCTGGTGGGTTTGAACTGCCAGCCTTCTGGTTAGCAGTCAAGTGCCTTAGGCACTATGCTACCAGAGCTCCCCGGTGTACCATAGGCTTCAAATTCTTGTAGAAATACTTTGTGTTTATGAGGATGGGGAGGAGAGTGTTTATCAAAGCATTGTGTGTGTTATTGTTATGTGCCATGGAGTCAGACCTGACTCATAGCAACCCTTCCTTGGGTTTCTGAGGCAGTATCACTACGGAAGTAGACTGCCCAACCTTCCTTCTGAGGAGTGGCTGGTGGGTTTGAATCACCAGACTTCTGGTTAGCAGTCAAGTGCCTTAGGCACTATGTTGGATTTTGAGTTTTAGGTCTTCCATTTGTAACATAACTCAGAGAGTTTTGCACTTTATTCCTCTCCTGTTCTACCCCAGCTGTATTCTATTGTTACATTTTATTTAAAGCTTCTTATCTTAGCAGTGGAAGTTGTGATATTGTGATTAAAGGTCAGATGTATGCATGCACTATTTCTCTGAGTTTGCAGGGTGTAGCTTCTTGGTTCTCAAGCCTCTCTCCCAGCTGTTGTTGGCTCAGTGCATAACCATGTCTCTTCCCCTAGGGCTTTTACCCTTATTCCTTTCCTTCAAATATAGGCTGTCTACCAAACCCCTAAGGCCTGCAGTGCTTATTGTTCTTTCTTCACAAGTTCAGCCCTTTGTTCTGTACTGAGATTGAGGAGAAGAATTCTGTCAGGGTTTCTTGTCCCTTTCATACTGTTATTACTTCTCTCCTGTAGGTCTGCATCTCAATTGACACTTCTGAAAGGTCTTTCCAGTCTTTTCTGTGAGCACTTGATGGAGTTTGTGGAGAAAAAAAACATGCAAGAATGGGTGTAATTTTCCAATTTCTGATTTCCTAAGAGATATAACAAGGATCTTTGGTGGTACAGTGGTTAAGGCATTCATCTGCTAACCAAAATGTCAGTGGTTCAAGCCCAACAACCACTCTGAGGAAGAAAGATGAAGCAATCTGCTTCTGTAAAAATTTACAGCCTTGGAAACCCTATGGGGCACTTCTACTCTGTCCTATAAGGTTGCTATGAGTCAGAACCAACTCAATGGCAGTGGGTTTGATTTGGTAAGGGATATAACACTGTCCTACTGAGTCAAACTTGACCTCCATCAATTTGCTATTGATTAGCTAGTACTCACCTTATTAGTGTCTGATTGTGTTTACCCCAGGTGAGTATATGTTCATGTTTCATCTTTCCTGGAAGTACTAGTCTCTCCTTAGTTTTGGGGACAGTGTCCTCAACTCTCTGGTTGTTCAAACAAAAGTCATATAATATGATGTTTTTCCGGCTCTTTTTTATTGTAAGGATGGAATCAGCACTCCTTTCCGCTATCTATAACCCAGGGTGTATGCCAGAACCATTACTTATACAGTTTTAATTTTAACAACTGGAGTAAAAGTGTACATCTGTAGCAGTACCTTCAACAATAGATGCCACTTTTATTCTTGAGTTAAAAAAAAAAAACAGTATATATAAATATTTCAAAACTACTAAATTATTTTTAGGATGCTTCAGAATCATGTCAGAATATTTCTTTTATTTATTTCTAGGAGATAATTGATTGTATAGTTGCCATAGAACTGAACAGTTTAAAATTTATAGTACACTGTCATCAGATCAAAGTGATGTAACAAAGTCTAGATTTTGCTCTCTTGAAATTCTAACAGGAATGTTGCTTGCCTCTTACAGACACAATTTTCTTTTTCCCAGATTAAAGATTTAAAACAGAAATGTTCATTCTAAAACAAGGACTATGGGAACATAAAAGCAAGCATACACTTCTTGCATATATTTCTTCAAAGAAAGCTCCGTAAACATACAGGTGATATAGATATTTTCATTTTGTTTAATTTGCATGGTAATTACTTGATTGTTAAATTAAACATGAAGTCTCTATCTAGCTTATGTTTGACTATATTACCAAATAATGTAATATCAATGTTCTAAGATAAATTGTATACCAAATATTCAATCATTTTATTCAAGAGATTAAATATATACTAGCAATTTTGATCAACAAATGCCATTAAAAAGCATATGAATGTCTTTGCATAGATATACATTATATAAGATCTTTACAGCCCAGTCAATATTATTTACTTAGTAACTCTTTGGAGATTGGCTTAGTCAAGGTTCTCTAAAGAAGCAGAAATAGTGAAAAAAACAAAAAGGTGAAAAACATATTTTATACACACACACACACACACAAATATATAATATAGACAGAGGAGGGAGGAAGAGAGAGAGGGTGAGAGGGAATTAAAGAGATAGAGATAGATAGATAGAGATAGATATATATAGAGAGATTTATTTTGAAGAATTAACTCATATGATTGTAGGCACTGATAAGTTCAAAATCCATAGATCAAGTGACAGTGTGAGACATTATCCTCAACAAAATTTTACTTATGTGTGATATTAATGATATTGTTTGATCATTTCCCCATTTTGTTCCCTTCTTTTGCCTCCTTGAGTCTCAATGTGGTAATGGTTTCTCACTATTGGTAGACCCTTGGTACTTCATCATCTCCTGTTAATTCTTTAATCCTTACCCTATTGGTAAATTATATTTTATTAAAATATTTTTTATCTCCTCCTCTTTTTCTTAATATATATATGTATTGTGGCATCTGTTTCCTATCAGGATAGTGATATAATAAATGGTATCAGATGATATCCCAGGAAAAAGATTTGCAAAGTAAGATTCTGGAATTGGGTTGTTCATATATATGATGAGTACCTGGATAATGTCCTTGTTCCATGGCACTTTTCATTGTTCTCTGAACCCCCTTTTCCTCTCTGTGAATTTATCACCTTTTACCCATTGGGACGATAATTAAGAAAGGCCTCCACTACCTACCACACTGTAAACACAATGGAATGTGAATCCATTGTGACTGAGTGATTGTCAGAGCACTAATTTCCTAAATACTTATAGGGCATGGTACTAATTGTAGCTTTCACTCAACTAGTTTCCAGTTTAATACTTTTAGACAGTGAAGCTAATTATAACCAGAAAAGCTTGTATATTTTTGTTCAGCCATTTTAGCCCCCTTAATTTTTATCTAACTTTGTAAACATATGTGTATTTCACACATTTTTTTCTAAGTCCAGAGTGTTCAATACCAACCTGTAAGTTTTACAAAGCAAAGATATATATTTTTAAATATTTCATTATACTATGAATGTGTATGTATTGCAAATGCCCATAAATGCGTGGATACCATCCAATTTTGCAGTGTAGTGACTATATTTTGATTGATGCCACATCCTATATTATGGAAATATGATAATCAATTTTTATTCTCAGTGTAGCTGATTTGACATAGTATACCATTTAACATATATATGAGATATAATATTTCTATTTATTTAGACTCTAATGCACATGACCCAGAGACCCCTAGACCTAGGACCTGAAGAATACATTGATAAGTAGTATTTATATAATTAGGATCTTAGGTGGTATCATGCCTAAGGCATTTGACTGCTAACCAGAAGGCTGGCGGTTAAAACCCACCAGCCACTCCTTGGAAGGAAGATTGGGCAATCTACTTCTGTAG
>NW_006922124.1:1386822-1388656 GCF_000298275.1 Orycteropus afer afer
ATACTTTAAGCAGTAGTAGGCTGTTTATTTGTAAACATAAAAGCAAAGCAAAAATGAAAATTTAAATTATTATACACTTACATAGTTTAAATATACATTTTTAAGATGAATTTGAATACATGGGATGAAGAAGGGATTGTTTAAATAGGAAGCATAAAAATAAATTTTATTCCAAAATAAATATCATAATTTTTCCAAAGAACATTTGTTATAGCGTCAAACTAATTTTTACAAAGTAATTATAAGAGGAGAGATTTTCATTACCACAATGAGTATACAGATTTTAAAAGTCACTGGTTGAGCTAATCATAAAATTATATTCTGTATATTTTGGAGCAGAGTCTTTAAATCACAACCTAGTCTTTTGTAATATAGTCTATGTTTCCCAGATTTGTTTTTTGTAGAAGTGTGTTTTTATATACCATTTACTAGTCTTCTTTGTATATACTTTATCATTTACCAGTCATCTTGTTTTCTTTGCACTATAAATAAGTACATACATATATGAATATATTTATAAGTAAACATGAGAGGAAATAATAAGACAATGAATGACAAGGGAGTTTTGTTTATTTTCTGTGATCTCAAATATGAACAAATAAATTCTTAATCAAAGCAACTGAAAATATTTATAAATATTTCTCTCTAGAAAAAAAGTAGAAGACAGAGTAGAAGTCTCATTGATTAGTGTAAGTTTTGAACAAAGTTTTACCTCAGAAGTGACAGATTTTGTAGTGCTTCTAAAAAGGAGTTCAAATAATGTGATGAAGTAACCAAGGGTAAGAGAACTTCATTCTTAAATACATATTTTTTAAAATTAAAAACTAATTTTACTTGAGTTGCAGAGTGTTGACTACTCAGTTACATGAAGACTCATGTCCATTTATTTTTCTCATACAATATATGATTTGAGTAGTGCTCACTGAGTGGTGAGTTCTTACATTTGTTACCTTCACTCTGCTGTTATCTCCTAAAATGACAAAAATTTAAGTTTTTAGTGGATTTATAAGAAAGAGATTGTGATTCTCTGTCAACAGTAATAAGAAAAAAATTGTAATAACTACAATTTCCACTTCCAACAGATTTTAATTTCTTCCTTAGTCTCTCTTATTTCCTTATGATTTTAAGCAATTTGATTGAAACCATGTTTTTTTAACATTGATTTTAGAGATACCACTTTGGATAAAAGCTTATTTGATGAAATGGAAAATTTGGTACAAATTAGATATGATGTCCAAATAATTTCTTATATAGTGGCATACAAGGCACATATTATATGTAAGTTGCAGCTTTTTACTTGTTAAAGTGGCATCTCATTTTTAAATTCAAACTAATTTAAAATATTTTATCTAATTCTCCAAATACGTGATGTTTTACTTGAAATAAATAATATTCCAACCTGGAATTTAAGGCCTAACATATTGAAAATTTCATGGATTTCTCACGTATGTTTTGTACTTGGGGATAACATTTCACCTTTATTAACTCTGACTTTTTAATATATGTTAAAATATAGACTTGAGATATTTCATGTTTTTATCCAAATGTTTTGGTAGGGAAATGCTTTGATCCTTGTGCTTGTAGAATTATTTATGTTTGTATTTTTGTTAGTCGTTATTTTATTTGTTTCCGATGTCTGCTAGGAAGTCAAGTTAATACTGTAATTTTTCTATTTTGTGCAGTATCAATAACAAAGGAAATAAAAGTGTGACGTATTAAGATAACAGCAAAGCAATCTTTCTCTCTGTCTCTTCCTCTCTCCTAAGATCATGATTCATCTGAGAAATGTATAGAACTCAGAGCGTAGATTTTTGTTGTTGTTGCTGTTGTTGTT
>NW_006922124.1:1388812-1390815 GCF_000298275.1 Orycteropus afer afer
AATTATCTAGCTTTTTAAACTGTGAACCTGGGCCCCCATTATCTCTTTGACAGTTAGAATCTTACACATGATTCTCAAAAAGTTATGATGATCTGGCAAATTATATGTCAATGATACAAACTTTATTTCTCAGTCATCTTCCTGATGAACTAGAGCAGGATAAGTCTACAGTAATGAAAGAGAAATTCCTATAGTAATATTTCATTAAATTCAATGGAAAATTATTATTATGCATTATTTCAAAAGCAAGTTGACTACAAAATTAAGTACACATTTCCCTGCAAAAACAAAATATCTTACCTAGTTTGCTTAATCTATAACTGCAGCTTTTCAACTTTGATACCAATTTTATTAACTCCGTCACTGATCTAATGGTTTGTTGATAAAAGAATATAAATGTCTGTGGTAGTTATGTTTGTGTGTCAACTTGGCTGAGCCTGGTTGAGTGGCTGGGCAGCTGGTGGCAGTTATTCCCCATGAAGAGACTGTCAATCAACTTCATGGTGGGATCTACCACAAGCAGCTGAGTAGCTACCTTTGTAATATGGTCTGCTTCCTGTATATAAGGAGAAGCCTTGGGAATGGTCTCTAGCTTATGGCATGCTTGGACCCTGCATGTAGCGGCATCATTGTTTAGTAGCCTACTATGCTCTGTCGACCTTGGGACTTACAATGGACTTAAGTTAATGGCCTGCCATGTGGTTTTTGGTAACATCAGGACTGTGCTTTTTGACTTGTCAACCTTGGGGCTTCTCAGCCTCAGCAACCTGCAGCTGTCTGAGTGAAGAAATGCCTCTAGCTCTGGTGGGCTGGGAGCAGGCGGCAGAGCTGGACCCCAAGGTTGAGGGGCTTTCACCCAACCCCTAGAGCGTGGCACTTTGAACTTGGACTTAAAGCCTCCAAATTGCAAGAATAAACTTCTGTTTGTTAAGGCCATCCCATTTGTGGTATATTCCTGTCAGAGCAGTACTAGGTAACCAGAATAGGTCATATCACTAAAAGAGTTATGAGAGAGACTACAGAAAAATTTTGATTTTTTAAAAAATATTGGCTATTTGTATAACAATAATAAATGCCTATTTTTAAAGTTCAGTAAATTTATGAATATGGAGAGCCCTTTCACTCAACCCACTCTCACCCAGATAGTGTTATGCTATAATCAGTTAGGCCTATGGTCTCCTACACTTTCATGTATACTTAAGGGATAGAAACACTTTTTCAAAAAAATAATATTTTATTGTGTTTTTGATGAAAGTTTACACAGCAAATCAGCTCTTATTAATTAACTTATAATTTCTTTACATATTGTTCAGTGACATAGGTTACGGTTTTCACAATGTGTCAACATTTTCATTATTTCCATTCTGGTTGCTCTGTTTCCATTAATCTAGCTTCCCTATCTCCCTCCTTTGCTTTAAGATAAATAGTGACCCTTTTGTTTCATGTAATCATTTTCTGTTGTCTGTTTGTTTTTAAATAACATAGAACTCATGGTGTATTGTTTATTTTATGACTTGTTATTTAATTGAAAGGTGATTTCCAGGAGCAGTTTCAGGTCCGGGTATAGAGGGTGT
This sequence comes from Orycteropus afer afer, assembly GCF_000298275.1. Classification (NCBI taxonomy): domain Eukaryota; kingdom Metazoa; phylum Chordata; class Mammalia; order Tubulidentata; family Orycteropodidae; genus Orycteropus; species Orycteropus afer. The sequence goes on from NW_006922124.1 coordinate 1,390,387, forward strand.
TTCAGAGCAACAGTCTGGAGAATTCCTCTGATCTCTATCATTCTGACCTTTTCTTAAGAATTCGAATAAACAGAAAACCTGTTGGAGAGACTGTACATGTTAGGAATTTACTTCAACTGTTTTCACAGTGACCAAATAAGAATGGCTTCAATAAGGCATGTTTATTTTTCTTTCATTTGAAAGCCTGGGCTCATAGGTGATACAAGGAGTGCAGTACCTGTACCCCTTGAAACCATCCAGGGATCCAGGTCTTTTTTCTCTTGTAGCTCCACCGTCCCCTATGCTACCTACATCCACATGGTCAATTCTATTGTCACATCTACAGTTGATAGCAAGCTGCTTCCTTTAAAAGCCATGGCTTTTTCATTCGCCAGAATTTAGTCACATGGATACAGCTAGCTACAATCAAGGCTGGGAAATGTCTCTTAA
>NW_006922124.1:1390941-1392609 GCF_000298275.1 Orycteropus afer afer
ATATTTTTCTGAGCCTAAGATCACTATGGTGGGAATTGCTTTTGCTCTCCTACATCTGATTTGTGTCCCCACTTTTCAGGATAGGGCCTGGTCAGCATGTCAGATCTCTTATATAGACTAGAGATTCTCTCTAAGCTGCAATGTGCTGGACTGAGACTAGGGTGAGTAACAGTTCAATTTTCTCAGTCCCTAGAGAAGATGGCAGAGTTCCCAGGGCATGAGACTATAAATGATAAAATCGAGAATTTTTCAGGAAAACCAAAATATTTGGTCACACTAAGTCCAAAGTTTACTGGCTGGTCCTCTGCAAGATCCCTGTTGCCATGGGCTCAATATTCTTTCCCTTTATATAGTTTCCATTTCTCATTTACCTGAAATCAAGTATTATATTTCCCTTCCAATGTTTTCTACCATGCCTGTCCCCTTGATTAGAGCTCATCGTAATCTATGTCAACCTACTTACTTAGCAGTTACTGTGTCTCAGGAGCTTTTTTTTTTTTTTTTTAAATATGTTTATTGTGCAATATCATTTAATAATCACAGAAACTTTTTTTGTGATGAGAAATATCATTATATTTATATTTTACAGATGAGAGAGAAGAGGAATGGAGATGATGGCTTGTCCAAGGTCACACAGCATGGCAGTGGAAAGGATGAAATTTTGGGCCAAGTTTATCTTTTAACATGAATCATGTTTTTAACCATTTAGCTGTCCTACTATCTCTTTCAGGAGCTCTGATAGTTTAGTGCCTAAAGCATTAGACTGCTGTCCAGAAGGCTGTGGTTCAATCCCACCAGCCACTCCTGGGAAGGAAGATTGGGCGATCTACTTCCGTAATGATACTGCTTTGGAAACCCAAGGAATGGGTCACTCTGAGTAGGATCCGACTTGACAGCTGTGAGTACTATCTCTTGCATGGACTACTACAATGTCCTTCTAACTGTTTGCTAAACTCTCCAATCTATCCTGCCAAAAATATATAGGTAAGGATTGCAAATACAGATGCTTACAGATAGGCCAGAATGTAACATAAATGTAGAAGCAGCCTGAGTGTGAAATAATAGGGACTAAACTGTTCTTGGGAGCTTTGGTGGTTTAGTGCTTAAGGCATCTGACTGCTAACCAGAAGGCTGGTGGTCCAAACCCACCAGCCACTCCTTGGAAGGAAGACTGTGCAATCTACTTACATAGAGATACTGCCTCAGAAACCCAAGGAGGGATCTCTATGAGTCAGAATCGACTCAACGGCAGTGAGTTGTGTTTTGTTTTCAGGAGCTGTTCATATTGTGAACAGGCCTGTTGTTGTTGTTGTTGTTGTTATGTGCCTTCAAGTTGGCCCTGACTCATAGCGACCCCTCCTTGGGTTTCCGAGGTGGTATCACTACAGAAGTAGGATTGCCCAACCTTCCCTCTGAGGAGTGGCTGGTCGGTATGAACCGCCAGACTTCTGGTTAGCAGTCAAGTGCCTTAGGCTTAGTGCTACTAGAGCTCCTAGCACTTAGCTATTTGTTTTTTCTTTTAAACACTGTAAGAGCTACACAAAACATTCCTGTAAGGATCCCAATATAAAATACAGTGCTGGATACAGTGTGGTCAATTAGTTAGCTCAAGCTGATTTCAATTTCCTTTTGCTTTCTTGGATTTTCTACTTGACTTGATTTCCTGCC
>NW_006922124.1:1392824-1395948 GCF_000298275.1 Orycteropus afer afer
TGCTAACATATTGTTTAATCAAGGGCAGAGTTGGCTATGTCCACATGTTTAGCATGTGTTTTTCCATTGTTGTAAATATATAAAGAGGGGGATTGTCCATGTCACACTGTCTCCCTCTACTTCTTTGTTCTGGAAACTACCTACATTAGCCACATGGTTTTCATAATCACAGAAACCTGTTTTATGATTGGTCTCTCTGGCCACTATCAATTGTTCCAGTTAGTCATCTGACCAAGGTTTGACTATAAGTCCTTTTCTCTACAGCTTTTATATTAGGACACAGAGACTGAAGCTATAAAATGCAAAGCTGGGAAGTTTCTTATTTCTGCTTTTCTCTGCACATTTATTCCATTCTTTTACACTTGTAGACCAGATTTCTCTCCCTACTCATCAACTTATATATCTAGCTCAGTCGTGATCAATCAAATACACTTTCACTTCATGAAATGCACAATGTCTTCTAATGTTCACACTTGGTTTTACTTGCAGACAAGAGTGTCATAGTATACATGGTAGAGAATCAAGAATTATTAAATATTTTGAATAATAATAATAATAAATTGTTAGAGTATTTTCCTTCCACTTTCATTGGATAAAATGAAATTTTTTTTCTAAAAATTGGAGAAAAATTATGAACTGACTTATTATATGCAACCAGTTACATTCAATATACTCTTAGCAATTATACAAAAAATTTGATATTTCACACAAATTACACTTATCATTCATTAGCTAGATAAAAATATTAATAATTTTGCAAGACAATGAAAGTATTATTTTGTTGCATAATTAATTTTTAATTATGTTATTTTTTAATAACATAAAATTTCCCTTAGGAGGGCTGGAACTGGTAGGGAAGGCCAGGAAGCAGTGGCAGACTGTTTGGAATAGCTAAAGGAGACAAACTTGGCTGTTGGTTTGTCATACTATGGTAGCTTGTGTGTTGCTGTGAGGCTGAAGACTATGCCACCAGTGTGTCAAGTGCCAACAGGGTTACCCATGATGAACAGGTTTCAGCAGAGCTTCCAGACTAAGACAGACTCGGAAGAAGGAAAAAGCCATCCACTTCTAAAAGAATTGGCCAGTGAAAACCTTATGAATAATGGTGAAACACTGTCTGATATATTATTGAAAAATAGCCCTGAAACATTATGTGATATGGTGCCTGAAGATGAGCCCCTCAAGTTGGCAGGCACTCAATATATGAGTAGGAAATAGCTGCCTCCTCAGAAGAGAGATGACATTAATGATGTGGATGGCGTAAAGCTTTCAGGACCTCCTTTTGCTAATGTGGCATGATTCAAGATAAGACGGAACAGCTGCAGACATCCATTAATAACAGGAACATGGAATGTGTGAAGTATGAATGTAGGAAAATTGGAAGTTGTCAAAAAAGAATGGAATGCATAAAGATTGATATCCTAGGCATTAGTGACCTGAAATGGAGTGGTTTGGGCCATTTTGAATCAGAGAACCATATGATCTACTACACTGGAAATGAGAAATTGAAGAGGAATGATGTGGCATTCATCATCACAAGGAATGTTTCCAGATCTATCTTGAAGTACTATGCAGGATAATATCCATACACCTATGAGGAAGACCAGTTAATATTACTATTGTTCAAATTTACACACCAACCACCAAAGACAAAGATGAGGAAATTGAAGATTTTTACCTTCTGCAGTCTGCAATCGACTGAACATGAACTCAAGTTGTGGTAATTATCACTGGTGATTGGAATGCAAAAGTTGAAAACAAAGAAGTATCACTGGTGGTTGGAAAATATGGCCTAGGTGATAGAAATGACACTGGAGATTGCACGATAGAATTTTGCAAGATCATCGACTTATTCATTCCAAATTCCTCTTTTCAGCAACACAAATACCTTTTATCAACAACATAAATGGTGGCACTACACGTGGACTTCACAAGACAGGGTACACATGAGTCATATTGACTATATCTGTGGCAAGAGGATCAATATCTTCAGCCAAAACAAGGCCAGGAGCTGACTGTGGAACAGACCATCAACTGCTCATATGCAAGTTCAAGTTGAAGCTGAAGACAATTGAAACAAGTCCACAAGAGCCAAAATATTACCTTGATTATATACCTACTGAATTTAGAGAACATCTAAAAAATACATTTGATGCACTGAACACCAGTGACCGAAAACCAGAGGAATTGTGGATGACATCAAGAGCGTCATCAATGAAGAAAGCAAATGGTCATTAAAAACACAGGAAAGGAAGAAAAGACCCAAGCGGATATCAGTGGAGTCTCTGAAATTTGCCCTTGAATGGAGAGTAGCTAAGCAAATGGAGAATCGACAGGATAAAGAGCTAAACAGAAGATTTCAAAGAGCAGCTTGAGAAGACAAAGTCAATTATTATAACGAAATGCACCAAGAGTTCCAGTTAGAAAACCAAAAGTGAAGAGCATGCTCAGCATTTCTCAAGCTGAAAGAACTAGGAAAAATTTAAGCCTCAAATTGCAATATTGAAAGATTCCATGGGCAATATGTTGAATGATGCAGGAAATACCAAAAGAAGATGGATGGAATACACAGAGTCACTACAGCAAAAAGAACTGGTAGAATGATCATCCATTTCTGGAGGTGTCATATGATCAAGAACCACTGGCGTTAAAGGAAGAAGTTGAAGCTGCACTGAAGAAATCGGTGAAAAACAACACTCCAGGAATGATGGAATGCCCATTGAGATGTTTCAACAAACATGCTGCGCTGGAGGCACTCACTTGGCTATGCCAAGAGATTTGGCAGACTGCTACCTGGTCAACTGACTGGAAAAGATCTATATTTGTACCCATTCCAAAGAAGGTGATCCAACAGATTGTGGAAATTATCGAACAATATCATTGATATCACACACAAATAAAATCTTACTGAAGATAATTCAAAAACAGTTATAGCAGTATATTGACAGAAAACTTCCAGAAATGCAAGCTGGGTTCAGAAGGGGACGTGGAGCTAGGGATTTCATAGCTGATGTCAGATGGATCTCGGCTCAAAGCAAAGAATACCAGAAAGATGTTTACTTGTGTTTTATTGACTATGCAAAAGCATTCAATTGTGTGGATCATAAAAAATTGTGGATAACAT
>NW_006922124.1:1397068-1398181 GCF_000298275.1 Orycteropus afer afer
GAAAATGGCAGACCATTCTATAGAGAAATCTCTCCATTACACTTTATTTTATGGAATTTTTTGTTCAAATTTAAGTTGTACACATGGGAGCCAGTTCCATTTATCTTAGCCATATTATTATAACCTGGATCCAATTTGCTTTAGTAGAAGCAACAGAAAAATTCTGAACACAGGATGTTTCATAAATGAAACCTTATAAGCCTTCCTTTTTTCAACTAATAGCCAAAACTGATTAATAAGCAGATCAGGGACAAAAATATAACAGGTTAACCTTGGTGTTTAAATGTGTATCTCTTAACTGCCAAGTTTTGAGGATAAATTAAACACTTTCTTAAGTATTTCATGATTAAAATGGAACAAAGTTTTAATAAGCCATCAATTGATATTAATGTTACCATAGGGAATTGCCACTCTTGATCAGATGTGAAAAAATTGTTTTGTGTCATCATGCTATGCTTAACTGAAGTTTAGTAACTGATGAAGTTTCACTGTAGAAACTTACTGAGATTAAGTCTTCAAACGGTGATTTCTATTTGAAATGTATCCTGATGAAGGTCATTACTGATAACACAAAGAAAAGTAAAATTAGTTATTTGTATATAGGAACTATTTTAATAAGTTCTCACTATTTAAAATAGTTTTAAATCATACTTCTGTCAGACTGAAAGCTCAACAAATTGTAATTCTGATAATAGGAATTGATTAAAACTTGTCATTATTGTTTTTGTTAGGTGCTGTCTGGTCGATTTTGACTCATAGTGACCCCATGTGAGAGAGTGGAACTGCCCCAAAAGGTTTTCAAGGCTGTTATCTTTAGGGGAGCAGATCACCTGGTCTTTCTCCTACAGAGCTTCTGTGTGGGTCCAAGCCATCAACTTTTAGGTTATCAGTCAAGTGCTTAACCATTGTGCTACCAGGGCTTCCTTGATTAAAACTTACTACCTACAAATTAATCTATGTCCTCTTAGATAAGATATAAAGAAGCTGTAGGTGGGCAAAATGGCAGAATAGGCAGAAAGACTGCACAGAACCTCTTCAAAAAAGAAAAGGGAAACCAATTAATACAGAAACAGAAGATAATCCTGGACCCCTGAGCCTTGAAGGGAAGGATAT
>NW_006922124.1:1427454-1428596 GCF_000298275.1 Orycteropus afer afer
TGCTTCCTGTCTCTGTTACCCTATGCTCTGTGGGTCTGGAGATCTTAGTCCCAAAGGGAGGAACACTCCCACCTGGAGACACAGTACTGATTGCATTGAACTGGAAATTAAAAATGCCACCTGGCCATTTTGGCTTCCTCATGCCTCTTGATCAACAGGCAAAGAAAGGCATTACTGTACTATCTGGTGTGATAGATCCAGATTACCAAGGGGAAATCGGATTGGCTTTACATAATGGATGTAAAGAAGAATATGTCTGGAATACAGGAGATTCTTTAGGACGTCTCTTAGTACTACCATGCCCTGTGATTAAAGTCAATTGAAAATTATTGCAACCCAATTCTGATATGACTGCTAATGACCCATACCCTTCAGGAATGAAGGTTTGGGTCACTCCACCAGGCAAAGAACCATGACCAGCTGAGGTGCTTGCTGAGGGCAAGAGAAATACAGAATGGGTAGTGGAAGATGGTAGCTCTGAATATTAGCTATGACCATGTGACCAGCTGCAGAAATGAGGAGTGTGATTGTTACATTTCTTCACTGTATATATGCATCAAATATTTTTGTTTCCTTCTGTTATGAACTGTGAGATGTAAATAAGGTTAATGCGTTTTGGTTGTATGTGTGTTAGTGTATCATGTTAGGTGCAAATATTACTTTATAATTGTCCTTATTTAAAGATTATAAATGGTTAACAAGATGTGTGTAACTGCCAAGTTGACAGGGAGTGGACTGTGATAGTTGGAGCTGTGTGTCAACTTGGCTAGATCACAATTCTGTGTGGTTTAAACTGTTGTGATGTGGTTATTCCCATGATGGGATCAGAGGATTATGTTTTGAGCAGCCAATCTGTTGAAAGGGAGCTTCCCTAGGGTGTGGCCTGCTTCCAGTATATCTATGGACATCCTGGGAAAAGAGCCATTCTTCTGTGGATTGGGATTCTGTTGTGCTGCCTACAAGTGTCCATGATGGAACAATCCACCATTCAGCCTGGAGATCTTGGATTCATCATTCGTTGTAGTCAACAGCCGTTTCACTGCCTGCCAGCCTTGGTTCCTCAGCCACTGCTGCTGCAAGAGTCAGGAAAAGCTTCCAGCTTGATGTTTGATCTAGGAACTTTGGACTTTCCAGCTTCTGTA
>NW_006922124.1:1430061-1437485 GCF_000298275.1 Orycteropus afer afer
AACTTAGGTCCCAGCATCCTATGTGACCAGGTTGGCTGGAATGAAGCCTTGAACCAGATTCATACTTGGTCCAAACCCTGCTGCTCAGCCCACAAAAACCCAATTTGATGAACTAGTCCCAGCCAGTTATAAACTCCTACTCATACCCTGCATAATGAACCAATGATGGTAAGACATCATGGGGATGGAGGTATGGAGTGCCCTGAACAACTACTAGGTATGAGGCAGCACCATTACCATCATTTTCATCATCACTTCCCCTTACTGAAAAAAAAAAAAAAGATGGAAGAAATACACAGAGTCATTATACCAAAAAGTCCTGGTTGATCTTTCATTTCAGGAGGTGGCATATGATCAAGAACCAATGGTATTGAAGGAAGAATTTGAAGCTGCACTGAAGGAATTGGTGAAGAACAAGGCACTAGGCACTGACAGAATACCCACTGAGATGTCTGAGATGTTTCAACAAATGAATGGCCCACTGGAGGCACTCACTCACTTATGCCAAGGAATGTGGAAGGGAGCTACCTGGCCAACTGACTGGAAGAGATCCATATTTGTACCCATTCCAAAGAAAGGTGATTCCACAGAATGTGGAAATTATTGAACAATATCATTAATATTGCATACAAGTAAAATCTTACTGGGGATAATTCAAAAATAGTTGCAGCAATATATTGACAGAGAACTTCCAGAAACGCAAGCTGGATTCAGAAGAGGACATGAAATGAGGGCTATCATTGCTGATGTCAGATGGATCTTGGGTCAAACCAAAGAATACCAGAAAGATGTTTGCTTATGCTTTATTGACCATGCAAAGGCACTTGATTGTGCAGATCAAATTATAGGTAACATTGAGAAGAATGGGAATTCCAAAACACTTAGTTGTACTCATGAGGAACCTGTACAGGGACAAAAAGGCTGTCATTTGAACAGAACAAGGGAACACTTAATGGTTTAAAATCAAGAAAGGAGTTATTCAGAGTTGTATTCTTCCACCATATTCATTTAATCTATATGCTGAACGAATAATCTGAGAAGATGGACTATATGAAGAAGAATGTGGTATCAGGATTGGAGGAAGACTCATTAACAACCTGTGATACACTGATGACACAACTTGCTTGCTGAAAGTGAGGATGACTTAAAGCACTTACTGATGAAGATTAAAGAATACAGTCTGCAGTATGGATTACATCTCAATACAAAGAAAACAAAAATCCTCACAACTGGACCTATAAGCAGCATCATGATAAATGGAGAAAAGATTGAAGTTGTGAAAGACTTAATATTGCTCGGTTCTACAATCAATGCCAATAAAAGCAGCAGTCAGTTCAAGTGCTGAAGAGCAAAGATATCTCCTTGAGAACTAGGGTGCGCCTGACACAAGCCATAGTATTTTCAGTCACCTCATATGCATGTGAGAGCTGGACAATGAATAAGGAAGACCGAAGAAGAGTCAATGCCTTTGAGTTGTGGTGAAGAATGCTGAGGGTAACATGGATTGCTAAAATATCTAACAAATCTGTCCTGGAGGAAGTGCAGCTGGAATGCTCCTTGGAGGTGAGAATGGCCAGACTTCATCTCACCTACTTTGGTCATGTTTTCAGAAGGGACCATTCCCTGGAGAAGCATGTCATGCTTGGTAACGTGGAGGGTCCACAAAAGAGGGGAAGGCCCTCAACCAAATGGACGGACACAAGGATCGTGGAGCTGTCGTGGCACCGGGCAGTGTTTTGTTCTGCTGTGCATGGGGTCACAATGAGTCGGAAATGACTCAGTGGCACCTAACAACTAACAATACTTGTGGTATTTCTTTTACAGGAGCACTAAATAACTGAGACAGAATTTGGTATTAGAAGAATGGGGTGCTGCTCTAACGGATATCTAAAATGTGGTAAGTGATGTTGGAATTGGGTAATGAGTAGAAGGCTGGAAGTATTAAGATGCCTAATGGTAAAAGCCTAGACTGATTTGAAGAAACTGTTGGTGAAATTACAGACGTCAAAGGCAGTTCTAGTGAGGGCTCAGAAACATGTGAGGAGAGATATAACACTGGAGACAGCACAGACAGTGAGAAGTAGCAGCAGAGAAATGGTAGCAGCAGAGAAATGGTGGCAGCAGACCTGGAACACATCTTGGTGGAGTAGGGTGCTCCTGGCCACTTATTGGTAGAGCTAAAGAGCTTTGTAACACTTGGCCAAGCAGGACAGAAGCCACGATGGTCCAAGAAGTTTGAGGGGTTGAGACTTCAAGGAACAAAGAAGCAAAAGAAAAGAGAAGTAACATGGGAAGCAGAGCTTCCTCTATCTCAAAAGGTATGGCCATGACCTCTTAGGTCTCAGGGTGAAAAACAGAGCCTATTGGGTATCAAAGAGTGAGGCTACAGACTCCTGAGTTTCAAAGATTCAGATCTTCATCGATTCAATTTGAAAGTTTAGGGTTGCCTTCACAAGTGCCAGGGGGATGGGGCTGGATCTGCCACCCAAAACTGAGGGGCAAGTCTGCCATGCCCAAAGGGCAGAAGAATGGGTTCTGCTGAGGCCCAGGGAATGAAGTCTCCATTCAGTTGGACTAAGAGAATGGGCCTGCCCAAAGCCGTGGAAGCAGAGTTGGCATCCCAGTAGTCCTGGAAGGTGGAGCTGAAACCTAGGGCCAAGGGGCCTCCACCCAGATTCCAGATAGCATGGCCAACATCCAGAATCTGGAAGGCATGGCCACTACCTAGAGGGTCTCAGAGAACGGAGGGCTCTTTTCAAGCCTCAAGAGCTAATGTGAATTGATTTGCTGTTTTGTTTTGTTTTGTTTTTTGGTTACTTGCTTGGTGCCCTGTTGCCTGTTATTATTACTTTTTTCCCTCTATTTTTTTTCCATCTGTAGTGGAAATATCTACCTTGTGCCCATATCACCAGTGTACTTTGGAAGCCAAAATCTTGTATTCTAGATTTCTTAGGTTCACAGATGAAGAGGAATTTTGTCCAAGGATGGAATTAGGACTTGGATTTGAGTTAAGACTTTTGGGATGATATGATGAAGTGAATGTATTTTTCATGTGACAAGGACATGAATTTTGGGGGCCAAAAGTTGAATATCATGGATTTAATTGTGCCCCCCCAATATATGTCAACTGGCTGAGGCATGTTTCTCAATGCTATGTAGTTTTTGTGACCTGAAGTAATTATCCTATGTAAATCCTAGCATCTATGATGTTTGTGAGGCAGGGTTAAAGGTACTTATGTTTATGAGGCAAAATACAATCTATAAGATTAGGCTGTACCTTGAGTGACTCTCTTTTGAAATATAAAAGAGATTAAACAAGAGAGCAGAGATCGAAAGGACCTTAGTATCACTAAAAAAGGAGAACCAGGAGCAGACCTCATCCTTTGGACCCAGAGTTCCTGAACTGAGAACTTCATAGATTAGGGGAAGAATGATGCTAAGAGAAATGGAAATCTCCATAGAACATCAGGACCACAGATGTTGAAACAAGACAAAGACATTCCCCTAGCGTTGATAGAGAGAAAAAGCCTTCGCCTAGAGTTGGCACTCTGAATTTGGACTTCTAGTCTCCCAAACTGTTGTTGCTGTTCTTAGGTGGCATTGAGTTGGCTCTGAGTCATAGCAGTACTGTGTACAACAAAACAAAACACTGCCCAGTCCTGGGCCATCTTTACAATCCTTGCAATGCTGAGCCCATCATTGCAGTCACTGTGACAATCCTTCTTATTGAGGGTGTTCCTCTTTTTCGCTCACCCTCTGTTTTACCAAGCATGGTATCCATCTCCAAGGACTGGACCCTTCTGACAACTGTGAGAGAATAAATTTCTGTTTGTTGAAGCAATCCACTTGTGGTACAACAACATATGACTAACACAATGACCCTCTTTTATAATTTATTATCTCATTGACTATTCCTTTCATTTCTATTGTTTGCCACTCCTCCTCTCATTAGGCTCTATATATTATTGTGTTGCAAAACTTTGCCCAAAGGGCCACCACATTCCATTGCACAGATTATGCCTTGTACACTGACAGATAATGATGCAAATGGAAGCTCCTCGGCAGGTATGCCATTCAACAGAGCTATTCTGAGTCCACTTTTCTTCTCTATCTACACATGCTATCAGGTGACCTAATATATGCTCATGATTATAAATATTAACTATTTACTGATGACTTTCAAATGTATTCCTCTAACCACATTATCTCTATTGTGTGTTAATCATTGATCTAACAAATATATTCACGTGGACATCAGATAGGTGTCTAAAATTCAACATGGACAAAATAGAATGTTGTGTTTTTCTTTCACTAACCTACCAAACCTATTTCTGCCTGAGTCTTCCAATCTTCTCTCTCTTAGTAAATCGTATCCCATTTTAGTCATGTGCTGCTGAGATCTTAAACTCAGATTTTCCCTTGGTGTCTCTTTTCCTCACCCATACATTACATCCCATCTGTAGGCAAGTTATATGATTTTTACCCTCTGATCAGATTCCAAAGTCATCCTTTTCTCTAATTTCATTAAAAACTCGTTGGTCTAAGCTACCATCATCTGTCAACTGGACTTTTAATGTAGCCCACAAACCGGTCCCTCTTTTTCTACAAAGTCTTTAAAGAAATCTTTCAAAAATATGAATAAAATTTGTGTCAGTCTCCTAATTCCCAACTCTTAATGTTCTGATTAACCTGGACCATTTCTACCATCTCACCTTGTATTACCCTCCTCCTTGCCTGATAATCTTTATTCATATTGATGTCTGCCTGGATTTTAAACATGCCAAGGTCATTGCCCCAACAGGGCTTTTACACTAGCTATTTTCCCAGCAGCTTGAATGTTCCTTGCTTCTGATGGCTCTTCATTATTCTGCTATTGGCATTAGTGTTACTTGTCACAGAGTACTTACCTGAACAACCAATCTGAAAGTTTTCTCATTCCCAAAATGAGACTTAAGAAAGAAATTGTCACCTTGCCTTTGTTCCTTTTGGGATTGTTGTGGTTAGATGTGATACCACAAGTGCAGCTAACTTTAGACATAACTTTTGTGCCAAAATAAACCCAAGAATGGTAAAAAAGCAGAATACCAAAAAGCAAAATTAAAACTGTCTTTTTTCTTACATTTTAAGATGAGCATGCAGAGACTAGAAACCCCCTATCTCTAGATGTTTTGTTATCTTAGATAATAAATATCTGTATTGTTTATACAGTACTAATAGGCATTTTTCCTTACTTTGAGACTACAGCATTCTAATTGAAATGCCAATATTGGAAAATAATTAAAGATTTCATTAATTCAGTAAAGAAATAGTTATTGAGCAACTACTATGCATCAGGAACTGTCCTGGCCTCTGGAAATACAGAGAATAAATTCTAAATTTTATTTTTTACATTTTAGTGGAGGAGATGGATTGTAAAAACTTGAATAGAGATCCAAATGAAGTGTGAGTGAAGATCAGAGAAATGGCATTTCAAGCAGAAGGAATAGGCAGTGCAAAGGTTCTTGACAGTTAAATGCTCAAGTTCTATGTTCAGAATCAGCAATGAGGCCAGTGTAGCTAAATCAGAAAGAACAAGGAAAGATTAGAAGGAGATAGGGTTTGAAGGGGGCAGGATGCAAATCACCAAATCACTGTAGGATCCAGATCACTTTACACCTGTCAGTCATGGAGAGCTTGCAGTGCACTGACAATGTGATGGAAAGTCCGTGGGAGCTTCTCAGCAATGTAATGTCCTTATCTTCATAGTTAAAAAATCACTCTTGCTGCTGCTGGTAGAATATATGAATATCTAAGTAAAACAATATGACAAGGACACAGAAAACTGTGGGAGCATGAAGTGATAATAAGAGGTTAGATTCATGATACAGTTTTTCAAAATATAATTTGATTTATTTTGTTGTTGTTGAGAACATATACAGCCAAACATATACCAATTCAACAGTTTCCTCATGTACCATTTAGTGACATTGATCACATTCTTTGAGTTGTATAACTGTGGTCACGCTCCTTTTATGAGTTGTTCTTCCCCTTTTAACATAAATATATCTCCTATCAAGTCTTTCTAGTTACTGTTGTCAATTTGATCCCCTATAATTAGTTCTTAAAAGATCAGAAAGCTCAAGACAGATCTTTTATACTAGGTAAACTAAACTATTGTTCAGTTTTAAGATGACTACAGCAGATATTTTTGTTTTCAGATTTAAAAACTATCTCAGGACAATAGCTTCAGGAGTTCATCCAACCTGATAACAAAATTTTGGGGGCAGAAAGATCAGGAATGGCCAATAGATGAAATGCATCAACAGAAAAGAGAGGAATCAAAGAAGACTCTTAAGTTTTAGGTCTGAGATGAGAAAAATGAGGGAATGACCCAGCTTGGTAGTTTCAATATCCCAAATTTCAATATGTATTGCACTGATACGTTGTTGTTAGGTGCCAGCGACTTGGTTCTGACTCATACCGATCTTATGTACAAGAGAACGAAACATTGCTCAGTCTTACATCATCCTCACAATCATTGACATGTTTGAGCCCATTGTCACAGATCCTGTGTCAATTCATCTCATTGAGGGTCTTTCTTTTTTAAACCTACCCTCCATTTTACCAAGCATGATATCTTTCTCCAGGGATTGGTCCCTTCTGACAACATGACCAAAGAACAAGAGAGGAAGTGTTGCCATTCTCACTTCTAAGGAGCATTCTAGCTGTGCTTCATCCAAGACAGATTTCTTTGTTCCAGCAATCCATGGTAAATTCATTATTCTTTGAAAATACCACAATTCAAATGCATTAGATCTGCAGTCTTCCTTTTTCATTGTCTATCTCTCATATGCATATGAGGCTATTGAAAATACCATGGCTTGGGACATGCACACCTCAGTCTTCAAAGAGACACTTTGCTCTAAAACACTTTAAAGAGTTCTTTTGCAGAGGATTTGCCCTTGACTGCTGCCTTCCTGGGCATTGATTGTGGATCCAAGTAAATTGAAATCCACAACAACTTCCATCTTTTCTCCATTTATCATGATGTTGCTTATTGGTCCAGTTGTGAGGATTTTTGATTCTTTATTTTAAGGTGTAATTCATATTGAAGGCTATAGTCTTTGATTTTCATCAATAATCCTTAAAGGCTTCTGCACTTTAAGCAAACAAGGTTATGTCATCTGCAAATCGCAGGATGTTGATGAATCTTCCTCCAATCCTGATGTTGCCTTCCTCTTCATGCATTAACAATAAAAACATTTAAGCAATGAAAGGAAAACAACAAATAATATTTCCCATTGTTGTTGTTATGTGCCGTCGACACATAACAACAACAATGGGAAATATTATTTGTTGTTAGGAGCTCTGGTAGCATAGTGCCTAAGGCACTTGACTGCTAACCAGAAGGCTGGCGGTTCAAACCCACCAGCCACTCCTCGGAA
>NW_006922124.1:1437585-1446107 GCF_000298275.1 Orycteropus afer afer
CGTCGAGTCGGCCCCGACTCATAGCGACCCCTCCTTGGGTTTCCGAGGCAGTATCACTACGGAAGTAGGATTGCCCAACCTAATATTTCCCATATATACTTTTTTTTTTGGTCCATTGACTTCCCTCCTCATATTTCATTATAAACAGTGAGAGTTTCTTTATTTTCTTCATATTGTTAGGTAATTGTAGTTCATGTAACAAAATACTAATGCAGTATATACAATAATTGAGGTATCTGAGAGCTATACTTAGTTTTGCCAGGAATTATTCTCCATGACCTTGAGCAAACAATTTTATTGCTCTTGGACTCTCATTGTTTTGAAATGAATATATTGGACCATTTAGTTACTTTCAATGTTAAATTTTTTAGTATATTGTGATGCAAAAAAGAAAAACAATTGTAAAAATAGATTTCAAGAAATTTTGAGTAATTTGACTATGAATTAAGTATTTAGATACGACTAAAGTGGTGTGGATACTTAAAAAAGTCCCCTCCCCATTTTTTTAAGAAATGTATTTTATAGTATGTAAAAATGAAATGACATTCTTTTTTGGTTCATTTTATGATTACATGATATATGAACAAAATTTAAGAAACAAAGTGGGAAGATGTCAAAATCTTGATAATTCTTGAATCTGGGTGAAATTTCCAAATTGTTTCATGATGCCATTTTATCTTTGCATGTAATTTATATTAAATCATCATCAAATTGATATTATCTTATGTTAAATTGGTTTTTATTACTTCATATTTGTTGTGTCCACTGACACTATGGCAGTTTATTTTTTTCATTGGTTTGCAATGGCTGATTATAAAACCATTTTTTCCTTTCATTTTCTAACTTATAAATTATGCATTGAATTGATGCATTAAATTGATGCATTAAATTTTAAAAGACTTTTTGGCCAGGTACTTATAACAACTTCTAATTTTTATAAATCTTTAAATAGTCTATTTTACTTGAAAATGCTGTATATTTTCTAGTAGCTTCATGCCCATTTTTTTTCCTCCAAGTAAAGAAATTAAAAATATTCACAAGTGGATCAATAAGCAACATGATGGTAAATGGAAAAAATAGTGAAGTTGTCAAGGATTTCATTTTACTTTGATCCACAACCAAGACCCATGGAAGCAGCAGTAAAAAAACTCATGACATATTCCATTGAGAAAATCTGCTACAAAAGACCACTTTAAAGTGTTAAAAAGCAAAGAAGTCATTTTGATTAGTAAGGTGGACCTGACTCAAATCATGGTATTTTCAATTGCTTCATATGCATGGGAAAGCTGGACAATGAATAAAGAAGACCAGCCACTCCTCAGAAGGAAGGTTGAGCAATCTACTTCTGTAGTGATACCACCTCAGAAACCCAAGGAGGGGTCACCATGAGTTGGATCCAACTCAACAGCAATGAGTTTTTTTTTTTTTAAAGAAGAGTTGATGCCTTTGATTTATGACATTGACAAATAATATTGAGTACACCATGGACTGCCAAAAAATGAACAAATATGTTTTGGAAGAAGTGCAGCCAGAATGCTTCTTAGAGGGGAGCACAATTTGATTCCTTGTTATGTACTTTGGACATGCTATCAGGAAGGACCAGTCCCTGGAGAGGATACCATGCTTGGTAAAATAGAGGGTCAGCAAAAAAGAGGAAGACCCTCGATGTGATGGATTGACACAGTGGCTGCAACAGTAGGCTCAAAAATAGCAATGATTGTGAGGATGGTGAGGGACCAGGCAGTGTTTCATCTGTTGTACATAGGGTCACTATGAGTTGGCGTCGACTCAATGACACCTAACAAGAACACATGACCATCAGTTCAAATTTGTTAAAAATATTGTTAAAACTCTCTTTATTCAGTCATTTTTTTCTTCTGCTTTATTCATGAATCTTTGAGGCCTCTGACTACGAATCATCAGATTCTCTTTTGTTTCTGTTAAATTTCTTCATATATTTCAAGCTGTTATTTTTAAGTACATACAGGTTTAAAAATTTTATGTCTTCTTGGTTAGTTTAAACTTTTATCAATATTCAGTGATCATCCCAACCACTAGATTTTGTTTATTTTTGCATATTCTAAAAATGGCTATTCTCACTTTCACTCATACTCAAACTCTTGACAACAATGAGTTATTCGTACTTTATTTTGTCAGCATTTGACGAGTATATGTGGTCGTTAAGTGTTGTTAAGTCGATTCCAACTCATAGTGACCTTGTGTACAACAGAACGAAACACTGCCCAGTCTTGAATCATCCTCATAATACTTGCTATGCTGGAGCCCACTGTTGCAGCCACTGTGTCAATCTGTCACATTGAGAATCTTTCCCTTTTTCTCTGACTCTCTACTTTACCAAGTATGACATCCTTCTCCAGGGACTGGTCCCTTCTGACAACATGACCAAAGCAGGCAAGACAAAATCTGTCCATTCTCCCTTCTAAAGAGTGCTGTGGCTGCACTTCTTCCAGAACAGATCTGTTAATTCTTCTGGTATTTTCAGTATTCTTCTTCAACACCACAATTCAAAAGCATCATCTCTTCTTTGGTCTTCCTTATTCATTGCCCAGCTTTCACATGCATATGAGGTAATTGAAGATAGCATGGTCTGGGTTAGGTGCATCTTAGTTTTCAAAGTGACACCTTTGTTCTTCAACACTTTAAAGAGGTCCTTTGGGGCATACTTACCGAATAGTATTTAGTTTTATATGCTTCCTATTAATTTGAAACTTCTGTTATCTTTTGTAAAACTTTGTATTTTAACAAACTTCAAAGATACATACAACCAACAGGACAATGGTGCACTGTTAATTCTCATTAACCCACCAACTCTAACATCATTTACTCTTTTCAGGTACTCCTCATACACTTCTCCCCACACTGGATGATTCTGAAACAAATCCCAGATAGAGTATACTTTTATCTGCAGACATTATAGTTTGCATATCTAAAAGATAAATGTTCTGTTTTTTAAACATAACTGCTGTACCATTTAGTACCTAGAATATTTTAAAGTAATTTATTTTTATCACCTTTCATTTCACTCAGTGGTCAAATTTCCCTCAATGTCTGTACCTCTGTCTTCATCTCTATCTCTCTCTTTCACAAACATATATACATACACTAACTGATTTGTTTACAATTTAATCCAAAGTGTATATATTGCATTTGATTGCTTCTTAAGGTTTTTTAAATTTAATTAATTAATTAATTTTTATTTTAAGAGCTTGTTTTACATTCAACGTTATGTGTACATTTAGTTTCATTCCCCATTTACCATGTCCAACCCTAACCCAGTCTCCTCCCCTCCCTACCCTGTAACCCTCTCCCTATCCCCCTCATATTTATGCACTTCTGGTTGTCCTGCATTTCCTCAGTTTGAGTGTTGGTCCTCTGGTGTTTCATGGTCTATTGCTCTAAGGGATGTATTACCATAGAGTATGTGGGTGTGTCACCCTGGGTTGAGTGGTCTGCTTGTATATCTTGTTAAATATTAGGCAGAGGCCCAGCCCCTGGGGGTGCATTTTATTCCAGGTGCAGGATGCATTCCAGGGCCACAGTATTGGGGGGGTCTCACCAGACTTCATCTGACCAGTACTTCTGGTCATTATTGACTTTTTTGGATTTTGTTCCATGTTTTCCCTCCCACTATCTCCAGCATTTCCAGATTTGATCCTTTCCTGCATAGTTCTCATTGGTAGCCGGGTACCATCTAGTTCTTCTGGTCTCAAGGACCATTGTGTCCTATGGCTGATTGCTTCCAAATGCCATCTATTTATTTATTTTTGTATTCTTCTTCGCTTCTGATGCTAGGAGACCGTTTGCTGCAAATTAGATGGCTGCTTGAAAGCTTTTAAGACCCCAGTTGCTATTCATGTATTGTGTATTATGTATTTTGTTGTGCCAATTGAGTCTGGTGTCCCCCTGTGCTATGATCCTGAGACGGTAGATCTATTGGATCTCTCTGCCATAGTGTTGGGATGTCTGTGAGGGATTACTCTGTGTCTGTCTTCTATTGTTTCTGTAATAACTGCAGGTATTTTGTATCATTGGTGTCAGTGCAAGATTAGCCTCAGCTGAATCTATCATTGGTCTAGAGAATACTTCTGCTCATTGACCCCTGTCTGATCATCTCAGGTGTTTATGTGGATCTGTGACCACCATAATAACATTAGGCAATGGGAGGACACCAAATTATGCACATAAGGGATAGACGACAGATGCTAATACCAACCAACCTGTCCACAATACTGCATTGCCATTAACACCAAACACCAAGCTACAGATACAATTCAACTGTTATATAACATCTATTTCCTATTTTCTTATTTTTCAAATCTGCCTGGTCAATTCAGAGAGTCTCTTTTTTGTTAATCACACTTCCCATATGCTCTTACATTTGTTAACATAATACACATATTTCTTTTATAGTCTGCATCAGATCATTCAAATATCTGAATACATTTTGGATGTGTTTCTACCATTTCATGTTTTCTTATTTTTTTGCTTCGAGTGACTTATTTTCTCATGCGTGGTGTGATTCTCTCTCTTTCTACTTCCTCCTCCCATCCTTCCTTCCCTCCTGATTTCTCACTATTTGAGATTATATTACTTTTCACTTTATCTGTGAGAATACTATTAGCCTTGCAAGTATCTATTATGTATTGTCAAGTGTCTGGGGAATATTATCAATACAAGATCACTTTAAATAAAATTAATTTTTTTTTGTTTGGATTTCCATTTCATTTTATTTTTGCTTTCTTTTTGCCAAACAGGCATAGTAAATTTTAACCCCCACTCGAAGTGAGTGCTGGATTGATTATAGCTAAGAATTATCAAGGAAGATATATATATATATATCTTCCTTGATAATATTATATGTTATTTCACTTTTCTGCTCAAAGTTGTTGTTGTTAGGTGCTGTTGAGTCAGCTTAAAGTAGGTGCTAACAAATACCTCCACATACTCACTTTCCTGTTTTATATGTTATTATGGTTGTTTTTCCCTGCCCCACTGATGGTGAGGATGTTATCTTTCAACTAGTTTAGGTTTTCATGTATCTATAAAAATTTATGGGAACCTTGACTTCAATTATGAGGAATGAAATATTAGATTCCCTTCAAAATATTCTTCGCTTAAATATGGAAATCAAGATGCAGAACTATTAATCCCAGTGAAGAGATGTTTTTTTCAGAATTGTCTTATGTTTTAAAATATATTTTTTAAAAGTTTGCTGATTGATGGAAATCATTTAGCATTTCTTTTTCTAAGAAAATTATTAATTATATGGCAATCTTATTAAATACTTCTTTTATGGTCAGAAAAGGAGGCTAAAGCTTAATTTCTCATAAAGAATGAAAAATCTATTTAAAATAACTGACTGCAAAAACGTTAAAATCTCATGTTTCTAACTTTATCTCAATAGTACAATCTCCAGAGTCCAATATAAGTTTCATAAGTTAATGTAAGGAGCCCTAGTGGTGCAGTGGTTAAGTGTTTGGCTATTAACTTAAACATCAGTGATTCAAACCCATGAGAGATATCTATTCATGAGAAATAGGTATGGCAGTTTACAGCCTTGGAAGCTGTATGTGAGGCAGTTCTACTCTGTTTTATAGGGTCACTATGAATTGGAATCTACAAGTTAAATATGATACTGCTCTTTTATCTCCTATGAGAGAGAGAATTTGGTCTCAGCAAAAATGTTCATGGTTCTTCAGGATGCTGACAGTTTGAATTTGTTGAACTGTGCCTTTTATTCTGTATGTATTGACACATGAATCTTTGTTGAATGTTCATTTTGTACCAGCACTAATTACACAATAATGAACTGATATATTCTCTGCCCTCAGTAAGTAGGATCCAAATAAACTGAAAGATTAGTTACACAGTGGTGAATGCCAAAGTGGAAAAGAACAGAGTGCTATGGAGGAGTGCAACAAGGAACATTTGAAAAAATAAAAATTAAGATGAGACTTGACAGGTGAGAAGGATTCAGTTGGTAAGGGTTGGGTGGGTTAGCAGGTATTTCAGGCAGAAGGAACTACCTGTGCAAGGAATGGCTCTGCACTGAAGGAAAGCCAATGTGGATGGAACAGAGACACTGAGAGGGATGGGGAAAAAAGGGACAGTAGGCAGAGATCAAGATATGTGTGGCTTAAAATAGAGTTGCCAGGTTTAGCAATTCAAAATACAGGACTCTCAACTAAATTAGAATATTATATGGGGGCATATTTACAGTGGAAAAAACAAATGTTGCTTCTCAATTAATTTTCAGATTACCAAGGCATCCTGTATTCTATCTGGCAACTTTAACTTAAAAACCATTTAGGGCTTTTAAGAGAGAGTGAAAGTAGTGAGTTTTACAACTTAAAATATTACATTATTGTCAGGAAAATAGAGGGAACAGATTGGGATTCCGTGGAGGACTTTGGAAGCTCTTATGTACTGTTGAGGTAAGTAACATTAATGATTTAAAGTATGAATAGATTGGATGTGATATGAACAATTATTTTGCCTGTTTTCATACTATATGATATTTATTTGAAAAAATCACAAGTTATAATCCCACTTTAAATAAGGAACAGAATTGTTTTATAGTTTATTGTAAAAGACAAAGAAAAGCCTCTTTAGTTTTTATTACTAAAAAGCACAACTTTGCTGTCCTAACAATACATGATGAGAAAGTTTTACACCTGGTCCTCTGTAGGTGTCTAGTAAGACCGTGACACTTTCCAAGTCCATTGCTTCACAGAGTTGATTTACATCTTCTGAAGCTTCACTTGCTGGAATTAGTGTCACTACAGGAAAGAGAGAGAACACACGTGAGGCTAAATAAATCAGAGGAAGCCTTCTCCCTGGACAATTGTCAAAACTTTACAGAATGAAAAGAGAACTGCCACATACTATTCAAAAGATTACTAGTTTTAAATAATTAATCTTAGGATTTCAGTGAAACTATAACTTGATCACATATTCTTGCAGAGTTGTTTGTCAAAGAAAGATCTTTAGAAACAGAAACTGTTGTTGTTGGTGCCATAGAGTTGCTTTTGACTCATAGCAACCCCATGTACAAAAAAGCACTGCCCTATCCTGTGCCATCCTCATAAACATTACTATATTTGAACCTATTGTTGCAGCCTTTGTGTTGATCGGTCTCTCTGAGGGTCTTGCTCTCTTTTGCCGACCCTCTATTTCACCAAAAACTATGTTCTTCTTCAGGGACTTGTCCCTCCTGATAACATGTCCAAAGTATGTGAGACAAAGTTTCACCATACTCTCACTCTCACATACAGCATTCTGGCTGTACTTCTTCCAAGACAGATTGATTCCTTATTCTGATGATCCATGCTATATTCAATATGCCTCACCAACAACATGATTCAAAGGCATCACTTTTCCTTTGGTCTTCCTCATTCCTTGTGCAGCTTTCACAGGCATATGAGGATATTGAAAATACCATAGTTCAGTTCAGATGCACGTTAGTCCTCAAAGTTACATCTTTGCTTTAAAGAGATCTTTTGCAGCAAAGTTCACCCATCCTTTGATTTCTCGATGTCTACTTCCATGGGCATTGATTGTGGATCTCAAAAAATGAAATCCTTGACAACTTCAATCTTTTCTCTATTTATTTTGATGTTACTTATTGGTCCAATTGTGAGGATTTTGTTTTCTTTATGTTGAAGTGTAATACATATTGAAGGTTTTAAGCTCTGATCTTCACGAGCAAGTGATTAAAGTCCTTTTAACTTTCAGTAAGCAAGATTGCATAATATGCATATTGCAGGATGTTAATGAGTCTTACTCCAACCCCGATGCCACTATCTTCTTCACATAGAACAGCTTCTCAGATAATTAGCTCAGTGTACAGATTGAATATTATGGTGAAAGGGCACAATCCTGACACACACCTTTCCTCACTGTAAATCAAGCAGTATCCCAATGCACAGTTTGAAAACTGCCTCATTGTGTACAGGTTCCCCACGTGCACAAATACATGTTCTGGAAGTCCCATTCTTTGAAATGTTATTCATAACTTGTTAAGATCTATATAGTCAAGTGCCTTTGCATAATGAATAACACAGAGATAAACATCTTTCTAGTATCTTCTACTTTTTGCCAAGATCCATATGACATGAGCAGTTATGTCCCTGGTTTCATGTACTTTTCTGAATTCACCTTGAATTTCTCTCAGTTCCCTGTCTATGTACCATTGCAACCGTTTTTGAATCATCTTCAGCAAAAGTTCACTTGCATGTGATATTAATGGTATTGTTCAACAATTTTGGTTTTTTGTTTGATCACTTTTCTTTGAAATGGGTACAATTATGGATCTCATCTAGTTGGTTGGCCAGGTAACTGCCTTCCAAATTTCTTGGCATAGATGAGTCAGTTCTTCCAGTATTACATCTGTTTGATGAAATATCTCAATTGGTACACTGTCAATTCCTAGAGCCTTGTTTTTTACCAATGCTTCATTGCAGTTTGGACTTCTTCTTCTTCTTCTTTTTTTTTTTTTTTTT
>NW_006922124.1:1446457-1454674 GCF_000298275.1 Orycteropus afer afer
TCTTGTCTTTTTAAATTACTTTTTGCTTTCTCCTTGAGTGATGTCTTTGATGTCATACCACAGCTTATCTGGTCTTTGGTCATTAGTGTTCAGTACTTCAAATCTATTCTTGAGATGGTCTCTAAATTAAGGTGGGATGTACTAAAGGTCATACTTTGGCTGTCATACATTTATTTTAATTTTCTTCAGCTTCAACTTGATCTTGCATATGAGCAATTGCCTTGTTCTGGCTGAGGGCATGAAATTGAGTTGAACTGAGTCAGGTTCACATATATTAAACAAACAAACAAACAAACCCACTGCCATATAGTCTATTCTGATTCATAGTGACCCTAAAGGACAGGGTTGAACTGCCCCACAGGTTTTCCATGACTGTAAATCTTTAGAGAAGCAGATTGCCTCATCTTTCTTCCATGGAGTGGCTGGGGGGTTCAAATCACTGACCTTTTGGTCAATAGCCAAGTACTTTAACCACTACACAACTAGAGCTCCTCTATGTGTATAGTAGCTGTTTATTTTATTGAAAAGAAAAAGGTATTTTCATTGAGTAAGTCATTGGTCTTGCAAAATTCTATCATGCAAATTCCATTCTCCAGTATCATTTCTATCTCCAAGGCCATATTTTTAGATTATTGATCCATCTTCTTTGTTTCAAACTTTTGCATTCCTATCACCAGTAATTCTCAGTGCATTTTGATTGTATGTTTGACCAGTTTCAGACTATGAATTTGGTAAAAATCTTTAATTTCTTCATTTTGGAATTAAAGGTTGGTGTGTAAATTTGAATAATAGACATATTAATTGGTCTTCTTTATATGGATATGGATATTTTCCTATCACTGACAGCATTGTACTTCATGATACATCTTTACATATTCTTTTGGATGATGAATGTGACACCATTTCTCTTCAATTTCTTATTCCCAGAATACTAGACTTGATTGTCTGATTCAAAAAGGCCAATACTAGTTCATTTCAGCTCACTCATACCTAGGATATTGATCTTTATATGTTCCATTTCATTTCTGATGACTTCCAATTTTCCTAAATTCATACTTCATATACTACCTATTCCAATTATTAATGGATGAATGTAACTGTTTCTACTTATTTTGAGTCATGCTTCAAAAGTAAATACAAGTGCCAAAAGCTTTACTCTGTCCACATCACTAAGGTTGCCTTTACTGAAGAGCCAACTCTTCCTGAGTCATGTTTTGAGTGCCATCCGACCTGCTCATCTTCCTGCACTATATCAGAAAATGTTCAACTGCCATTCATTAGTTTTTACTGAGCAATGCTTTAGCAGTGAATTACCAGATTCTCTTTCTTAGTTTATCTTAGTCTGGAATGTCCACTGAAACCTGTCCAGTGGCATAGCTTCCAGCCTCATGGCAACACCCAAGCTACCACAGTATGACAAACTGAGAGATGAGTGGTGGGGAAACAGAAAACAATGAACCACTATTAAAGACAAGACAAGTTACAAATTTTAAAAATGTATCTAAATGATCCTGCTTAAATTTTAGACTGCTTAAATTTTAGATATTTTATGAAGTATTGTCAAGTTTTCTGAAGAATTTTTGTTACATCAGTGTTACCTATTAACAAACCAAGTTTATCCCAATCATTTCCCTAAATGAATTAGAGGAGTATACCATGAACACACAAACTGTCTGGCTGGTTCATGTTCCCCCATATGAAAACTTTCATTTTTGACAAGAATCTCAATTAGGTGTTTTTGTTTGTTTGTTTGTTTTTTGCCCCATACACAACACATTTTGTACTTGAGACTTTTTCCTTCAGGTAAATCTGCTTTCCAACAAATAATGAGTGCTGTTGATATCATTCTGGAATATTTGTCAGCGCATGTTAAATCTTTGTTTAAAATAAAATAAAATAAAAACTCACTGCCGTCCAGTCAATTTGACTCATACAGACCCCTCCTTGGGTTTCTGAGGCAGTATCTCTACAGAAGTAGACTGCCCAAACTTCCTTCCCAGGAGTGCCTGGTGGGTTTGAACTGCCAGCCTTCTAGTTAGCAGTCAAATGGCTTAGGCATTACACCACCAGAGCAATTAATATTTATTTTTGTGCTTCAGAATGATTGTCACAGATCAGCTGCCACTGCCTACCTGATAAGTGAGTTGTGGACTCTATCCCATAACTAAAATTGCTGTAACTTTCATAGCCCCCTTCTTTGTTATTAGCCATATTGGAATTATTCACTGCATAGTCATTTTCAGCCAATGACATCTGTGCCTAGATAACTGGTAAATAAATTTGGGCTAGCAGTATATGTAAGAGAAAGGAGACATCTTTTGGAACTCCAGGGCAGCTTCTAGTCTTATTCCCATGAATCCAGTCTTTACACAGTCACCAGAGTGATCCCCCAAAAATGCATTCTGATCTGGTCATTTCTCTGTTTACTCCTATCAGTATTCACCTAACATTCCTAGGTCAAAGTTCATAAGCTTTCATTGGACCAATAAGTTTTAGTTGTTTTCTCTCAGTAGCTTCATCTCTTGCCTCTCTCCACTTTTCACAAACCGTGCCTCAGCCACAGAAAACCATTCTCAGTTCTTTTGGTTCCTTAACTAGCTTTATGCCTTACCTAACTCATCCATCCTATTTCACCTTAGATGTAACTCTCCACTTTCTTTGTAAAACCTTCCATAATTCCCTAGAGCTGGGTAACAAACTCTCCTGTGAGCTCCCTTAGTGGCAGACACTGTCCCTGCAATGGCATCTGTCACAAGATCTTATTGTTGCCTGTTTATTTGGCTTTATCATGCCCCACTAGATAGTTTGCAGTGCTGGACCAAGTTGTTCGTTTATAATACTGTATTACCCTGCCAGCACCACCACTTGTCTTTCAGTTTGGTGTACAGTAGTGGCTGGAGTGTTGCTGTGAAGTTGGAGGCTATGCCACCAGTATTTTGAATACCAGCAAGGTCACCCATGGTGGGCAGGTTTCAGTGGAGCTTCCAGACTAAGAAAAACTTAGAAGAAGGAAGTATCCATCCACTTCTCAAAGAATTGGCCAATGAAAACCTTATGAATAGAAGTGAAACACTGTCTAATATATTGCTCAACATAGAGAAAAAAAAAATCCTCACAACTAGACCAATAAGCAACATCATGATAAATGGAGAAAAGATTGAAGTTGTCAGAGATTTCGTATTACTTGGTTCCACAATCAACACCAATGGAAGCAGCAATCAAGAAATCAGAGGATGTATTGTGCTGGGCAAATATTCTACAAAAAAATTCTTTAAAGACTTAAAGAGCAAAGATGTCTCTTTGAAAACTAAGGTGTGCTTAACTCAAACCCTGGTGTTTGTAATATTTTCATATGCATGTAGGGAGCTCTGGAGGCAGAGTGTCTAAGACATGTGACTACTAACCAGAAGGCCGGTGGTTCAAACCCACTATCCACTCCTCAGAAGGAAGATTGGGCAATATACTTCCATAGAGACACTGCCTCAGAAACCCAAAGAGGGGTCACCATGAGTCAAAATCAACTCGAAGGCAGTGAGTTTTTTTTTTCTTTTTCATATGCATGTGAAAGTTAGACAATGAATAAGGAAGACAGAAGAAGAGTTGATGCTTTTGAATTGTGTTGGAAAAGAATACTGAAAGTACCGTGGACTGCCAGAAGAATGAACAAATCTATCCTGGAAGAAGTGCATCTCCTTGGAATAGAGAATGGCCAGACTTAGTCTCACCTACTTTGGCCACATTGTCAGAAGAGGGGCCATTCCTGGAGAAGGATATCATGCTTGGTAAAGTGGAACATCAGTGAAAAAGGGGCAGGTCAACAAAATGGATTGGCACAGTGGCTGCAATGATGGGCTCAAGTATACCAAGGATTCTGAACATGGTACAGGCTTGGGCAGTGTTTTGTTTTATTGTACATAGGGTTGCTATGAGTTGGCATGAACCCAACAGCACCTAACAACAATAACAACAACAACAACATGCCCAGGATAGTGCCTGGAAAATAGTATACATTCAGTGCATATTTTGAATGCATGGAAATAAATAACTCATAAATAAACCTGTTGCCATCAAATACATTCCAAATGGTTGGCAGTTCCAACCCACTCAGTGGCACTTCAGAAGAAAGACCTGGAGATCTGCTTCCATAAAGATTGCAGCCAAGAAAACCCTGTGGAGCAATTCAACTTCATAAAACATTGGATCACCATGAAAATAACTATTGTGTTGTTAGGTGCCACGAAGTTGGTTCAGTCTAATAATGACCTTATGTAAAACATATGGAAACACTTTCTGGTCCTGTTTCATACTCACAGTCATTGCCATGTTGAGACCATCTTCCCAGGCACAGTGTCAATCCTTCTTGTTGAGAAGGGTCTTCTTTTTCCTGACCATCTATTTTACTAAAGGAGTTCTGCTGGTGCACTCATTAAAGCATTTACCTACTAACCAAAAGGTTTTCAGTTCAAACCCAACATCTTCTTAGTGGGAGAAAGATGAGGCAGTGTGCTTCTATAAAGATTTACAGCATTGGACACCATATGGGGCAGTTTTACTGACCAAATTGACTCAAAAGCAGTGGATTTGTGTTTGGACTTATTTCTGCTTTACAATAATATCCTTCTCTAAGGATTGCAAATCTGCTGCAAAAGACCTCTTTAAAGTGCTGAAGAGCAAAGATATCTCCTTGAAGACCAAGATGCATTTAACCCAAGCCATGGTATTTTCAATAGCCTCGTATGCATGTGAGAGCTGGGCAATGAATAAGAAAGACTAAAGAAGAGTTGATGCTTTTGAGTTGTGGTGTTGGTAAAGAATACTGAAAGTACCAGGGACTGCCAAAAGAACCAATAAATCTTTCCTGGAAGAAGTGCAGCCAGAATGCTCCTTGGAAGCAAGTATGGGCAGACTTCATCTCACCTACTTTGGTCATGTTGTCAGAAGGGACCATTCTCTGGAGAAGGATGTCATGCATGGTAAAAGAGGGGAAGGCCCTCAACAAGATGTACTGACATGGTGGCTGCAGCGATGGGCTCAGCTATAGTAGAGATCATGAGACTGGCACAGGACCAGGCAGTGTTTCGTTCTGTTGTACATAAGGTCACTTTGAGTCAAAGATGACTCAATGGCACATAACAACAACAACAACTAGGGATTTGACCTTTATGACAACATGAACAAAGTATGAAAGACAAAGTTTGACTGTTTTCACTGCTAAGGAGCATTCTGGCTGCACTTCCTCCAAGACAAATTTCTTCTTTCTTCTAGCATTCCATACTATATTCAATATTCTTCACCAACACCACAATTAAAATGCATCAATTTTTCTGCAGTCTTCCTTATTCATTGACCAGGTCTCACATGCATATGAAGCTATTGAAGATAAGTTGGCATGGACGAGGTCAATCTTAGTCTTCAAAGTGACATCTTTGTTATTAAACACTTATCTCAGTGGGTATTCCACCAGTTCCTGGAGCCTTGTTTTTCCCCAATTGCTTCAGTGGAGCTTGGATTTCTTCCTTCATTATCTTCAGTTCTTGATCATATGCTACCTCCTGAAATGGCTGAACACTGACCAATTATTTTTGGTATGGTGTCTTTGTGTATTCCTCCCATCTTCTTTTGATGCTTTATGCATCTTTCAATATTTTGCCCATAGAGTCCTTTAATATTGCAACTTGAGGCTTGAATTTTTTCTTCGTTTTTTCAGCTTGAGAAATGCTAAGCATGTTCTTCCTTTTTGTTTTTCTAACTTCAGGCCTTTGCACACTGCATTATGATACCTTACTTTGTCTTCTCAAGCTGCCTTTGAAATCATCTGTTCAGCTCTTTTACTTCATAATTTCTTCCCTTTGTTTTAGCTACTCTATGTTCAAGAGCACGTTTTAGAGTCTCTTCTGACATCCATTTTGGTGTTTTCTTCCTTTCCTGTCTTTTCTATGACCTTTTACTTTCTCTGGCAATGATATCCTTGATGTCATCCCACAACTTGTCGGGTCTTTGTTCATTGCATCTATTCTTCAGATGGCCTCTAAATTCAGGTGGCATATACTCAAGGTCTTATTTTGGCTCTTATGGAGTTGTTTTTATTTTCTTCAACTTAAACTTAAACTTGCATATGAGCAATTGATGGTCTTTTCCACAGTCAGCCTCTGGCCTTCTTCTGATTGCTTACGTTGAGCTTCTCTATTGTCTTTTCCACAGATTCCTGTGTATTCCATCTAGAGATGTGCAAATGTATGTTGTTGGTATTAGTTGCTATTGAGTCACCTCTAACTCATCATGACCCTATCTACATAGGGTCTCTATGAGTGGAAGAAGACTCAACAGCACCTAACAACAACAATAACAACCCTATCTACAATGGAATGAAACACTGCCTAGTCCTACACAATCCTCACAATGCTTACTAAGTTTGAGCTCATTGTTTCAGCCACTGTGTAAATCCATTTTATTGTGGGTCTTCCCCTCTTTTGCTGACCCTCTACTTTACCAAGCATAATATCCTTTTCCAGGGCCTGGTGTCTCTGACAACATGACCAAAATAGATGAGATGAAGTCTGGCCATCCTTTCTTCTAAGGAGCCTTCCAGCTGCACTTCTTCGAGAACAGATATTTTTTTTCCTTCTTCTGCCAGTCTGTGGTATTTCGAATATTTTTTGGCAACAACACAATTCAAAGGCACCAAATCTTCTTCAGTCTTCCTTATTAATTGTCCAACTTTCACATGCACATGAGGCAATTGAAAATACCATGGTTTGAGTTAGGCACATTCTGGTCTTCAAGGTGATATCTTTGCTCTTGAACACTTTAAAGAGGTCCCTTGTAGCGGATTTGCCCAGTGCAATACTTCATCTGATTTCTTCACTGCTGTTTCTATGGGTGTTGATTATCGATTCAAGTAAAATGCAATCCCTGTCAATGTCAAACTTCTCTCCATTTATCATGATGCTGCTTCTTGTTCCAATTATGAGGATTTTGTTCTCTTTATGTTGAAACCTACTCCATGCTGAAGACTTTGATCTTTATCAGTAAATGCTTCAAGCCATCTTCACTTTCAGTAAGAATTGCTGTGTCATTTCCATATGGCAGGTTGTTAATTAGTCTTTCTCCAATTCTGATGCTGCATTCTTCTTCATATAGTCCAGTTTCTCAGATTATTTCCTTAGCACACAAATCAAATAAGTATGGTGAAAGAATAGAACCTGGACTCATGCCCTTCCTAATTTTAAACCATGCAATATTCCATTATGCGGTTTGAAAGATAGCCTCTTAGTTGATGTACAGGTTCCACATGAACATATTGAAGTGTTCTGGGTTTCCCATTCTTCACAATGTTATCTGTAATTTGTTATGATCCACACAGTTGAAAGCCTTGGCATAGTCAATAAAACACAGGAAAACATCCTCCTGGTACTATTTGCTTTCAGCCAAGATCCATCTGACATCCCAGCGACATCCCTCATTCTAAAACCTCTTCTTAATCCGGCTTGAATCTCTGGAATTTCCCTGCCCATGTACTGCTGACCATTTTTGAAATATCTTCAGCAAAATTTTACTTGTGTGTGAAATTAATGATATTGTTGGATAATTTCCACATTCTGCTGGAACACCCTTCTTTGGAATAGGCACAAATATGGATCTCTTCCAGCCGGGTTGGCCATGTAGTTGTCTTCTAAATTTCTTGGCATATATGAGTAAGCAACTCCAACATTGCATCCATTTGTTGAAACACATCAATGGGTATTCCGTCAATTCCTGGAGCATAGTTTTTTGCTAATTCTTTCAGTGGAGCTTGGACATTTTCCTTCAATATAACTTTTTTTTTTTTTTCTAAATTGTAATTTGGGTGAAAGTTTACAGAGCAAATTCACTTTCCATAAAGCAGCTCACAGACACTTTGTCTCATGACATTGACTACAATTCACCACAATGCAATAGCTCTCCTCCCACTTCTTCCCCATACTTTCCTCTTCCCTGTGTCCTTCCCTCCATGTACTTCCTCCCCCCTGAGCTGTCTCCCTCTTCATACACAGCCCTTCTATTCTCCCATGACTGTTCTCTTGAAGGAGTGTATCTACCTAATATAAATGTTCACCTCATATGCCTGTCTTTTGTTCAGCTGGAAGCCACAAGAGTGGATTCAATCTAAGTCCTGAAGGGCAGCTAGGGGCTATAATATCAGTAGTTCCATAAGGCTCTATCAGACCAGCAAACCTG
>NW_006922124.1:1456206-1456906 GCF_000298275.1 Orycteropus afer afer
ATCCAAGTTATGTGGTGTTTTACAGATTCTACATTATTCCTTAAGGTTGCATAGTATTCCATTGTGTGTATGTACCATAGTTTGGTTATTCCTTCCTCAGTTGATGGACATCTAGTTTGTTTCCATCTTTTGGCTATTGTAAATAGTGCTGCGATGAACATGGGTGTGTATATGTCTGTTCTTGTCTTGGCTCTCACTTCATTAGGATATATACCTGGTAATGGAATGGCTGGGTCAAATGGTATTTCTAATTCCAACTTTTTAAGGAACCACCATACTGCTTTCCACAGTGGTTGTATCATTTTACAGTCACACCAGCAGTGTATGAGGGTCCCAATCTCTTTGCATTTGTTATTTTCTGTCTTGTTGAACTTTGCTACTAGTGCTAAGGCATGATGGTAAATCAATGTTCGGATTTGCATCTCTCTAATGGCTAAAGATCATGAACATTTCTTCATGTGTTTGTTTGTTGGCCGCCTGAATATCCTCTTTGGTGAAGTGTCTATTCATGTCTTCTGCCCATTTTTCAATTGGATTGTCTTTTTATTGTTGAGGTGTTGGAGTTTTCTATAAATTCTAGAGATAAGTTACTTGTCAGATATGCCATTGCCAAATATTTTTTCACAATCTGTAGATTCTCTTTTGACTCTTTTGGAGAAGTCTTTGGAAGTACATAAAAATTTAATTTGTAAAAGGTCCC
>NW_006922124.1:1457331-1460971 GCF_000298275.1 Orycteropus afer afer
GATCTTTTCTTCAACAGTGCTTTGCTTATCCAAGTACTCTTGCCTTTCCATATAAAGTTAGTGATTGGTTTTTCCATATCCTTAAAGAATGTTGATGGGATCTGGATTGGGATTGCACTGAATGTATAGATTGCTTTGGGTACAATTGTCATTTTCACAAGGTTCAATCTTCCTATCCATAAGCATGGTATGTCCTTCCATTTATGTAGATCTTTTATGGTTTCTTGAAGTAGTTTTTTATAGTTTTCTTTGTAGAGGTCTTTTGTATCCCTGGTAAGATTTATTCCCAATTTACTTACTTCTTTTTCAGCAATCTCTTTGCTGGTGTAGAGGAATGCAATTGATTTTTGGATATTGATCTTGTATGCTGCCACTATGCTAAATCTCTCAATTAGTTCCAGTAGATTTTTTACCAAGTCTCTTGGGTTTTCTAGATGTAGATCATATCATAAGCAAGTAGCAATAGTTTGACTTCTTCTTTACCAATTTGGATGCCTTTGATTTTCCTTTCTTGCCTTATTGCTCTGCGTAGGACTTCCAATACAATGCTGAATAAAAGTGGTGATAGAGGGCATCTTTGTCTGGTTCTTGTTCTCAAAGGGAATGGTTTCACTCTCTCTCTCCATTCAGAATAATGTTGGCTGTTGTTTTTGCATATATGACCTTTATTATGTTGAGGGATGTCCTTTCTATTCCTTCTGTTATGAACTGTGAAATGTAAATAAGGTTAATGGGTTTCAGTTGTACGCCTATTAGCATATCCTGTTATGAGCAAATATGACATTATGATTGTAATTGATTAGAGATTATGTGTGGTTAAGAAGATTTGTACAACTGCCAAGTTGAAAAGGGGTGGATTGTGGTAGTTGGAGCTGTGTGTCAACTTGGCTGGATGACAATTCTGTGTGGTTTAAGCAATTGTGACGTGGGTTGTTCCCATGATGGGATCAGATGTATATGTTTTGAGCAGCCAATCCATTGAAAGGGAGTTTCTCTAGGGGTGTGGCCTGGTTCCAGGATATTTATGGGCATAATGGAAAAGAGATATTCATCTTTGGATCAGGTTTCTGTTGTCCTGCCAACAAAAATCTGTAAGCTAACAGTCCACCATTCGGCCTGGAGATCTTGGATTCCTCATTCATTGGAGTCAACAGCCAGTATACTGCCTGCCTACCTTGAGCTTATCAGCCCCTACAGCTGTGTGTGTCAAGAAAAGCCTCCAGCTTGATGCTGAATTCAAGAACTTGGGACTTGCCAGCTTCCATAAGTGTGTGAGCCATTTTCCTAAGATAAATTTCTTTCTCTCTCTCTATATATATATAAGCTTTACAGGTTTTTCTTCCCAGTCTAACACACTCTTCCTCTTTTCCTTCATTAAATTTGCCAGTGGTTTGTCAATTTTATTAATCTTTTTAAAAAACCAACTTGTAAAGACTACAGTTTTTGATTTTTTTCTATTTTCTTCCTATTTTATGTTTCATTGATTTCTGTTTGAATCTTTATTATTTCCTTTCTTCTAATGACTATAGGAGTAGCTCTGGTAGCATAGTAGCTAAGGCACTTGAATGCTAACCCACCAGCTTTGAGTTCAAACCCACCAGCTGCTCCTCGGAAGGAAGATGAGGCAATCTACTTCCGTAGTGATACTGCCTCAGAAACCCAAGGAGGGGTCACTATGAGTCAGGTCCGACTCGAAAGCACATAACAACAACAATGATATAGGCTTTTCTTGCTGTTATTTTTCTAATTGTTGGAGATGTTCGTTCAAAGTATTGATTTTGGCTCTTTCTTCTTTTTTGATGTGTGCATTGATTGTTGTAAATTGGCCTCTGATCACTGATTTGCTGGGTCCCAACAATTTTGGTATGCTGTGTTTTCATTCTTGTTTGATTCAAGGAATTTTTTAATTTCATTTTTTATTTCTTCTCTTACCCAGTCTTTCTTAAGGAGGGTGTTGTTCAGTTTCCATGTATTTACGCTTTTTCTGTTGATCTTTCTATTGTTGATTTCTAATTTGATAACATTGTGATCCGAGAAGATGCTTGCAGTATTTCAATGTTTTTAAATTTATTAAGGCTTGCTTTATGCCCTAAGATATGGTATATCATGGAGAATGTTTGATGTGCACTGGAAAAGAATGTATATTGTGCTGTTGTTGGGTGAAGTGCTCTGTAGATGTGTATAAGATCAAGTTGGTGGATTGTATTGTTTAGCCCTTCGGAGACTTTGGTGAGTTTCTTTCCAGTTGTTCTATCTTCATTGAAAGTTGTGTATTAAATTCTACCACTGTGACTCTGGAGTTATCTATTTGCGTTTTCAACTTTTTTAAACTCTGATTTATGTATTTTGGGCTCTTTCATTGGATCCATAGATATTATGGTTATATGTTCTTGTTCAATTAATCCTTTGATCATTATATAATGTCCTTCCTTGTCTCATATTGTGGCTTTTGTCTTAAATGTAATTTGATCAGAAATTAACATTGCCACACCTGCTCTCTTACAGTGGCCATTTTCTTGATATATCTTTTTCCAACCTTTGATTTTTAGCCTATTTTTGTCTTTGTCTCTGAGATGTGTCTCTTGTAGGCAGCATATTGATGGGTTTTGTTTTCTTATCCAATCTGCAACTCTCTGTCTCTTGAGTGGTGCATTTAATCCATTAACATTCAGTGTAATTATTGACAAGTATGAATTGGGTGCTGTCATTTTGGTATGTGTCTTTTCATGGTGTTGCTGGTTTCTTTGTTCCATATAATTTTCTGTGTTGAGCTCATTATATTTATGAATTGTGTTATGATTTCTTTGTTGCTATTGTTTTAGTGTTTGCTAAATATTTGTGCTTTTCCTCTTTTTTATTGTGATGCAAAACTTTATCATGTTTCTTTGATGTTACCCTGTGATTTATAATTTTCTCTCTGAATTTAAAACAGTCTAGTCTATCTTGCAAGTCTCTTGACTTCCTCACCATTTAGAAGTTCTGTAACAACACTATTCTTCACCTTTTTTTTGTTTGTATTTGTCCTCATTTGCCAGTTGATGTGTCTGGTTCCATGTTTACAACCTTGTAAGCTTCTTTTACTTTGCATGCATCCATAGCTATGTTGGTTTCTGGGTTGTGTCACCTTGTGTGTTAATGGTCGGTTGTTGTTTGCTGTTACTGGTTCTCTGTTCAAAAGACTCCCTTTAGTATCTCTTGTTAGGTTTGTCTGGTTTTAGCAAATTCCCTTAATTTGTGTTTACCTGGAAATCTCTTAATTTTGCCATCATATTTGAGGAACAGTTTTGCTTGCTATATAATCCTTGGTTGAAAATTTTTCTCTTTCAGAGTTTTATATATGCCATTCCATTTCCTTCTCTCTTGCATGGTTTCTGCTGAGTAATCAGAGATTATTTTTATTGGTGTCCTTTGTAAGTAACTTTTTTAAGTAACTCTGATGGGATTCCCAGTACTGTGGCCATGGGAAACACTTCAGGCCAGGAATAAAACTCACTATCATGTCATGGCTCTTAGCCCAATAGTAAATAAAACATACACGCAGACCATGCAACTCAGGGTGATGTACCCACATACTCTACAGAGATGAATCCCTTGGAGCAATTGACCTTAGGGCACTAGAGGAGCAGCATTCAGATGGAGG
>NW_006922124.1:1463519-1472291 GCF_000298275.1 Orycteropus afer afer
GCTATGAGCTGGGGCTGACTCGATGGCACATAACAACTACATGTATATATATCCATATGCTGTATGTCTTTTGTTTCTAATTTTTTTCTGCTGTAGAGATTCAGTTTCTTTCGGGGTTCTTGCTTATTTTAAAAATACTTACTTTCTAAGATTGTAAATGAAAAATGGTCGTTGGAGCAACGAGAATACTGTAAATGGATAAAACTTTTCTACATCTTGTAAATCTTGGTAGCAGAATGCACGTGTGATCAACTTCCAAAATGTGTGCTTTTAAGATAACAACAAAAAATGAAGCAATTTCACTGGAAGGGTGTAATTTTCTGGTAGGTATTCGATAGGTGTGCAGGACCATAATATTCCCTCAAAATGTATAATCAAGTCAGAATCATTGTGGTTAGCTAAGAAAAAAAATGTATACAATGATAGAATATTCTCATATTTCTCATACAGTCATAATACTTCATTTCAGAAGCATGCAAGGCTATTACTGTGGTTTATCTTCATTAAAAAAAAAGTATTGAAAGGTTACTTGAGTAGCAATTATGTGAGTATTTTATCATATGTAGTAAATAAGACCTAAAATTACAAGATATTACTTGAAAATAATGTATAGCATTTATAGCAGACATAATTTTAAAATACATACTAAAAATAAATTTTGTAATTACAAGACTAAATTTGCTTTAAGAAATGACAAAAGTAATTACATTATTTTCAAGTCTTTGATACAAATATTAGACCTAATGAGTTTATATTTAAAAAGGATGGAATTATTCACACTGTAAGGGACTGCTAGTTCTTTCATATGTACTAAAAAATGGACATTTATTAAGAGTAACCCCTGAGATATAGGAAAGAGTATCAGAGTGGTGTGTGTGCCAAGGAAACTCATGATGTCTTGCATAGTGCTTGGCTCATGAACAGCTGCCCCCTAAGTATTTGTTAAACAAATAAGCTTGCTTAAGAAAAGAATAATTTAAAAAATTATCTATATCTTGAACTACTTGATAAATATACAATGTAGACAATATGAAGAGCAAGAAAAATGAAACTGAAACTTTCGGCTTAAGGAAAAATTAATTATGTAGATATCATTGAGGGTTAATTGGAATAGACAGTGTTGATGCATACAGTTTTCAAAGAAGCAGATACAGGAAAGAAAGAAAAAGTCTTCCTTTATTTCAAGACATATTTACTTCTGTGAAAATTGAGGAACTTGAAGGTTGAGGCAACATGTTGATTTAGAAAAGTTCAAACATTATACTGAACTTTGGAGTGCTGCTTAAAGAAGAGAGAATGGAAAGTAGATTATAGGTCACTTGGCAGTTTACAGGCCATAGGATACAACTCCTTTGTGCTAATGATAAAAATGTCACAGAAGCAGGACAAAGTAGAGATATCTACTATCTATATATCTGCTTTTAGTCTCCTTGCATCAAAATGCTTAAATTAACTATGTCATTAGGAGGAACTTCTTAAATATGTAGGAATTATGAGTAGTTAGAAAAAATGCCATGAACAATAAAGGATGAAGATATGGATATTTTGAAGCATGTAGCTACAACACTCTTACTCAGGGACATATCAATCATCGATTCATTCTGAATTTTGCATATGAAGAGAGTCACTACAAATCTCTGTGTTGTCTTGAAGCAATTGAGAAGCAAAATAGACCTAAAATCATCTTGCCAAGGTTATGCAAAAGCAAAATAAGCAAAAATTATCCTGTGCAAGCCGAATGTCCAGATTTAAGAAATAATTTTACCACTCAATCCGGTAATGGCAAAGTTTGCTTTTAGGCATTAATTTGTTTTATTTTTATCCTTAATTTAGTTATCCAACCATACAAATAAATTTAAATTTTAACTATGTAAATGTGACAAAAGGTAAATAGTGCTTTGAATGCATATAATGAGGCTTTTTGGCTCGATCATGGTGGTCACAGAAACTACTGAAGAGAGATTTGAAGGGTGCACAGAAGATAAGAAGGTGAGGAGAAGGGGAAGAATATTGTATGCAGAAGAAAACACATGGCAATGACTCTGGTGGGAGAGAGCAGGACATGGACAAGGGGATCAGAGAAGGCTATAGTGGCTGAGACAAAGATGCTCAGGGAATGTGGATGGTAAGAAGATACTGGAGAGATCAGTTGGCACCAGAAAATGCAAGGAGGGTTCTCAGCAATTACTGCAGGTTGGAGAAGAAAGATGCAGGATTTGGCATAGGAAGAGGTAAACTGTGATGTAATCCTTATGAAGGCTTCAGTAAACCCTATGGGAACACTGAAGCTAGGCTGGCTCTTAGATATGTAGTGTTGGAGTAAGAAGTAAGAAGTTGTATCTCTCCATTGGCTTATTAGTGAATGCAGGCAGCTCCCAAGGATGGAGTTATGACTTTGGATGAAGCAGCTTTCTTCAGATGAGGGCAGCTCCTTGAGAGGCATGACAGTTTGGTGCCATCAGCAAGCAGCATTCTTAATATCTGGGTGAACAAGACCTTTATTCAGAACAGGAAACTTAGGCAGAACATCATAGCACCACTGAACCTATTTATTTCTACTCACTTATCAAGTCTCAAACTAAATATCCCATCTTTCTGGGAGGGCCCTGGACAGCCAGGAAGAATATGCTCTTATAATACATCACATGGTCGTTCTCCTTAAGAACACTGTTGTTTTTGTTGCAATCCTCTTGATTCTGACTCATGGTGACCACACGCATATCAGAGTAGAACTGTGTTGTATAGGATTTTCAAGGCTGCCTCAGCGTGAGTTCAAACTGGTAACCTTTTGGCTAAATGTCAAGCACTTAACCATTCACGCCACCCCAGGACTCCTTAGTAACACTACATGTTATTCTTACATGTGTGATGTCTGCCACTGTCATTAGCCTGAGATCACTGAGGACAGGATCCATGAGAATCTTGTTCATCCACCATATCTCCAACAATTAGTAGTGTCAAGTATGTAAGGATATTTAACAAGTATGCTTTGAAAGGATGAAAACACTCAAGTATTTGTTTCCCTCCATAATAAATAACAAACAAATAGGTGTTGCCTTCAGTGATTACTGAATTATTGAATATGAATTTTTCCTGAAGTACATTTAGCAACAACAAAGAAGCTTGGTATATTTCTTAAATTTCTAGCGAGATCTATATTTGTGTCCTTTACAAAGGATAATCCAACAGAATGCAGAAATTACCTAAATATATCCTTAATATCACAAACAGAGTAAAATCTGCTGAAGATAATTTTAAAAAGGTTGCAGCATTACATCAACAGGGAGTTGCCAGAATATCAAGCCAAATTCAGAAGAGAGTTGTGATAAAGGGATATCATTGCTGATGTCAGATGGATCTTGGCTGAAAGCAAAGAATACCAGAAAGATGATTGCCTGTGTTTTACTGACTATGCAAAGGCATTTGACTGTGTGGATCATAAAAAATTATGGATGACATTACAAAGAATGGGAAATCCAGAACACCAAATTGTGCTTATGAGGAACCCGTACATAGACCAAGAGGCTGTCGTTGGAACAGGACAAGGGGATAGTGCTTGGTTTAAAATCAGGAAAAGGGTGGGTCAGGTTGTATCCTTTTGCCATACTCGGTCAATTAGTATGCTGAGCAAATGATCCCAAAATCTGGACTAAATGAAGAAGAATAAAGTATCAAGATTTGAGGAAGACTCATTAACATGCGATATGCAGATGACACAACCTTGCATACTGAAAGTGAAGATGACATAAAGTACTTATTGATGAAGATCAAAGACTGTGGACTTCAGTATAGATTATACCTCAACATAAAGAAAGCAAAAATCTTTACAATTGGACCAATAAGGAACATCACAATAAATTAAGTTGTCAGGTTTTACTGGGGTCCACAATCAACTTCTGTGGATGCAGCAGCCAAGAAATCAGATGACATATTGCACTGGGCAAATTTACTGCAAAATACCTGTCTAACGTGTTGAAGAGCAAAGATATAACTTTGAAGACCAAGATGAGCCTGACCCAAGCCCTGGTATTTCCAGAAGCCTCATATGCATGACTAAGCTGGAGAATGAATAAGGAAGATTGAAGAAGAATTGATGCATTTCAATTGTGGTGTTGGCAAAAAATATTGAAAATATCATGGACTTCCAGAAGAATAAACAAATCTGTCCTGGAAGGAGACTTTGTCTCACATATTTTGGTCATGTTGTCAGAAGGGATCAGTCCCTGGAGAAGGGTTTCACATTTGGTAAAGCAGAGACTCAGTGAAAAATGAGAAGACATTCAGTGAGATGGATTCACATGAGTGAATGCAATGATAGGATCAAGCATAGCAAGAATTGTGAGGTTGGCACACAACCAGGTAGTGTTTCTGTTTGTTGTACATAGAGTCACTATGAGTCAGAGATGACTAGATGGCACCTAAAGTCAACAACAACTGGCATATATTTTCTATTTCTATTCAGAGATTAAAAAATAAACAAACTTAACACATTTTTGTAAAGAGAAGTCTTATGCTTGTTTGACTGTTTAAAGGTTGCGGCAAAGCTTATCTTTATTCACTGCAAAAGACTATTACAGCTATACATACTCCCCACTTATCAACATAGTTAGATTCCAAAGACCAGGTTGCTATGCAAAGATAAGTGTTATATGAAAATGGAGGATGACCATATCAGATCACAAAATGGAGGATGACTACATCATTACATAATTCCCAAACCACTGAGAATCATGGCCCAACCAAGTTGACTCATAACTTTAACCATCACAGCCAGCATTACTCTCACCTCTCACCTCAGAGCTTGTTACAGCCAGGTATACATCATTAATGAACAAAATAATCTGATAGTAAAGTTTTTACTAATGTTGGAAATGTGATATGTCAGGTAATGAGATCGTCAATAAGTGAGGAGTTGTTGTTTGATGCTATCTAGTCAAATCCAACTCACAGCAACCCCATGTATATCAGAACAGAACATTACCCAGTCCTGTACCATCCTCACAATCCTTGCTTTACTTGAGCTCAGTTTTGCAGCCACTGGTCAATCTATCTCATTGAGGGTCTTTCCCTTTTTCGATGATCCTCGACTTTACCAAATGTGATATCCTTCTCCAGGGACTGGTTCCTTCTGACCACATGACCAAAGAATGTGAGGTGAAGTCTGGCCATTCTCACTTCCAAGGAGGATTCTGGCTGCACTTTTTCCAAAGGGAACATTGGTTAAATCATACAATATTCCCTTGTT
Organism: Orycteropus afer afer; assembly: GCF_000298275.1. Lineage (NCBI taxonomy): Eukaryota > Metazoa > Chordata > Mammalia > Tubulidentata > Orycteropodidae > Orycteropus > Orycteropus afer. Next base: position 1,468,765 of record NW_006922124.1, read on the forward strand.
CTGTTTGAACAATTGCCTCTTGGTCTATGTAGAGGTTCCTCATGAGCACAATAAAGCATTCTGGAATTCTTGTTATTTGAAATATTATCCATAATTTGTTATGATCCACATAGTCAAATGTCTTTGCATAGCCAATAAAACACAGATAAAAATCTTTCTGGTATTCTTTACTTTCAGCCAAGATCCACCTGACATCAACAATGATATACCTTGCTCCATATTGTCTTCTAAACCATACTTGAATTTCTTGAAGTGCCCTGTCAATATACTGCTGCAACCATTCTTGAATTACCTTCAGCAACATTTTTCTTGCATGTGATATTAATGATATTGTTTGATAATTTCCACATTCTGTCGGATCACCTTTCTTTGGAATGGGCACAAATATCTATTTCTTCCAGTCAGTTGTCCAGGAAGCTGTCTTCTAAATTTCTTGGCATAAACAAAATATATGCTTCTAGCTAAGCTTGAACCCATTTGTTGAAACATCTGAATGAGTGTTCCATCGACTCCTGGAGACTTGATTTTTGCCAATATCTTCAGTGAAGCTTGGACTTCTTCCATCAATATTATTGTTTTTTGATAATATACTGCCTCTGGAAATGGTTGAACATTGACCAATTCTTTTTGGTACAATGATTGTGCATATTCCTTCCATTTTCTTTTGGTGCTTCCTGCATCGTTCAGTATTTTGCCCATAGATTCCTTCAATATTTTAACTCACAGGTTGATTTTTTTTCTTCAGTTTTTTTTTTTCAATTTCAGAAATGCTGAGAGTGTTCTTCCCTTTTCGTTTCCTAACTCCAATCTTTGCACATTTCATTATAATAGTGTGTCTTACTGAGCAGCACTTTGAAATCTTCTGCTCAGCTCTTTTATCTCATCATTTCTTCCATTCACTTTAGCAACTTTCCATTCATGAGCAAGTTTCAAAGTCTCTTCTGACATCCATTTTTGTCTTTTCTTCATTTTCTGTATTTTTAATGACATTTTGTATTCTTCACTTATGATGTTCCCGATACCATCACACAACTCATCTGGCTTTAGGTCATTGGTGTTCAATGCGTTAAATCTATTCTTCAAATGGTCTCTAAATTCAGGTGGGATGTATTAAAGGTCATATTTTGGCTCTTGTGGACTTTTTTTTATTTTCTTCAGCTTCAACTGGAGCTTGCATATGAGTAAGTGATGGTCTATTCCACAGTCAGCTCCTGGCCTTGTTTTGACTGAAGATATTGAGCTTCTCCATTGTCTCTTTCCACAGATGTAGTCAATTTGATTCCTGTGTATTCCATCTGACAAGATCCAGATGTATAGCCACTGCTTCTGTTGTTGAAAAAAAAAAAAAAAAAACATATTTGCAGTGAATAAGTTACCGGTCTTGCAATAGTCTACCATGTGATTTCTGGCCTCATTTTTATCCCTAAGGCCGTATTTTCTTGTTAGAGATTATTCATCTTTGTTTCCAACTTTTACATTCCAATCACCAGTAAGTAACCATACATCTTGATTGCATGTTTGGCCAAATTCGGACTGCAGAAGCTGGTAAAAAAATTTCAATTTTTTCATCTTTGGCTTTAGTGGTTGGTGCATAAGTTTGAATAATAGTAGTATTAACTGGTCTTTCTTCCATACATATGGATATTATCCTATCACTGACAGTATTATACTTCAGGATAGATCTTGAAACATTCTTTTTGCTGATGAATGCAACACCATTCCTCTTCAATTTGTCATTCCCAGCATAGTAGGCACTACACTACCAGAGCTCCTGATCATATGATTATCTGATTCAAAATGGCCAATGCCAGTCCATTTCCACTCACTAATGCCTAGGACATTAATCCATTTTGTTTTTGACAGCTTCTAATTTTCCTAGATTTGTACTTAGTACATTCTATATTCCAAGTATTAGTGAATGTTTTCACCTCTTTCTTCCCATTTTGAGTCATGCCCCATCAGCAAATGTAGGTCTTAAAAGCTTTACTCCATCCACATCATTAAGGTTGACTCTGCTTTGAGGAAGCAGCTTTTCCCCAGTCATATTTTGCATGCCTTCCAACCTGAGGGCTTCATTTTCCAGCACTATATCATACATTGTTTTAGAGCTATTCATTAAGTTTTCCAGTAATATATGAGACAGTGTTTCACTGCTATTTATAAGATTTTCAATGGCCAATACTCCGAGATGTGGATGGCCCCTTCCTGCTTCCAAGTCTGTCTTAGTCTGGAAGCTCCACTGAAACCTGTCCACCATAGGTGACCCTGATTCTATTTGATATACCAGTAGGATAGCCTCCAGCTTCACAGCAACATGCAAAACACCACCGTATGACAAACTGACAGATGACTGGTGTCAGTAAGGAGTAGATGCATATACTTACAGACTTTTCAAAGTAAGTTCTACAAACGGCCTGTCAGAAGCATCTGACCTTCTGTAACTTCACAGGAGAAGAGGATCAAGATCAATAGCCCAAGGCTGATTCCTATAAGGCAGACATCAGACACGATTCCACCCTGCAAACTTTTTTTTTTTTAACCAAATCTGACACCAACTGTCCCTCCCATAGCACTCTCTACTTCTCTACTGGCTTTTATAATTCATTGCAATGGCCACACAAAACTCACTGACAATACTCACTATTATGGGGTTTAGTAGTGAAGTAACAGGTTTTAGGATCAAAATTCTATGGGAGAGTTCTGCGCTGTAACATATGGAGTCACCATGAGTTGGAACTGATTTGATGCTTTGGATTTGGTTTGATTTATTGATTGCACTAAATAACTTTCTCATTTTGATCAGGTTAAAATATTTCCTTTGCAATCAGATGTGCAAAAATAAAGTTCTACTTACTTGGTAAGTAGTATATTGTAATATTGTACTTGGTTAATCTGAGAAATTCCTTTCTTGGGCAGGAAATTGATTTTCCTTTTTCCAGTTTGTATGTGCATCTGGTCACGATAACATGTGGACTTTGCCTACAGATTTTGTTTCTAGGAGTATGTTTTACATGCTCCGCAACACAAGCTTTTAGGTAAGTGAAAATTAACTAAGCAAATTCAAAATATGTTTCAACCAAAATATAGTTAATTGGAATAATTTAAAATTTGGTCCTTTAATAAATTATTGTCATTTTTTCTCAGTTGCAGAAACTAATCCATATAATCCAAAGTAGCTCAGCTATTATATTGTGTTATTATTAATTAATCATCCTGTAAATGTATCCTTTATTTAATTTGATGGAAACAGAGAAACCAAATAATTTATATTAAAAATAACACAAGTTCCATCTTCCCTGCCTCCTTTTACAGATACAATTAAAATATTTAATCATGACTTGTAAGAGATTATAATCAACAGAAAAACCTTAAAATTCTGGATGACACTCATAAGGAAAAACTCTCAGTGAAGATCCAAAATGAAATACATGAGTTTTCTGGAAGAATGCTTTCATTATTTCTGCATAGTGCCTAAGGCACTTGACTGCTAACCAGAAAGCTGGTGGTTCAAACCCACCAGCCACTCC
>NW_006922124.1:1472553-1475284 GCF_000298275.1 Orycteropus afer afer
TCAGGAATATCATTCTAACATGGGTAGACACTGGTTATAATAATACTAATGGTAATATTATACTGATATACTGAACTTGCTATTTCCTATGATGAAAGTGTTAAGATTGAATCTAAGTGTCCCTCAGGCTTGTCAGATGTAAGAAATTAGGAGTTCATATCTCCCTTTTTTGAATCTCCTACATGTATACATTTCTTCTCAATCCAATTGCAACTTGACTTACAGACTATCTTTCTACATTCTCTAGACTTTTGGAGAACAATAAAGTAATATTAAATCAATTTGTTTAGATTGAAATTCATTTTAGTTGTGTATTTTCACTGGGTATCTGTGGTAAATTGGATATGGGCTCTACCAGAAAATATACTATTCAATTTCTGATGTAATGAGATCAGCTTCCTTTTGCCCTGGTATCTTTTAAAGAGAAAGTGAAAAATCAGGTACAATTTTATAAAAGCAAAGAGGAAATATTCATTCTGTTTTACTATTTATTGGCTGTGTTCATTCTAAATTAATATTCCTGTCATTCCTCTAGGTGTGTCTTTCAAATTAGGAACAGCTTTTATCTTTTATTTTGTTGTATTTCTGCAAGCGTTCAGATTAAAAGCAATTTCCACAGAAATATGAAATAGATCTACTTCATCAGCTTTTGATAAACATTTTCCTAGGGAAAGAATTCATGAACATATGGATCAGAAATTCTAGGATATGCAACCATATATGTCAATTGCATTCAAAATAGAAATAAAGTTTGATTCTTCTGTCTTGAACTCTGATGGGCCTCTTATACTGAATGAATTACTTACAGTTACCAAGTGTGATGGTTAATGTTATGTGACAACTTGGCTAGGCTATGATTCTCATTGGTTTGACAGACCGTGTAATCAAATTCCATTTTGTGATCTGATGTGAGTAGCCAACCAATTAGAAGGGGAGTGTGGCCTGCTTCCAGTATGTAAATGAATGTTCTGGCAAAACTCTCTCTGTCTCTCCATCTTGCTATCTTCTCATAGTCTGAACTACTGTTCTTGGAACATTAGCCACTGGAGGCCTCCAGCTACTTGCCTCACATGAAGATTTTGATTTACCAGCCCCTATAACCCTGTGATATGGAGGAGGTCTCCAGTCAGTCACCTGACCTACAGGTTCTGGGTTTGTCAGTCCCTGCAACCATGTGAGCCAGCGGAGGTCTTGAGCTTGTTGTCTGACCCACAGATTTGGGACTTGCCAGTCACTATGGTTGTATGAGCCATTTCCTTACAATTTCATGATCCATTTCTTTGAAGTAAATTTATCTATCTATATATCTATATAGGCTTCACTTGTCTTGCTCCTCTAGAGAACACAGACTAAGACATCATGCAATCCAGAACTGTCAACAGCATACACAAGTGTTCCCTGAATTATGAAGGGGTTCCATTCTGATAATTCCATCATAAATTGGTTCTGACATAAGTTGAATATGTCATGTTTTTCTCTTTTTTTAGTTTTCATTACCAATGAGCTATTCTTCTTTATTCTTCATGATCTACAAACTGTTCCACGGAAGGTCATAAGTGTTGTTTGCTGTAACTCAAGTACATAGTAAGTTTGGGACTACCTGTATTATGAAGTATAGACTTCAGTTTTGTTCTCTTTTGGCTCTGAGGATGTACTCATACAGTCCTTATAATATTGACACTAGTATGTTGAGTTTTTTGTTTGTTTTTTGATTCAACAACAAATGGAATTAGATTCATTGAGTACATTTGGTGTATAAATGTGAGATGCATTCTGGTGCATTTTAATAATTGAGGGTCATTCATAAAGGCTGTAACTCCATGTTGCTGGGACTGCAGTAGTCTGAATGCTTAACAGCTTGATGATTGAAATAGCTGACTCTCATTACTGTCAGTTGATGTTGGTTCTTATAATTGTATATGGGATTATAATAACAAAAAATGGATTATATATTATACACGGCATTACAGAGAGAAAAAACATTTAGATGGGAAAGCTAAAGGAGAGGCCAGGCTCAATGACTTGTTACTTCACCCTCAGTTTGTGTAATTCAAATCCACACCTCTGTGAAATTGCAAATCACTTTGAAAGTGCATTGTCAATGCCCTTCATGAACACATATGACTGCACAAGCCACTTTTGTCAGTACCAGGAGACAAAGGTGTCTAATTGGGATGTCAGTTTAAAAGGTGGCATTTAACACATTTCTCTCACAAGGAAAATTTAAATGGTTATATAATTAAGCAATAGAATCTGAATATCATAGTGACAAAACTATGATAATAACTTGTGCACTGGTAGTGGTCTATGTGACAAGAATTTGTCTAGGATATAAATTTACGATCACCAAACCAAACCCAAACCTGTTGCCATAGACTCAATTCTAACTCATAGCAACCATATAGGATAGAGTAGAACTGCCCCACAGTTTCCTAGGCTGTAATCTTTATGGAAGCAGACTGTCACATCTTCCTCCCACAGAGCAGCTGGTGGGTTCAAACCACCAACCTTTTGGTTAGCCGTCAAGCACTTTAACTACTGTGCCACCAGGGATCACAACTCAAGATCACAGGCTAGATCTATAACACATCTGCTTTTCAGAATCTCTACTCCTCCTGTTTCCTCTCTAAAAGGGAGGGAATTTCTGAGGTGACTCACATTTGCCATCTTCCTACTCCTCTCCCACAAGGCTCTGTTAGCATAGTGCCTAAGGCACTTGACTGCTAACCAG
>NW_006922124.1:1475587-1477835 GCF_000298275.1 Orycteropus afer afer
TTCTCCTCCTGGGATAGGTTCCCAGCTTTCCAGTGGAGGCTGCATGTGTTCACAGGGGGAGGACTTGTGACTTCTCTCCACATAGTGATGCCTCCTTGCAAAACGAGCAGGTTTGAGGCAGATAGCCACCACATCAGACCTAAGCTAAATCTCCTGATAAGTCAGTCTCTCTCTCTAGTATCAGGAAAGCAGCCTTGCAACTGCTCCCTCCTTTGAAGATCCCTTTTTCCCATCCTCCAGGAATGCAGTTGCTAGGCACCAGGCTCCTGTCTGCCCTGTTTCCTCCTGCAAGCCATCTAAGCCTTCCCATTTCTGATTAATGCCCTCCCCAACTTCATTTAAGAGATTTGATTGAAATCTCATGTGACAGAAGTTTAATAAGTGATGGTTATTTTCACTACCCATGCACAGAGGCATTCATGGTAGTATTTTTTTCCTCAGTTCCAAAAGTAGCCTTAAAGGTCTGCTTCAATTTATTTTTCAGAAGATGGTACCAAAATATTTAAAAGAACAAATTGCATTGCTCACTGCTGGGTATTAAAACTTGTCCCTGAAGACCCCAGACCTGTGCCCCAATATTAAAAATGCAGAGGAATGGGTCATAGTTTTGTCAAAGCAGCTACTGCTGAGAATTATACCATATATTAAATTTCAACTATAAATAAATGTTAATTTTTCATACTTTCATGAAGGGACCTTATTATATCATGAATTGCTTATGGAAATGTTCTTGTAACACCACACATTCAACTCTCAACCCCACATGTATCAGGATGCAACTCCAATATCAGTAATTTTCTGTCACTAGTACTTATGCTCTGGATCTATGGGACTTACCAATTCCTAAATTTCTGTAGTTAAAATTTTATTCTTTTTCTTTAAGCTTCTTGGGTATTTTGCATATTTTTGTGTGGGCTTGTAAAAAGGCTGGAAATAAAAGAAAATGAGATCAATTCAGAGACAACAAAACCCATATGCTATGAAGTATGAAAACATCCTAGGAATATACTAGGAGGCATTGGTTACCCCAGGCAATAAGCTCAATTCTTACTGATTAGGTAACTAATAAATTAAAAAATAAACTGACAACAGCACAATATGTCCTGATTGGTTCCCCTTCCCAACCTCAATCACAGGAATTTATTTATATTATATGTAACTTATATTTACCATTTACATTTTTGAGATGTACATATAGCATTTTTTATAAAATAGTTATCAAACCAAACCAAACCCACTGCCATCCAGTTGATTCTGACTCATAGCACGTTTAAATGGTTAGCTTTCTGTAATCTGATAATTTAAAAACACTGCTCTACTTTGAGTTAATGGAAAATGAGCACTGTCTTATCCATCTTTTATTTATTGAATCACACATTATTGCCCAGCTCTCTCAATGGTATGTTTTAAAACAACGATAATGATGATAACTATAGTAATATTGGTTAATCTGTATTGAGCACTTTCCATGTGTCAGACACTGATCTAATAGCTTTACAGGAGTTATTTAGTTCACTTAACATATGAGGACATTGAAGCACAGAAAGGTTAACTATTTGCCTGAAGTCATGCACCTGTTGTTGTTATTATGTGCTGTTGAGTCGGACCCGACTCATAGCGCCCCCTCCTTGGGTTTCCGAGGTAGTATCACTATGGAAGTAGATTTCCCCATCTTTCTTCCGAGGAGTGGCTGGTGGGTTTGGACCGCCAGCCTTCTGGTTAGCAGTAAAGTGCTTTAGGCACTACGCTACCAGAGCTCCTAGTCATGCACCTAGGTAGAGCTAAAATTCCAATCTAGGTAATCTATCTCAAGAGTCTATCTTCTTAAAACTTCTGCTGTGCTACTCAATAAATATTTGCTGAATAGACCAATGAGTTCCAACCTGTATCCCTGTCTCTTCCCCTATGTTTCACTGTTTGACCTGTTCTTGGAGCTGCACTTTTCTTTCCAACTACATTTCACCTCAATTTAGATTTCAGATTCTTCACTTAAAATCTCCTGGGTACTATGCCACTGTTCTGTTCCCCCACAGACACACACACCACACATACACTATTAAACAAGGCATATAGTACTAGCTATGAGTGACTAAATTTAACCTGCTCAGACTGGCACACAAGGCAATATTAATAAGAAATATAGTTGAGCTATAAACTCTCTGTATGTAGACATGATAAATCTAAAATAGTTTCTAAAATATAAAAACTATCAAAATTATCCAGGATAAAAAACTTTTAATACTTTAAA
>NW_006922124.1:1478308-1485763 GCF_000298275.1 Orycteropus afer afer
ATGCAGTGCTAAAAGAATCAATCAAAACTTCCATGAAACTGTGGGAAATGGCACTGAAATGCATATCTTGATTTGTGTTCCCCCAAAAACAGACCTGTTAAATGCAATTAAGTTAATCAATTAAGAAATTTTGGAATGAAAATTTCATATAAGGATTCAAATCTGAATAGCCTATTTGCTATGTGATCTCAGGAAAGCATGTTGGATCAAGTAAGCCACCAGAGCAGACAACTGAAATTTAGTCCCATGGAGGATCTCTGGGAAATTGTGTGGACCACACAACTCAGAACCACCCCACCTGAGGAGGCAAGGGGTTGAAAATATTAATACACCAACTGCCACCACTGAATCATTGATTGAAGAATATTCCAAGGGTTTGCTAACTCCTAATTCCCTGGCCCCAGCACATGATTATTACCATCATGGCTAATAATTTTCAAAATAACTGAAACTTTCAAAATTGCTAATTTCGAAACAGTTCCTAATAATCTGACCCATTTGGAATTGTGAGAAGCATTAAAATTATAGGATTGACAGGCCACTTTAATGTATAAAAAATTCAACTAGCACTTCTTTCTAATAATTATCTTCATTCTCAAAATTTGGGCAGCAGTCACCACTGCTGACTAAAAATGGCATAGCTTGCACAGTAATTTTGTTCACTTTAAAGGTAATAGTCACTCTGCAACATGGCAGCATGGCTTTTAAACTAGGAGAAAAGTGCTTGCCCTCTTCTGCCCCCCAAAATGCTGAGAGGGTCAGATATTGTAGCCCACTCATTTGTACCAGTAAGTTCAAGTGTGAATGCAAGTCTTCTCACATATTCCATGCATGTGCCACTATATGCTGGGTATAGGTGCAAGTCTGGTCTTGTAGCTGGAGGAGGGTGCTGGTATTCTTCACTTTTCGTGTTAGGAAACAAGGTTTAGAGAAGTTGCTTATCATTTTGACATAGGTAGTACCTGGCTCTGCTAGAATTTGAAGCTGATTCTGTGTGATCAAGAGTCGATGCTATTTCCAGTACAGGATGTAAATGTAAAAGAATATTATTTTTATTGTTGCTGCTTGTATTAAATGAAGAATCACAAAAATTACTGTGATAAAATTCTAAACCCAGTCATTTACTTTTAGTTAAAATACTTTACAATTATTTATCTTTAAATTGTGTGTGTGCGTGTGTGTGTGTGTGGAGAGAGAGAGAGAGAAAGAGAGAGAGAGAGAGAGAGAGAGAGAGAGGAAAAGAGAGAAGTAAAATTCCCATGATATAAAGTGAACACTTAATTTAGTGGCATTTAGTTCATACACAATGTTGTGCAGCCCTTGGCTCTAACTAGTTCAAAAGCATCCCCATCAATCCATAGTAAACCTCCTTAGCCATTAAGAAGTTCCTCCTCATCCTCCCTCCCCCTAGATATTCTGTATTTCGCCTATAGCTTGATCTATTCTAGATATTTCATATAAATGGAATTACACTTAGTATAATGTTTTTGGAGATTCATTCACTTTGTACCATTCATCAGAATGTCATTCCTTTTTATGACAGAGTAACATTCCACTGTATGTATATACTACAATTTGTTTATTCATTTATCCATTGGTGGACACTTGGGTATTTTTTATTTTTGCAAATAGCATTGCTGAGAATTCTTTTCACTCCTTTTGGGCATATAACTGGAGCACAGTTGTGGGGGTCATATGGTAATTCAATGTTTAACATTGAGAAAGTAAGAAAATGTTTTCCAAAGTTGCTGAAATATTTTGAAATACCATCAACAAAATGGAAGATTTCCATTTTTCCACATGATCTCCAACACTTCTCCTTCTTTTTTTTAAATTTATTATAACCATTTTAATTGGTGTTAAATGGCAATGTGTTGTTGTTTTGAATCATACTTCCATAATGACTATTGATGTTGAGCTCTTTTCATTTGCCTGTTGCCCCTGTGTATACCTACTTCGGGTAAATGTTTTTTCCAGTCCTTTGTCTATGTTTTAATTGGGTTGTTTGTGTTTTGTTGTTGAATTGTAAGAGTTATTTATATATTCTGGATACTAGACCTTTATAGGGAGCTCTGGTGGTGTAGTCCTTAAGGCATTTGACTGTTAACCAGAAGGCTGGCAGTTCAAACTCACCAGCCACTCCTTGGAAGGAAGATTGGGCAATCTACTTCTGTAGAGATACAGCCTTGGAAAACCAAGGAGGGTTTTTATAAGCTTTATGATTCGCAAATATTTTCTGCCTTTCTACAGGATGTCCTTTCATTTTATTGATAATGCCTTTTGATGCATTATATTAAATTATTATTTAATTTCGATGAGTCCAATTTATCTATTTTTGTTGTTGCTCAACTATCAGTGTCTTATCTAAGAATCCATGACCAAATCCAAAGTTAAGAATTGTCCCTAAGTTTTCTTTCATGAATTTTATGGTTTTTAACCCTTATATTTAGGTCATTAGTCATTTTTGAGTTAATTTTTGTATATTATGTGAAGCAGAGATCCAACTTTTGCTGGTGAATATCCAATTGTTCATCACTATTAGCTGATGAGAATATTTTTTACCCATTGAATGGAATTGACACCATTATTGAAAATAATTTAACAATATTTGTATGGATTTATTTCCATACTCTCAACTGTATTTCATTGGTCTGTTTATCATTATGTCAGTATTACAGGGTTTTGATTATGTTGCTTTGCAGTAAGGTTTGAAATAGAGAAGTAGGAGTCCTCCAAATTTGTGATTTTTCAGGATTGTTTTGGATATTCAGAGTCTTTTACAATTCTGTAAATTTGAGTATTGATTTTTCCATGTCTGCATAAAAAGACCATTGCAACCACAAGAGACCAGAAGGGCAGAATTTTCACAGGGAGAAATGTATGGGGGTAGGAATGCATAGGCAAGAAGGAAACAGGGAAAGGGTAACCACATGGAGGAAGTGGGAGGAAAGCTGTTACATTATGGGGAATGTAATCAGTGTCACAAAATAAAATGTATATGGCTGTTGAATGTAAAATGAATCTACTTTGTAAGATTTCACCTAAATCACAATTTTTTTTTCAAAAAAAGGTCATTGCAATTTTGGTAGGGATTGCAAAAATATGTGGATTGGATTAAGTAGTATTGACATTTTAACAACAAATTTTCCAATACATAAACATGTCATGTCTTTCCATTTGTTCAAGTCTTCTTTAATATTTTTCAGCAATAATGTTTAGTTGTCTGTGTAAAAGTCATTCATCTCCTTGATTAAATCTATTCTAGAGGTTTTATTGTTTAGGTGCTATTGTAAGTGAAATTGTTTTTTAATTTCCTTTTGGGATTGTTCATTGCTTGAGTGTAGAAATACAGCTGGTTTTGTGTTTTTCTTGCATCTGCAATTTTGCTGAATTAATTTATTAGCTCTAGTAACTTTTCGGTAGATCGTTTAGGATTTCCAATATATAAGATCATGATGCTTGTGAATAGATATCCTTTTACTTATTCCCTTCCTTTTGGGTGCTTTTAATTTCTCTTTCTTTTCTGCTTGTTCTGGCTAAAACTACCAATACAAGGTTGAATAGCATATTGACAGTCAGCATCCTTGTCTTGTCTCTGATCTTAGAGAGTAAATTTTCAAACTTTAAATATTGATAATATGTTTTCTGCCTAATGAAATACATTGTTCAATTTCTTCGCTGGACAAATCTGCTGCAAAAGACATCTTTAACATGTTTAAAAGCAAATATAGTACTTTGAAGACTAAGATGTGCCTGAACCAAGCCATGACATTTTCAATTGTGTCATAGGCATGCAAAAGCTGGACAATGACTAAGGAAGAGCAAAGTAGAATTGATCTCTTTGAATTATGGTGTCGGTGAAGAATATTGACTATACCATGTACTGTCAAAAGAATGAATTGATCTGTCTGAGAACAAGTATAGCCAGAATGCTCCTCAGAAGCAAAGATGGTGAGACTTTGTCTCACATACTTTGGACATGTTATTAGAAAGGGACAGTTCCTGGAGAAGGACATCGTGCGTGGTAAAGTAGAAGGTCAATGAAAAAGAGGAAGACCACGGGGCACCAGAGGGGCAACATTTACATGGAGGTAATGCAGGACACACAGGAGTGAATAACTATGAGGGTCACAGGTTGAGGGTTATTGGGCAGGGAGGGCAGGGGACTGGGTTAGTGTTGGGCATGGTAAACGGCGAGTGAAACTAAATGTACACGTAATGTTGAATGTAAAACAAACTCTTAAAATAAAAAATGTAAAAAAATAAAAATAAAAATAAAGTGTTAAAGAGTAAAGACATCACTTTAAAGCTAAGGTGTGCCTAACCCAAGCCATAGTGTTTTCAGTCACCTAATATGCATGTGAGGAGCTCTGGTAGCATAGTGCCTAAGGCACTTGACTGCTAACCAGAAGGCTGATGGTTCAAACCCACCAGCCACTCCTCGGAAGGAAGATGGGGCAATCTACTTCCATATTGATACTGCCTTGGAAACCCAAGGAGGGGTTGCTATGAGTCAGGTCCGACTTGACGGCACACAACAACAACAACAACAATATGTATGTGAAAGCTGGACCATGAATAAGGAAGGCTGAAGAAGATTTGATGCTTTTGAACAGTGGTGTTGGCAAAGAATACTGAAAATAATATGGCCTGCCAGAAGAAGAAACAAATCTGTCCTGGAAGAAGTGCATGCAGAACGCTCCTTGGACATGAGAATGGCCAGACTTCATCTCACCTACTTTGGTCAAGTGGTCAGAAGGGGCCATTCCCTGGAGAAGGATATCATGTTTGGTAAGGTGGAAGGTCAGCAAAAAAGAGGAAGACCCTCAATGCGATGGGTTGACCCAGCAGCTGCAATGATGGGCTCAAGCATAACAAGGATTATGAGGATGGCACAGGACCAGGCAGTGTTTTTTTTCTGTTGTACACATGTCATTATGAGTTGGAGCCTACTTGTCAGCACTTAACAACAACAAAAACAAAACGAGAGTAGCATCATAGTCTGATACTCAGCATGATTCATACTCTGATGGCATTCTCTTGTTATGAGATCATTTCTGCAGAACCTGACATCTTGAGATGTTTGGTGTTCCTAACTGAAGAACACTGTAGAGAAGGAAGCAAAGGGTGGATAATAGAAATTACAACAGTAGAGAATATGTTTCTGCTTAAAAATCAACTGTTAACCATATTAATTGTTTGGTGACAGGAAAAAAATTTCAGGGTTTTATATACCAACATGATCACGTGTATATATATACACATACACATATCTGTGTGTACCTGCATTTTCATTACATTTTATAAAATTGGAATTGAGTATGAGGCAGATCTGTGACATATTTTTCCCACTTAAAATCATTGGAGGCCAGCCAACTTGGCCTATATTTCCTACTGATTACAACAAAAAATAACTGACAAAAAGCAACCATTTAAGGATTCTGAAGAGTTAACAAGCAAGCCGATTGAGGACTGAAATAAAAACTTGAATAATAACTTAAAACAGAAGTGGTTTTTCTTTTCCTTTCTTTTTTTTTTTTCTGGCTTTCTCTCAAATCCTGAAACAGTACAGTGGGTACTGACAGAAAATGCCACCTGTTTCTAGCCAGAGGACTGGGAACATTGATCTCTGCATACTGGTTTCCCTTTTCTTTTCCAGCATTGTCCCAAGGAAAGCCTTAGTCATAAAGCTGCACAGCTGTGGTGGCTGAAACATGAGTACCTAAACCCCCAAAGACCTGCTATTTTGGCCAAAGTAACCAGAAGAGTAGACCCTTGTTGTCTAAAGAATATGGAGAAAATCCTTGTGTGATATTTATTTATTTATTTCACTTTTGTATCACAATTTTTCCTGAGGGAGACTACAGTCACATGGAAGTGCATGATAATGTGAAAGGCTCATACTCTGAGAAAACTAACCCCATTTTTCCAGGAGAAGGAACAAATATAAAGGGCTCTGAAAACTGGACAATGTGGGAGAAATCCCAGATAGAAGAGGACTTGAGAATGGCATCTTAAGTCTGTGTACAAAGCAATATAAAACCCAGGCTGACTCCTGAACTGCTCATGAACAGAACAGGTCCAAAGTAAATATAGCAAAGATGTCAAGAAATTTACCATATACAGTATTGCCTAAGTGCAAGATTTAACACTTTCAGTGGCTAATCAAAAGTTCAGCAGTTCCAGCCCACCAGACTCTCCATGGGAGGAAGATGAAGCAATCTACTTCTGTAAAGATTTACAGCCTTGGAAAAGCTATAGGGCAGTTATACTCTGTCCCATAGGGTCTCTATAAATTGGAATTGATTCTATGGCAGTGGATAAGTACCAGCCCAGCCCATGAATGCCACATATGCCACTTTCAAAACATAACTTACATTGGGAGCTCTGGTGGTGTAATGCCTATGACATTTGACTGCTAACCAGAAGGCTGGTGGTTCAAATCCACCAGCCATTCCTCGGAAGGAAGATTGGGCAATTTATTTCCATAGTGATGTTGTTGTTGATACTGCCTTGGAAACCCAAGGAGGGGTCACTATGAATTGGATTCAACTCGATGGCAATGAGTGAGAGTTTTATCCAACATTGGAAACATCATCCACAGATTGTGAGACATAACTTGTGTTTTGAATCTAACTAGTTTTAAGGCTAACTAAAGTAAACAACAGAAAAACCAATATTCTCCAGAGGGTAGTAAAAACAAGCCAGAACTTCAAAACTTAGTATTCAAAATAACCAAGATACAATGAAAAATTACTTGGCATATAATTAAATGGAAAAATATAATTCATACTTAAGGGAAAAAAATCATTAATAGATGCCAACCCTGAGATGACAAAGAAGTTGTAATTATCAAAGCTTAAGCAGCTGTTGCAGCTATGTTCCTTGAGGTGATGGTGAACACTTTTTGAAATGAGCAGAAAAATAGAAACTTTCAGCAGTGAAAAGAAACTCCAAGAAAGAGCCAAATAGGAATTTTAGAACTGAAAAATATAATATTGAGATTTTTTTAAAAAAATTACTGAATAGGCTCAATAGAAGCATGGATATGACAGAGGAAAGAGTCAGAAAATTTAAAGATAAAAGAAAATATAAAACCTGAAGGGTAGAAGAAAAAAAAAACAGAACTCAGAGATCAGTGGAACAACAAAATAATTGTGAATAACTTTCAGTTAACATTTTCATGCAGAACAACTAGTTTTCAGGAATGAATTGCTGTCATGTAGTAGAGATATCTGTATTCATCAAGTCAAATAAAATTAGACTCTAAATTAATATCTATCCTCTCATATACTCCATTAGTTTTATATATATATATATTTGTTGTCGTTGTTTTTATGTGCTGTCAAGTCGGACCCAACTCATAGCGACCCCTCCTTGGGTTTCTGAGGCAGTATCACTACAGAAGTAGATTGCTCCATCTTTCTTCCAAGGACTGGCTGGTGGGTTTGAACC
>NW_006922124.1:1486669-1487777 GCF_000298275.1 Orycteropus afer afer
CACAGTGTCTGGGTGTCTGTGAGAGATTACTCTGTGTCTGTCTTCTGTTGTTTCTGTAAGGATTGGAGGTATTTTGTATCACTGGTATCTGTGCAAGATTAGCCTCCACTGAATCTATCCTTGGTCTAGAGTATACTCCTGTTCACTGACCCCCATCTGATCCTCACAGATGTTTATGTGTTTATCTGTAGCCTGGTGTTTTGTGTTAACAGTAATGCAGTATTTTGGGCACACTGGTTTGTATTAACATCTCTCGTCTATCTCCTATGTGCTTAATTCGGTATCCTCACTTTTCCTAATGTTACCATGGAGGTCATAGACATTTTCCATACATCCCTCACCTTACCCATGTCAGCATGTGGGTCTCAACTTCCCTAGAATTAATTCCTCCCCTTCCCTCCCCACCCTGGTAACCTACAAAGTGAGTTTCCTTTTGGAAGCCAACCCTTCTTTGTCTTTTTACAGTAATGGGCTCATACAGTACTTGTCCTTCTGCAATTGACTTATTTCACTCAGCATAATGTCCTCCAGGCTCATCCACATTATGAGATGATTCATGTATCCCTCATTATTCTTTAACGTAGTATAGTATTCCATTGTGTGCATGTACCATAATTTGGTTATCCACTCATCTGTTGACGGGCATTTAGGATGTTTCCATCTCTTTGCTGTAGCGAAATGTGCTGCGATGAATGGAGGTGTACATATGCTCTGTCTCTCACCTCTTTAGGATATATTACTAGTAATGGAATTGCTGGGTCAAATGGTATTTCTATTTTCAGTTTTTTAAGGAAACACCATACTGTATGCCACAATGGTTGTACCTTTTTAAAATCCCACCAGCAGTGCACAAGAGTTCCAATCTCTCTGCAACCTCACATGTATGTATGTAATTTGCATCTTGTCTTTCTTTTCTTTTGTTAGATTTGCCAATGATTTATTGGTTTTGTTAATCTTTTAGAACAACCAGCTATTTGTTTAATGATTTTGTCTATGTTTTTTGTTTTGTTTTCTGTTTCATTTATTTCTGCTCTGATCTTTATTATTTCCTTATTTCTAGATACTGCAAGATTCTTTTGTTGTTCTTTATCTAGTTGTTGGAGTTGAT
>NW_006922124.1:1487877-1488883 GCF_000298275.1 Orycteropus afer afer
TTTTTTGATGTATGCATTTATTACTATAAACTGTCCTCTGAGTACCACTTTTGCTGTGTCCCATAGGTTTTGGTATGATTTATCTTCACTCTCATTTGTTTCTAAGAATTTTTTAATTTCAGTTTTTATCTGTTCTGTTACCCAGTAGTTTTGGAGAAGTGAGTTGTTCAGCTTCCATATGTTTGATGTTTTTCCCTTGTTCTTCTTATTATTAATTTCTAATTTTATAGCATTGTTGTCTGAGAAGATGCTTGTAGAATTACAATGCTTTTGAATTTATTGAGGCTTGTTTTATGTCCTAACATATGATCTATTCTAGAGAAGGATCCATGTACTATACACTATACACTAGAGAAGAATGTGAATTGTGCTTTTGTTGGGTGGCATGCTCTATATATGTTGGTTGATTGTGTTGTTGGATTCTTCTGTATCTTCGCTGATTTTTTTTTTTCAAGTTGATCTGTCCCCCCTCAAAAGTGGTATGCTAAAGTCTCCTACTACTATTGTAGAATTGTTTATTGTCCCTTTTATTCAGTTAATATTTGCTTCACGTGTTTTGGAGTACTTTCATTAGGTGCATAAATATTTATTAATGTAACATCTTCTTTGTCAATTGACCCTTTCAGCATCATATAGGGTTCTTATTTGTCTCTTATGTTTTTCACCTTAAAGTCTATTTTATTAGAAGTTAATATTGCTATGCCTGCTCTTTTTTGATTATTGTTGGCTTGGTATATTTTTTTCCACCCCTTAATTCTTAATTTGTTTTTATCTTTGTGTCTAAGGTGGGTCTCTTGTAGGGGGTATATTGATGGGTCTTCTTTTCTTATTCAGTCTGCCACTCTCTTTCTCTTGATAGGTGCATTTAGTCCATTCACATTGAGTGTAACTAGTGATAGATATGAATTTACTGCTATCACCTATTTTTTTTTCTTTCCATGTTGTTGGTATTTCCTTGGTCCATATACTTGTCTGTGCTGAGTTCGGTTTGTTGCCAAATGCTTGT
>NW_006922124.1:1489163-1494722 GCF_000298275.1 Orycteropus afer afer
TAAGTGTTGATGTCATGTATCCTAATTTTGTTGATCTCTGTTGTGGTTTCTCTATTGAAAGGACTTCCTCAAGCATTTCTTGTAGGTTTGGTTTGGTTTTCACTAAATCCCTTAATTTCTGTTTGTCTAAGAATGTCTTGAATTCACCCTCATATTTGATGGATAATTTGGCTGGATATAGGATTCTTGGTTGGCAGTTCTTTTCCTTCAGTGTTTTATATATGCCATCCCTTTGCCTTCTTGTTTGCTTAGTTTCTGCTGAGTAATCGTACCTCAGCCTACCTGTTTGATTATTATAAGTAGTATTTCTTTTGTCCCAGGCAGCTCTCAAAAATTTTTCTTTATCTTTGGTTTTGGAGAGTTTGATTATAATATGCCTCGGGGTTTTTCTCTTGGAATCTGTGCTGTATGGGGTTCTATGAGCTTCTTGGAAAAATATCTTTTCTTCCTTCATGATATAGGCGAAGTTCTCTGTTAGTAGGTCTTCCACAATTTTCTCAATTTTTTTTTTTTTTGCCTCTTCTTGTTCTTGAATTCCAATGAGGTGTACACTGTTTCTTTTCATGTTATCCCATATAACTCTTAGATTCTCTTCATTTCTCTTAAATCTTTGTTCTGATTTTTCTTCATACAGGCTGGTGTCCAGGGATTTGTCTTCTAGTTGGAAAATCCGCTCTTCAGCAAGTTATATCCTACTCTTTTGTGCTTCCACTGTATTGTGTAATTCTTGAATTTTGGTATTCATCTTCTGGATTTTTAACTGCTGTTTTTGTATGAGCTCTGATTGTGCATTAATCTTGTTATTTTGTTCTTGAATGATTTTTCCTGAGTTCTTCCAGGGAACTGTCTGTGTTTTCCTTGCTTCTGTTTGGGGTTTCCTTAGACTCTTGTAGAGCTCTATAAACATATCTTCTAAATTCCTTCTCAGAAAATTCTATTGCCTCCTATTCCTCCATGTTTAATAAGACCTTTGTGGTTTTGCTTCTAATGCCTTGTCCTATTTTTTGTTTGATTTGAGGTTGCCTGTTTTTTCTTAGATATTTTGAAGTTTTCTTTAACTGTTGGTTATGCATTGCTTTGTTTTGTCTTTGTCTTATGATTTAATATTTTGAAAAGGTAGAACTGGTGTATTTTCCTTTTTTGATTAATAATTCATGTGTGCTGGTTGTTCTGTAGTTTTCTTTTTGATGATGGAATTGTTGTGTGAATGTGGGTGCAGGTCTGTTTGTCGTAAAGAGGGTTTAGGATTCAAGTCAGTAGGCATTATGGCGGGTGAATGTGGTTCTTCTATCGGATGACTGAGGGTATAGGTGGAGAAAGTGGGAGGAGAAGAGAGAAGGAAGCAAATCTCCAAGGTGCCGGGAGCAGTTTCTAGGGCTTTGAGCAGGTTGCTAATGATGATATTGTACTGTTATTCACAGGCCTGCAGCTCAACTTCAGCAAAAACTCAAATTATTAGGGGCCCACCACTTTCTACCAGGTTCAGACACACACAAAAATCCCACTCTCTAGGTCCCTCTGTGCCAAAAATCTGACCTATGATAACTGCCCCATTCCACAATCTACTGAGGGAGTTCCTCCCAGGGCCTGCCCACTTGTGGCATCAGTGTTCTCTCTGCTCAGGTTTCAGGTTTCAGTGGCACTGGAGCTAGAGAAATGCTTGCTTTCACCCAGTGGATTTGTTTACTGAGAAAATCAGGTGCTGAAGATATATCTGTGGGGTGACCACTGGTTTTCTGGTGTTGTGCACCTTCTCCCCTACCCCAGGGAGGTCTCTAATGGCCCTTCTTGCCTGCCAGTCAGCCCTCCACAGGGCAGATTCCCCTGTTTTTGTTATTTTTTCCCCTGTCCCTTTTTCCTTTCTAATCTTACTCCCCTGAGTTTGGTGCATTCTGATTCAATGAGCTTTTCAGAGCACCAGAAATTCTATTTCAAACTGTTGCACTTAGTTTTTCAGACACTAAGATGCTGGAGAGAATTAGCATGGGGATTACTAAAGAGACACCATTTTGAAAAACCTCTGTATAATATTCTTTTTAGAAATATTCACATAAAATAACCATTCTTTATCTCATTTCATTCATTTAGTCATTGATTTAGTCATTGAATATTCACTGAATGCAGTCTATAGGCCTCCAGAATTAATATAATTTTATATACTCAATCCTCACTTATTAACATGCTTAGATTTCAAAGACAATGGTATTATGCAAAAATTGATGTTATTAAAAAGTGGAAAATGAGCACATTATTACATAACCTCCAAATTATAACTTCCAAACCACTGAGAATCATCGCTCAGCCAAGTTGACAAATAACCTTAACCATCACAACCAACATTATTCTTTCCTAGTACATCAGAATTTGTTACTGCCAGGTGTACATTGTTAATTTGCATAATAGTTAGTCAATTTCTTACTATTGTCATAAATGTGAAATGTCAGATGACAAGATAGTTGATAAGTGAGGAGAAGGTATGTTGCGGATATGGAGTAACCACGTGCAAAATATGGTCTGAGAGTGATAACTCAGTATCTGAAGACTTTCTATCAACTTAAGATGGAACATAAATATAGAGAAATAGAGAGATGCCCATCATTTTTGTTCAAACTAGGATGACTTTGTCAATAAGGCTGTAGACAATATTAAAGTCTTAAATAAATAGCTAGATTAAACTGTTCACATAAATATTCCTTGTGATTTTGATGACTCTCGTGCAAATATAAAAGTAAAAACAACCTGAAATTTATTTAACTAATTTATTATTGAAGAAACCAGTATGATACTGAAAATGATTTAAAAGAGAATTTGAAGGATTGAGTAGGTACAAGCAATTTAATAAAGAAATTAATAAGATTGTTAGATTACATACAAAATTGATTCATGTTTTATATGGCTACAAATCAGTCACTGCAGTTATCTGTTCAACCATTATTTCCACCTCTACCAAATGAAAAATCTATAAACAAAGGTTTCATATCACCATGCATGGAAAAATTAATCAATAGTAAACAATGAGTCAAACAAAATTCATTCTTCTAAATAGTCTAGGTGGACTAATGCTCCTTATGACATTGAAAGTTTGTCCTTTCCTCCCAAAGTCTGCTCTAAGTTCTGATAACTCACATACACATACACACCTCAGATAAAAGCATGAAATGAGAAGCTACTTAAGTTATATGAAAAGTGTGTTTATAAAAACATGAAGTTGTAACTAGAATTGTCAGATTGACTGAAGATTCCCATTCCCTGGCATACATGCCCCTTGAATGTGTGCAAAACTTACTAACATGATGACATTTCTATCTCATTTTTAGATTATCTGTTATGGCAAAGGTGAAGAGATTTTATACATGTTTTTGAGGTCTCTAATCAGTTGGTTTTGAGTTAATCAAAAGTGAGATCCTGGCAGAGCCTGGCTTAATTCAGTGAGGCCTTTTAAAGGGGATCCAGGCCTTTCCTAAAGGGAGAATTTCAAAGTAATAGAGATGTAGAATGGTAGAGATTCTTCCACTGTCCCTGAAAAAGCAAGTAGTCACATTGCAATGTGACTAACCCAAGCAAATTAAAACCCACTGCCATCAAGTTGATTCCAACTCATAGAGATCCCCATCAGGTTTCCAAGGTGGTAAATCTTTATAGAAGTAGATTTCCCTATCTTCCTTCTGCAGAGTGTGCAGCTGGTCAGTTTGAACTACCAAGTTTCTGGTTAGCAGTGAAATGCTTGAGACACTGCACTGCCAGATCTAAGAATGCCATAATATAGCATTCTGCAGGAGATGAGAGCAGTCCTGCACAGATAGTCAGCAAGAAAGAGATAACTCCGTCCAACAATTGAAACAATCTCAATTTTGCCAAGAACCTGTATAAACTTCGAAATAGATTCTTCCCTATTCATGTTTTCAGATTAGAATGCAACACTAACAACCCCCCTTGATTTCAGTCTTGTGATACCCTGACTATATCACCCAGGTAAGCCTGCCTATACTTCTGATCTGTAGAGACTGTGAGATTATAAATGTACCTTGTCTCAAGCTGCTCAATGTGTGCTAATTTGTTTTACAGTAATAGAAGACTAAGACACAAGATAGGCACTCTGGTGGTATAGTGCCTAAGGCATTTGACTGCTAACCAGAAAGCTGGCAGTTCAAAGCTATCAGCCACTTCTCAGAAGGAAGATTAGGCAATTTTGTAGTGATACCACCTCAGAAACCCAAAGAGGGTTTGCTGTGAGTCTGATCTGACTCGACGGCAGTGAGTTTGGTTTGTATTTTTTTTGAGAATACACAAGATAAGAAATCAAAAAGACCACAAGATAAAGTCAATTACTCTTATGATTCTACCACAGTAGCGTAATCTCAACTCATACCAAAATAAATACATTCCAACAAATGATTGTTCAGCATTTTCAAATACCTGTTAAAAATATGACTCATTCAGATAATCAGATTATTCTTTAATGCTGCAGCTTTCAATAAATCATCTATCTCAGTTTAACCCTGGGTTTAAACTTTTCACCAAATATGATAAATACTGATAGATACAGGCATATTTCTTGTTTTCCATGTGAGACAAAGACAAACACATTCAACTTGTGCTGAAGTTGTTAAGGCAATTCGCTAGCTAACTCTGGCAAAAGATGAGTTTCACTGCTTAATACTGCTATGAATTGAGTTCTGTGGGAAGTCAACTCTGAAATGGAGTTCAGCATACAGGGTATTTAACAAGGAGTGCCTTTAGAATCAACACTTGTGGAAGGGTGAGGAAAGAGGCAGGGTTGGACAGAGGCGCGGTGTTAGGCGACAATGTTATTGCTGCTGTTGCTGGTTGTCATTAAGTCAATTCTGACTCATCGCTGCCCCATGTGTGCAGAATAGGATTGCGCCATCAGGTTTTCAAGACTGTAACCTTTTGGAGGGAGCTCTGGTGGCGTAGTGCCTAAGGCATTTGACAGATAACCAGAAGGCTGACAGTTCAAACCCACCAGCCACTCCTCTGAAGGAAGACTGGGCAATCTACGTCTGTAAAGATACCACCTCAGAAAACCAAGGAGGGGTGTCTATGAGTTGGGATTGACTCGACAGCAGTGAGGTTTTTCTTTTTCTTTTTTTTTTTTAACCTTTTGGAAGGAGATTACCAGGCCTGTCTTCCAAGGAGCCTCAAGATGGTTGCAAATTGCTAACCTTTTGACTAGTGGTAGAGTGTGTAACCCTTTGCACCACTCAGTCCCCAAAGCAACCTTGACCAATCCCATGAGGACTGTAACTTTTAAAGTATTCCTTTGGGGCTGATATGGCCAGGAATTTTCTAACCTGTACTACCTGATATTAGATGTAGACCACTCTGTGAAGGGTTGTGACCTTAGAAGAACTAGTTCTGTGAAGTTGAAGCAATCCCTGAAGGAACTGATAGCCAAACACATTCTGTCTGCAGCATTCTCAGCAACTAGGGCATTAAACCCTTCATCTCACAACTATACTAATTGAATATAAGTTACTGCTAGTTTCATGTCAGTAACTACTTCTGAATGCATTTGTCTCCTACAAAATGTCTTTAATA
>NW_006922124.1:1508227-1508762 GCF_000298275.1 Orycteropus afer afer
TGGATGAACTTGGAGGACATTATGCTCAGTGAAATAAGTCAATCACAAAAGGACAAATATCGTATTAGTCCATTATTGTAAAAGTGAAGGAAATGTTTATCTAAGGAAGGATATTTTCTTTGTTATTTACTAGGGGTAGGAGGGGAGGGGAGGGAATACTGTCAGATAGATAGAGATAAGTTTTGATTTGGGCAAAGAGAAGGGCAATGTACCAAATGTGAATGATCAATATAGTGGCATTGAGGAAGAGAAATCATAGAGAGGTACGTGGGAAGTACAGACAACAAAAATTAACCCTTTTACACATATATTACAGTGTAGTCAGTGAAGGCAAACAAGGGTATATGGGTGGATAGATGGGTGTACAGGCTGAACTATTAGGTATGCCTATGAAGTGGGGAGTGTACCCAAGAACATGTATAAGTTTGTCAGACAATGGCCCTATAACTTTATGTATATGATCTGAATTCCCAGGTGTATAGTGGAGCTGACAAGGGGCAAGGTTGTAGTCACTGCTTGGTCACAGCCAGCTACC
>NW_006922124.1:1509547-1516386 GCF_000298275.1 Orycteropus afer afer
GTGTATGTGAACTGCTTTAAGGAAAGTGTATTTGCTCTGTAAATTTTCACCCAAATCACAATAAAAAGAAAAAAAAAATCCAAAATGGTCAACACTTGTAAACATTCAAAATGGCTGTGCCCTCAGTCACTTTAAATATCCAAAATGGCTGCCACTTGCAATCAATCAAAATGGCTGTACTCTCTGGATATTGGAAGGTCCACAGGTCAAGTTGTCTCCCTCTTTGCTGTTTCCCCTTTCTAGTCAAACGACACCAGCACAGTCATCCTTAAAGCTCTTGGCGACCAGAGCTGATCTTTAGGTCAATGTTCAGGTCCCAATACCACTTGGAAATATTCAGACTTTTGGTCCTGCTTGTTAATAATCAAAATGGCTGCATCCCCCAGACAGCCTAAAGTCCACAGCTCAGATTATCTCCCTCCTTGCTGTTTCCCTTCCTAGTCATAGGCCAATTGTCCCTTCAGCCCTTGGTGACCAAGGCTGATCTTTAGTTGGAAATATTCAGGCTGTTGGTCCTGTCAGAGTAGTTGACAGTCCACTGCTCTGACCATCTCTGTACTGACTGTTTTCATTCAGTTTTTTCCACTAGTGGTGCCTTCTCCACTTCTGTATACTTCCTTTCAAAGCTCAGGGCTCTAGGATTATCTTCTGTATCTCTGTCAATTGGTTTCTCTTTTCTTTGTTGAAGAGGGTCTGTGTAGCTTGTCTGCCTCTTCCTCCATGTTTCAAAAAATATTTTTATAACATTGGACTTTTGTTGTTGTTGTTATGTGCCATCGAGTCAGACCCGACTCATAGTGACCCCTCCTTGGGGTCTGAGGCAGTATCACTACGGAAGTAGATTGCCCCATCTTCCTTCCGAGGAGTGGCTGGTGGGTTTGAACCGCCAGCCTTCTAGTTAGCATTCAAGTGCCTAAGGCACTATGCTACCTATATTCTACAATTTATCCTTATATTCTGGATTTTGATGCCCATGGAACAATAATTAAGCACTCAGCTAACCAGAAGTTCATCAATTTGAATCCACCATCTGCTTCTTGAGAGAAAAGACCTGACATTCTGCTGGTATAAAGATCACAGCCTAGAAAGTTGATGGGGCAGTTCTACTTGCTCATATAAGGTCAGTTGCTATGAGTTGGAGTAGACTCAATGACACACAACAATTTCTGAAGTGTGAATCAGAGATTAATTCTTAAAGCAACAAAATTTTTCAGTAGCCCTATTAGAGATAGTGTTTATCTTTGTACCATGAAAATGCCGTGTCAGAGATCAATGATTCACCATTTTTAGTCTGCTTTTGAAATTGTCAGTGTCTGGTCTATTAGGATGGGAAATGTAATTGCTAAACTGCTTGTCTTATCTTGCACTTAAGAAGCCAGAAGAAAAGAATATACATGAGTTCATTCAGAGATTGTAGTAATTGATACCATTTTATGTGTGCATTTCAACTGTGGAAAACAACTTTCTTCACACTAGTACATATTATGGCTACTTCTACTCATAATTGGTCAAAATAATCAATAAAGAAAGGTTACTGAAAAACTTGTTTAATTTTCAGTGAAATTGATTATGCAATATACTTCAAATGCATAGCAACTTGGTACATAGTAATGGAAAAATAATTAAACTGTAGAGTTTCATGTCAATGTTTACATTTTAAAGAGCAGGATTTCAAAAATTGTCTGCTGGTTTTTCCATCTGTGATTCTTCTTCTATCTGCTAAAATGTATCTTAGGTTACTTTATTTTTGCCATCACTTTTGATAATATCCTCAGAAAATTTCAACAACTGGTATTTTTTTTTTTTTTAACAATTCCCATCTTTTAAGTAACCAAGTAGAAAAATTATTGATCTGATTATAAGTACACATTGCTACCTTATTATTATACTCTTTCATTTTTTTAAATGGCTCATAATGGTAACTTCTAATCCCCTATTTTCTGTAGGGAGTCCCTGTGTGAAGCAAATGTTTAAGCAATGAACTGTTAATGAAAAGGTTGGTAGTTCAAACCCACTTAGAGTCACTTCAGAAGTAAGACCAAGTGATTTGCTTCTCAAAGGTCACAGCCTTGAAAACCTTGTGGGGTACAGTTCTAATCTCCACACATGTGTTCACCATGAATCAGAATCTACTTGAAGGCATCTAACAACAACATTCTCTATAAATTTTTAATATTCATTGATATTTTTTCTTTAGACATCTACTTTTATTTATATTATTTTAATAAAAACTATTAAACAAATGAACATCCCCACTGATAGATTCTGGACGCACTAAGGTGTTGTCTATTTAGTTCGTTTACCTCTATTTATTAATCTATTTTAGAACTCTCTGACAGGAACTGGCAAGATGGGGCTGGAATTTGATCTTCTGATGCATTCTGTTTCTTGACAATGGTTGGAAGGGTGTGCTAGAAACACCCTTCACCTCAACAAAATTCTCATAAACCTTTTCAGGAATTTTTTCCTTCTTTCTTTTCTTTTATTTTCTTCTGAAGTGCATAATCATTCTATATTGAAATTTGACTTTAAGATTTTCCTATCGTGCCTTCCTCTCACTAATATTTATTTTCTTCACTGGGTAGGACATGTCTTTTTGATGTTTACCATTGTTCTAAAGATGAAATATAGTTACACATTCTAACTGTGATATGCATAGGAATGTTGCATTGCTGTCATTGTTAAAGAGATCATTGAAAAAGAAAATAGTTGTTGTCTCTAAATGATGCTCTCCTCAAAAAATCTTATTTATGAAATTTAGAATATCCTTGAGATCCCTTCCCTGCTCCATAAACCTCTATTTTTTTTCAGATGTAAAATGAGCTTTGACCTCTAGATTGTGAGTCATGGATATTTCCAATGGAGTCATCTTTAATACAGGCAGAACACACTACCTAAAATACCAAATAGTTCATTTTCTGCTTAAATATGTGGAAGGTAAAGTTTTGTAGATAAAAAAGAACACTAAACAGTAAGGCAGGTGTCCAACATTTTATCAGTTGTGTGATTTAATAAGACTCTTAACCACTATGGTTTTAGTTAATAATAAAAGAGGGTGCCTGCCACAAATTGAAGTTTAAAATATAATAAAACACACCAGGCACTTCACAGAAGAAAGATATGACACTCTGCTTCTGTAAAGTTTCCAACTCATACTGACCCCTATTGGTTTCCATGGCTGTAAATCTTTACAAAAGCAGACTGCCTCAACTTTCTTCCACAGAGCTCCTTCTAGCTTGGAAAATTCCATGGGGGTAGTTCTACTCTGTTCTATAGGGTTATTATGACTCAGAGTCAACTCAATGACAGTGGGTTTGGAGTCTGTGTGTGTGTGTGTATGTAAACTCATAGCCATTGAGTTGAATCTGACTGATAATGATCCTTCCTTGGGTTTCCAAGACAGTATCTCTACAGAAGTATATCTGTGTGTGTGTGTGTGTGTGTATGTATATTTCTTCCTTTTTCTTTGTGCACTCTGCAG
Organism: Orycteropus afer afer; assembly: GCF_000298275.1. Classification (NCBI taxonomy): domain Eukaryota; kingdom Metazoa; phylum Chordata; class Mammalia; order Tubulidentata; family Orycteropodidae; genus Orycteropus; species Orycteropus afer. The sequence goes on from NW_006922124.1 coordinate 1,513,029, forward strand.
GGATCTCAAGGATATTCTAAGTTTCATGTGTGTGTGTGTATATATATATGTGTGTGTGTGTGTGTGTGTGTATAGGAGATGCAGTGGCATAGTGTCTGAGGCATTTGACTGCTAATCAGAAGGTTGATGGTTCAAACCCACCAGCCACTCCTCAGAAGGAAGACTGGGTGATCTACTCCTGTAGAGATAGTGCCTTGGAAACCCAAGGGCAGGTTGCTATGAGTCAGAATTGACTCAACTGCAGTGAATTTGGTTTGGCTTATTATATATGTGTGTATATACACACACATACACACACACTCACACACAAGTATAACTCTGGGATATGGTGGATTCTGTCCTAGAGCACTGCAATAAAGAGAACATTGTAATAAAGTGAGTCACAAAAATTTTTTGGCTTCCCAGGACATATAAAAGTTGTTTACATAATAGTATTGTCAATTAACTGTGTAATAAGATTTTTAAAAAGTTTGAAATATTTTGAGAATTATCAAAATGTGACACAGAGACATGAAATGAGAACATGGTTTTGGAAAAACTGTGTCAATAGATTTGCTTGACGCAGGGTTTCCAAAACCTTCAATTTGTAAGAAACATAGTATCTGGGAAATGCAAGAAAGCAGAGTGTAATAAAATGATATATGCCTGTATATCTTTATTGTGTTATTTAAACCACTTGCAAAACGGATTCTAATTGGGAGGACAGAAGATGGCCTCCTGGTGACACACTCTGCCCAAACCCTCTACAATAGAGACCTGAACAACAAATGAAACAGATACAGATGATTATACTGGAACTCTGAACATAAAATGGGGTGATAAAGAATTAGATTGAGTGTCAATTGGAAAGGAAGATAGAGTGAGGACAGTGGTTGGAGATAGAGAAGAAGTCAGAGCCCTATGAAGCATGGCCATTTTAACACAAAAGGTCTCATAGGGGTAAGAAGAAACCAACTTCATGAAATCCATACTGGAAGAAAGTCACAGTGTGAGTAGATCTGGAGTGAAGGAAGGTGAGCAGAATACAAGATGTATCTGGGAGAGGAAAGTTCAGGGACACAAGTGGGATTCCCAATGGCAGAAGTGAAGGTGGATGAAATAACTCATTACTAGTGAACACTACTCATTTAAGTTGAAGGATCATGTGAAGAGGAAGGCTTGTGGGTTGACGAGTGAATTGTGGTTGGTCCCCAAACTAATTGAATCTTGGAAGGAACTGGATAATCTGCTGCACAAGCCCAGAAGTGCACCAGGCCCCTGCCATTGAACTGCAAATGGAGAGCTTCTTTATCCTGTTTTATTCACAAAAACTTCCTGATGACCAGGAGTGAGCCCCTCCCTTCCCTCACCTACCCAATGGCTAGGGACACACTCCCTGCCACCTCCCACCCACTCAATTGCTCAGGCCACCTCCCCCCTACCAGTAGCCACTAGGCACATTGCACCCCAAGCAGACAGAGGTGAGTGTCTGCATACTCTGAATGCAAGCATTCATGTGATTGTCAGGTCTTGCTCTCACAGAAGGCAAGATGTGTCCCTACACAATCAGAGGAGCACATGCCCCCTCCATGGACATACAGTCTTTCATATCTCAAAACATTTGCCTGCTGCCGCTGCTGCAGGCCAATCATAGCTGCATCAGCAAACCCCTTTTTCATTTTTTCACTTTTTCTTCATTTTTATTTGTTTATTTCTCCCCTTTCTTCTTCTTCTTTTATTTTTACTCACCCTCTCACTTCTTCCTTCTTATTTTTTTTTTTTGCTTTCTGCCCCATGCAACAGAAGGTGAACACTATTTTTCCACAAGTCAGCAATAACTACTAAAGCTACCACTTACCACCCCACCCAATGACTGAATGTCACTGCCCACTATTGCACCACTGGATAAACAACAGGTGGTGGAAAACACCTGCTCACTTCACCAGCAGCTCCTCTTCACAATCAGAAACAGAGGACCATGTCCGTATTCCCACCAGTTACACCACCCATCCACCTGGAGACAGGGGAGAAGCAACCCAGTGTTGCTAAACTACCAATCCAAGAAGCATGACCACACCACTTGCTCAGATATATAAAGATAAATAAAAACAAAAAATTAGTATGAAAAAAGCAACACATAATCAACAAATAAAAACAACTCTAAAATGTGTCAGAAAAAACAAACAACTTCAAATCAAACAAAGGAACAGGACAAAATGGCACAAGAAAATGACCAAAATAAAGAACTAGGAAACCTATTCCAGGGAGAATAGGTAAAGAAAATATAAAGAAAAAACCATATATGTAGAGATTTCCAAGAGCTCAAGGAAGCCACAAACAAAATCATTAAAACACAAATAATTATTTAAAGAAATCAGGAAAACAATAGAAGAGCAAAATGACAAAATAAAGACAATTAGAAACTATGCAAAAATTGCAATTAGAACTCCAGAATATTTACAAGAAAACTATAGAAATGGATAAAACATTAGCAGGATAAAAGAGAATCAGATTGATTGAAGAATGGATCAGGCTATTAGAAGACAAATCCCTTGACAAAAATTTTTATGAGGAAAAATCAGAATAAAGAATGAAGAAAAATGTAGAAAGCCTAAAATTATGTTGGACACTATTAAGATGAACCACCACTTGCCTGTCAGTTTGTTGTACTGTGGTGGCTTGTGTGATGCTGTGAGGCTGGAGGCTATGCCGCTGACATTTCAAATACCAGCAGGATCACCGATGGTAAACAGGTTTAATCATAGCTTCCAGATTAAGACAGACTGGGAAGAAGGCTTGGGCCATTCACTTCTGAAAAAAAATGGCCACTGAAAACTTTATGAATAACAGTAAAACATTGTCTGATATAGTGCCATAAGATGAGCCCCTCAGGTTGGAAGGCACTCAAAATATGACTGGGGAAGAGTTGCCTCCTCAAAGTAGAGTCAACTTTAATGACATGGATGGAGTAAAGCTTTCAAATTTCATTTGTGGATGGAGCATGACTCAAAATGGGAAGAAACAACTACAAACATTCATTGATAATTGGAACATGGAATGCATGAAGTATGAATCCAGGAAAACTGGAAGTAGTCAAAAATTAAATGGAAGACATAAAGATCAATATCCTAGGCATTAGTGAGTTGAAATGGACTGTTACTGGCCATTTGAATCTGACATTAATAATTGTAACATGGTATATAATATGCCAAGAATGACAAATTAAAATGGAATGGCATAGAATTCATTGTCAAAAAGAACATTTCAAGATCTATCCTGAAGTACAATGCTGTCAGTGATAAGATAATATCTATACACATACAAAGAAGACCAGTCAATACCACTATTATTCAAATTTACATACCAACAACTAAAGCCA
>NW_006922124.1:1516486-1517710 GCF_000298275.1 Orycteropus afer afer
TCAAACCCACCAGCCACTCCTCGGAAGGAAGGTTGGGCAATCCTACTTCCGTAGTGATACTGCCTCGGAAACCCAAGGAGGGGTCGTTATGAGTCTGGGCTGATTCCACGGCAAACAACTACAACAACAAAGCCAAAGATGAAGAAATTGAAGATTTTTACCAACTTCTGCAGTCTTGCAGTCTGAAATTGACCAAACATGCAATGAAGATGTATTGATACTTATTGGTGATAGGAAAAATGTTGAAAATAAAGAGAGGGATTCTAACAAGTTGGCAGAATAGGCAGACAAGCTACACAGACCCTCTGCAGCAAAAGTAATGAGAAACCAATAGAAACTGATACAGAAGACAATCCTGGAACCCTGGCTTGGAAAGCAAGGATAAAGAAGAGGATTAAATACCAACTATTAGAAGAACCTGAATGAAAACCCTGAGCAAGGAGACAAACAGAACTGTGGACTGCTGGCTATCCTGAGAGCACAGCCATTTTGATTATATCATGGTAGCAACCTAAGAATCAGCTCTGATCACTAAAGACTGCCATGGGCAAGGACTGCATTGTGGCCTAACAACCAGAAAGGAAAACAGCAAAGAAGGAGAAAAACAAACCTGTGGACTGTCCTGAGGGTGCAGCCATTTTGAATATTTGTAAGTGACATTCTTACCTAGATAGCAAAATAGTGGGCTCTGCTTTTCAAGGACAGCATGGACAGCTACACTGGAGGCTGATGACTGGAAAGATGTGATATTCCCCTTATTACTCTTATACTCCACACATTCCTGGTGAACATGAATTGTGGCCATTGCTCACCTCCACGCACTTTCTTTACCAGCAGGAATTCCATCCTGATATGTGCCCTGACAGAGCCTGTGTGCCATACCCCACACTCCACAGTTTTGTTTTTGATTGTCTTTAAATTATTCTTTTTATCTTCCTCCTTTCTTCCTTTTTTTCTACACAAAGAAGCAAGATAAAAAAGTAGAAACAAGGGACCAGGATTCAAATCCAAAAAAAATGTCTTTGAGGAAGAAGCAGCATTGGAACTTCCTTATAAGGAATTCAAAAGAATCATATTTGGGTACCTTTAACAGATTGAGATATAGCTCAAGAAAAACACTGACAAGATCAAGGAAAACACTGACAAAATTAAGGAAAACACCAACAAACACTAGAACAATTTAGCAAAACAATACAAGAACAAATTGGCAACATAAGCAAAAAA
>NW_006922124.1:1520016-1522607 GCF_000298275.1 Orycteropus afer afer
GTGGATAAGGCATTCTGTAAGTCCACAGATGGTAGTTTTGGCAGAAGCATTGCGTGCAGGGAAGGTGAATCCATATCCAGAATAATGATCTATTCCAGTAAGAACAAAAGGCTGTCTTTTCCATGATGGAGTGGTCCAATGTAATCAACCTGCCACTACGTTGCTGGTTGATCACCCCGAGGAATGGTTCCAATCGCGGACTCAGTGTTGGTCTCTGCTGCCTGCAGATTGGGTACTCAGCATTGGTGTTAGCCAAATCAGCCTTGGTAAGTGGAAGTCCATGTTGCTGAGCCCATGCATAACTTCCATCCCTGCCACCATGGCCACTTTGTCCATTGAGCAATGATAGGAGTAGCTGTGGAAAAAGGATGGCTGGTTTCTACTGAATGTGTCATCCTATCCACCTGATTATTAATTTCCTCTTCTGTCCAGGTCGCCTTTTGGTGGGGATTCACATGGTACACAAATATCTTTACTCCTTTGGCCCATTCAGAGAGATCTATCCACATACCTCTTCCCCATACGTCCTTATCACCAATCTTCCAATCATGCTTCTTCCAAGTCCCAGACCACCCAGCCAAGCCATTAGCTACAGCCCATGGATCTGTATATAAATGCACATCTGGCCATTTCTTATTCCATGCAAAGTGAACAGCCATATGCATGGCTTGAAGTTCTGCCATTGGGAGTATTTCCCTTCACTGCGGTCCTTCAAGGAAGTCCCAGAAAGGGGCCACAGTGCCTCTGCTGTCCAGTTTCGAGTGGTGCCTGCATATCTGTAAACCAGGCATGAGTTTTCTCTTCCTCAGTCAACTGATCATAAGGAACTCCCCATGAGGCCACGGTGCAAACTGGGAGAGGAAGGTAATGTGACTGGAGTGGAGACCATAGGCATTAGGGCCACTTCCTCATACAACCTACTTGTGCCATCAGGTCCTGCTCAAGCCTAACCTCTGATATACCACTTCCATTTAAGGATGGAGTGCTGCTGTGCACATCCAACTTTATGACTCTGTGGGTCAGACAACACCCAGTTCATGATGGGCAGCTCAGGCCTCATGGTGACTTGGTGGCCCATGGTTAAGTGTTCAGTCTTTACTAAAGCCCAGTAACAAGCCAAAAGCTGTATCTCAAAAGGAGAGTAGTTATCTGCAGAGGATGGCAGGGCTTTGCTCCAAAATCCCAAAGGTCTGTGTTGCCATTCAACAATAGGGACCTGCCAAAGACCTCAAACAGCATCTCTATCTGCTACAGACACTTTAAGCACCATTGGATCAGCCAGATCATATGACCCAATTGGCAGAGGAGCTTGCACAGCAGCCTGAACCTGTTGCAGAGCCTTCTGTTGTTCTGAGCTCCACTAAAAACTAGCACATCAGGAACAGCAGCTGCAATTGGAGTCACCACCTGATTAAGTTTACAATAATCTATGGTAATTCTCCAAGATCCATCTGTTTTTTTGCACAGGCCAAATAGGTGAATTAAATGGGGATGTGGTGGGACTCACCACCCCTGCATCTTTCAAGTCCCTGATCATGGCAGTAATCTCTGCAACCCCTCCAGGGATGTGGTATTGCTTTTGCTTTACTATTTTTGTAGGCTAGAGCAGTTCTAACGGCTTTCCTTTCCATAATAGCCCTTACTCCACATGTCAGGGACCCAATGTAGGAATTCTGCCAATTGCTCAGTATATTTATTCCAATTATGCATTCTGGAAGTTGGGAAATCACTACCAGATGGGTTTGGGGACCCACTGGACCCACTGTGAGACAGACATTAGCTAAGACTCTATCAATAACTTTACCTCCATATGTCCCCACTCTGACTGGTGGGCCACAATGGGGTCTCCTGGAATTAGTGTCAGTTCAGAGCCAATGTCCAATAATCCCCCAAAAGTTTGATTATTTCCTTTTCCCCAATGAACAGTGACTCTCGTAAAAGGCCTCAGATACCTTTGGGGAAGGCTGGGAGAAAGATTAACATTACAGATTTTTTGCAATGTAGTGGGGTCCTTCCTCAAAGGGACCCAGCCTCCCCTTCATTCAAGGTGTTGTGGTTCTGTAAACTGACTCAAGTCTGGGGATTGATTGAGAGTCCATGACTGCATTCTGGCAATTCAGTCTAGGCTGCTGTTCACATGACCTAGAATTTTTCTGTCTATACAGATCAAGTAAATACTTAGTTGGTTTGTCATGTATTTCACTACTAGGAACACCATGCAAAGTAGCCAATGCCATAATTCCACACGAGTCAGTGTTTTCTGATTACTGTTCTGACTCTGCTGTCCATTATGGTAACTATGCCCACCTTGCCTTTGTTGATTAACTGCTGCCACGTGGCCCCTACTACCATGGGGTCCAATCAGCCCCATCGTAGTTAAGTGTCTAAATTCAATTAGGGCAGTTCCCACATTCAAATCTGGTTAACATAAAATAGCAGTCACAGCAGTTTTCAAGGATGCTGGAGCTCCCTTCACAAATTTATTCCTTACCGAAAGATGGCGGACTAGGCAGAAGGATTGCACAGACCCTCTTCAACAAAGAAAAGGGAAACCAATTAACACAGACACAGAAGATAATTTTGGACCCCTG
>NW_006922124.1:1526994-1527989 GCF_000298275.1 Orycteropus afer afer
GAACAATCATGGGAGAAGGAAGGGCTGCTTATGCACAGGGAGACAGCTCAGGGTGCAGAAGCGTATGAAGGTATGGACACTGGGAGGAGGTAACTATGGGGAGGAAGTGGGCGGGGAGCTGCTGCATTGTTAATTTTGGTCAATGTCATGAGACAAAGTATATGTGTACTGCTGTATGAAAAGTGAATTTACTCTGTAAATCTTCACCCAAATCCTAATAAAAAAAAAAAAATTTATTCCTTACCATAATGGTGAATGGCATGTCTTCTGGACTCTCCATTTCTGTCTCTAGGGATCTAATCTGATAAATCCATTCTAACAGGCCAGTTTCCCTAAGTCTCTGATACCTTCTTCTACATTATACCAAGGCAGGTCTGGTACTTCAACTTGACTTAAGGTAGGCCACCGCATAATTCATGCTTCAGTAAGTCAACCAAATAGACTATTAGATCCTTTCCTAACCTCTGAAGCTGAAACATTGAATGAAGAATCCTTACTTAGTGAGCCTAAATCAATAAACTCAGACTGATCCAATGTTACATTCCTTGCATGATTATCCCACACCCTCAATGGCCATTCTCATACATATTCTCCATGTTTCTGTCTCTACATGTTAGCAAAACTAAGTAGGTCTTTTCAGGTGTAGCAAACTACCTCCTCAGTTACACTTTCAATTTCACCTTTTGGGGTTTGCTTGGACTTAACTTTAGTTACAGGTCTAGCAGCAACAATGGGTGGTTGGGCCAGTCCCTGAGAACATTCGGGAATGTCTTCCATGGCCTCTGCCTTAGGCAATGACCCAGCAGGAACAATCGGGTTAATCCAATCAAACTGAGGTGGGGGATGATGACTTTACAGTAATCCCTTCAGATGGGAGGGATTCAACAGAATTTACAGGCTCAGTATCCTGATCCTCCTGACTATCTGCCCTATGTCCCCACTCCAGGTTTCAAGATCCCATTTTTCCCCAATCAATGCCCTCACTTTAACTTCAG
>NW_006922124.1:1530224-1531503 GCF_000298275.1 Orycteropus afer afer
CACTGCCATGGAGTTGGATCCAACTCATAGCAACCCCTTCTTGGGTTTCTGAGGCAGTATCACTATGGAAGTAGATGAAGCAGATTGCCCAACCTTCCTTCCAAGGAGTGGCTGGTGTGTTTGAACTACCAGCTTTCTGGTTAGCAGTCATATGCCTTAGGCACTACTCTACCAGACCTCCCACCAAATAAACAGAAACCAGAAAAGAGCAAGAGGGGCAATATTAATTTCTGATAAAATAGACATTAAGACAAAAATGACCATATAAAGACATGGAAGGACATTTTGTAATGATTAAAGAATCAATTGAACATGAGGAGATAACCATAATAAATATCTGTGCATACAATGAAAGAACCACAAAGTACATAAATCAGACTTTAACAGGATTGAAAAGATAAATAGGTGACTCTACAGTAACAGTAGGAGAGTTCAATACACCACTTTCAATAAGAAACAGAGCTGGAAAGAAACTTAACAAAGATGCAGAAGAACCAAACAATATGATGACGCAACTTGAACTTATAGACATCTATGAAGCATTCCACCCAACAACAGCAAAATGTACATTCTTTTCCAAAACACATGGAACTTTCTCCAAGAATAGACCATATGTTAGGCCACAAAGCAAGCCTCCGTAAAATTAAAAACATGGAAATACTGCAAAGCATCTTCTCAGATCACAATACTATAAAATTAGAAATCAACACTAGGAAAACCAACAGAAAAAGAGCAAACATGTGGAAACTGAATAACACCCTCCTTAAAAAAGACTGAGTAAAAGAAAAAATAATAAATGAAATTTAAAAATATCCTTGAATCAAGTGAGAATGAAAATATAACATAACCAACTTGGGACACAGTAAAATCAGTGATTAGAGGGCAATTTACAGCAATAGATAAACACATCAAAAAAGAAGAAAGAGGCAAAATCAAGCCCTTAACCCAACATCCAACATCTCCAACAATTAGAAAAAGAGCAACAGAAAAAAGAAAAGCTTACAGTCAACAGAAGAAAAGAAATAATAAAGATTCAAACAGAAATAAATGATACAGGAAATAGAAAGACAATAGGAAAAAATCAGCAAGATTAGAAGTTGGTTCTTTGAGAAGATTAATAAAATTGACAAACCACTTGAAAAATTAACAAAGGAAAAGAAGAAGATGCAAATTACATGAATAAGAAAAGAAAGAGGTGACATCATGACAAAACCAACGGAAATAAAAAGAATAATACCAGGATATTATGAAGAACTCGGGGAGCTTTGGTAGCATAGTG
>NW_006922124.1:1532381-1535143 GCF_000298275.1 Orycteropus afer afer
TAGAAAATCAATGTAATCCATTACATAAGTAAAATAAAGGAAAAGAATCACGTGATCATATCAATCAACGCAGAAAATGCATTTGATAAAATCCAGCATCCATTTCTGATAAAAACTTTCAGACAAATAAGAATAGAAGGGACATTCCTCAACATAATAAAAGGCATATATGCAAAACCAACAGCCAACATTATTCTCGATGGAGTAAACAGGAATAAAATCCACTATATCTGTGGAAAGAGAAGATGGAGGAGCTCATCAGTCAGCTCATCAGAATATCATCAGTCAGAACAAGGCCAGTGCCCAACAGTGGAGTAGACCATCAACTGCTCATATGCAAATTCAGGATGAAGCTGAAGACAATTGAAACAAGTCCACAAGAGCCAAAATATTGCCTTGATTACATCCCTCCTGAATTTAGAGACCATCTGAAGAATAGATTTGATGCATTGACAACCAATGACTGAAAACCAGATAAATTGTGGGATGACATCAAGTACATAGTACAAGAAGAAAGCAAAAGGTCATTAAAAAGATAGGAAAGGAAGAAAAGACCAAAATGGATAAAAGCAGAGACTCTGAAACTTGATTTTGCATATAGAGCAGCTAAAAGGAATGGAAGAAATAATGAAATAAAGGAGCTGAACAGAAGATTTCAAAGGGAGGCTGAAGAAGACAAAGAAAAGTATTAGAATGAAATGTGAAAAGACCTGGAGTTAGAAAAGCAAAAGGGAAAAACATGCTTAGCATTTCTCAAGCTGGAAGAACTGAAGAAAATTCAAGCCTTGAGTTGTAATATTGAAGTATTCTATGGACAAAATATTGAACAATGCAGGAAGTATCAAAAGAAGATGGAATATGGTTCACTTCTGGGTTTCAGCACACAAAAAAAGAAGAAGATGGAGCACACACTGTACCAAATGCCCCATGACTACTTTGATTTTGTGATCAAAAAGAACCAATTACTAGAGAAGATTATCAAACTTGGTAAAGTGGGGGGTCAGCCAAAAGTGGGAAGACCCTCAATGAAGATGACGCAGGACTGGGCAATGTTTCATTCTGATTCATAGAAACATATGAATCTATGAATCAGAATCAACTCAACGGCACCTAACAACAACAGCAACAATTTTTGTTTATGTCCCTTTTGTCACAACTGATTTTCTTTCAATTTCCTCTCTGCTTGTCCAAAGCCTCCTCATTTTATCAAGGCTTACTCCAGGCCTGAGGCCTCCTTGAATACCCAAATTTCAAAGGTTTGATGCAATTATCCAAGCATGACCTTACAAGACAAGTTCCAACCCTGTATTCTATGGTTCGTTAATTATTTTTATTTTGTTTGACATAGTATTCACTATATACTCAGTAATCATATGTCCAGTAATATTTCCATCACTCAAAACATCATGCAACTTCACTTTTAGTACTGGCATTCAGAATTAATCCATGACACACACATACACATGCAAATAAAACTGACTATGTAATAAACCAAACCAAATCAGTTGCCATCAAGTTAATTGCAACTCACAGTAATCCATGAATTTCTGTGGTTCCAAAGGATTTTCATGTCTGCTATCTTTTGGAAGCAGATTGCCAGGCTTTTCTTCCTAGCGTACACTGGATAAGCTCAAATCACCAGGCTTTCAGTTAGTAGTTGTACTCTTAAACATTTGCACCACCAGGGATTCCCTTGAGTATGTAATAGTCTTAACTTACTATTGAAATGTCCAGGGTGTTTTTATTTAAATGTTGTTAGGTGTTGTCAAGTCATTTCTTATCCATAGTGACACGATATACAATGGAACAAAACAGTGCCTGGTCCTGTACCATTCTCACAATCCTCCCTATGTTTGAGCCCATTGTTGTAGTCACTGTGTCAATTTATTTCATTGCAGGTCTTCCCCTTTTTCTCTGACCTTCCATTTTATCAAACACAATAACCTACTCCAGAGACTGGCCCCTTTTGATCACATGACCAAAGTAGGTGAGACAAAGTCTAGACACTCTCGCCTCTAAGGAGAATTCTGGCTGTACTTCTTCCAGGATAGGTTTGTTCGTTCTTCTGGTGTCTGTGGTATTTTTAGTACTCTTAAGTATTATTTAAATACGCCCATAAAATACTGTGAAGACAAATGGTTAAAATTTAAAGCAGTGACTTATTGTTTGGCAGCATATCCAAAGGCACACTTCCTATAGTCTTTATCCTGTAGGAATTTATACTTTTAAGAATTAAATTAAAAATGGCATTAATTAGAAAGCAAAATATGATAACTGACGTTGTCTTCTTGTTGTTGTTGTTGTTGTTAAGTGCCAGCGAGTCGTTTCCGACTCATAGCGACCCCATGCACAGCACAACAAAACACTGCCTGATCCCACGCCAGCTCCATGATCTCTGCTATACTTGAGCCCATCATCACAGCCACTGGGTCAGTCCATCTCATTGAAGGCCTTCCCGTCTTTTGTCGACCCTCCCCCCTACCAAGCATGACATCCTTCTCCAAGGAATGGTCCCTTCTGACAACAAGACCAAAATAGGTGAGTCGAAGTCTGGCCATTCTTGCTTCCAAGGAGCATTCTGGCTGCACTTCCTCCAGGACAGAACTGTTAGTTCTTTTAGCAGTCCATGGTACTTTCAGCATTCTTCGCCAGCACCACAACTCAAAAGCATCAACTCTTTTTCGATCTTCCTTATTCATTGTCCAGCTCTCACATGCATACGAGGTAATTGGAAATATCATGGCTTGTGTCAGGCACACCTT
>NW_006922124.1:1541358-1542633 GCF_000298275.1 Orycteropus afer afer
TGGATGTCTGCAGCTGTTTCTCTTCAATTCGAGTGGTGCCACATCAGCAAATGGCGTTCTCAAAAGCTTTACCTTATCCATAGGAGTAAGGCTGGGTTTACTCAGATGATGCAGCTCTTTCCCAGTCCTATTTTGAGAGCCTTCTAACCTAACTGGACTATTCATAAAGTTGCTCAGTAATGTATCAAACAGTGTTTCTTTGCTATCCATAAGGTTTTCCCTGGCCAATTATTTGAGAAGTGGACAGCCTCTTTCTTCTTCCTAGTCTGTCTCAGTCTGTAAGCTGGAATGATACCTGTGCACCATGTGCATCCCACTGGGTTAGAAACACCAGTGGCTCAGCCTAAAAAGTCACATCAACATGTCACCATGGTAGGACAAACCAACAGACAAGTTTGCCTCCCTGTTGGAAATCTCTCATACCACCCTTACCTGGGTCCCTGCAGCTGACTGCTCCTCTTTCCAGATTCCTAGGCCTTTTAATCCCCTTTCTCCCGCTCTCCTGTCCTGCTGCTTTGGGTGTGCCTGTGTTCCTCTCTTCACCTGGATCTCTGCAACTGACTGCTCCTCCGTCTGAGTTCCTGGCTTTTAATCCCCTTTTTTTCTGCTCTCCCGCACCGCTTCTTTGGGCGTGCCTGAGTTCCTCTCCCCACTTGGATCCCTGCGGCTGACTGCTCCTCTGTCCGAGTTCCTGGCTTTTTTATCCCTTTTCTCCCACTCTCCTGTCCTGCTGCTTTGGGTGTGACTGATTTCCCTCTTCTCACCTGGATTCCTGAGGCTGTTGTTGCTAGATACCATCAAGTCAGTTCTGAATTTTAGTGACCCTATGTACTACAGAACAAAACACTGCCCAACCCTGTGTCATCCTCATGTCTTCCCTGATATTGAGGGAGGTACAGATTGCTATTGAAAATCAGAATGGAAATGGAATAGGCTTTCTGGAGGATATTAAATATTAATTAGACACTAAAGGATAGAGATTGATGGAAGAAGAAGCACTTGAGACAGAAAGAAAAGTGTATACAGAAACAGGAAAATTATGGGTGAATTTGAGTAACCATGAGTATTTCATGTTGGATTTATATATGGAAGAGTACAAACCAAACAAACTCACTGCTGTCGAGTCGTATTCAACTCATAGAGACCCCTCCTCTGGTTTCTGAGATGATATCTCTATGGAAGTAAATTGCCCAATCTTCCTTCCAAGGAGTGGCTGGTGGGTTTGAACCTCCAGCCTTCTGGTTAGTAGTCAAATGCCTTAGGCACTATGCCACC
>NW_006922124.1:1542773-1544481 GCF_000298275.1 Orycteropus afer afer
CTAAACAATTTCCATCCTCTTAAGTTCAAATACATAGGTAAAGAGAACACTCATCTTTGTTCCTAGTATTTCCTTTTAAAATTCTGAATTTTCTCCAGTTAGCTTTTTCATTCTTCACATGCCAACAACTTAATCAGTAACTTTGCTCAAGGTATGTAAGGATTTTTTAAACCAAATATGATCTCCAGTTAAAAATTTATAATTAAAACTTTGGAGAGGTGGCTCTCCAAGCAAAAACTGTAGATTTTTTCTGAAGAAAAAATTAATGGATTATTTGAAGGCAAGTAATAAATATCTGCTAAACTGTGTGCAAAGAAGCTCTGGTGGTGTAGCGGTTAAGGGATTTGGCTACTAACCAAAAGGTTGGTGGTTTGAGCCTACCAGCCACTCCACAGAAGGATGAGGCAGTCTGCTTCTCTAAAGATTTACAGCCTTTAACACCCAGTGAGGGTTGCTATGAGTCAGAATTGACTCGCTGGCAGTGAGTTTAGTTTCCCATTTATATGTGCAAGTAAAGTTTTATTTGTAGTTATAAATGATAAATGAAAATTTTTGCATTCCATAAGCAAATTTGATTTAAATAGCTTAGAATCATGAGACTTGGATTATTCTCAACTTTAGTTTTCTATTTTTCCATAGTTTTAATCATTGGAAAAATATTATGTGAATTTCTAGCTTGATTACCAGAGATGCAGAAAGTTCAAAATTGAACACATTGTTTTTGCTAATGTATACGCCACTAATGAAAACCAGTGCTTATTTGTTTTTGTTAGGTTACATCAAGTTGTCTCCAATTCATAGCAAGCCCATGTACAACAGAACAGAACACTGCTAGATCCTATGTCAGCCTCACGATCTCTGTTATACTCGAGCTCATCCTTGCAGTCACTGTGTCAACTCATCTTGTGGAAGACCTTCCCCTTTTTCATTGAACATCCACTTTACCAAGCATGATACCTTCTCCAGGGAACGGTCCCTTATGACAACATGACCAAAGTAAGGCAAGATGAAATCTGGCCATTCTCACTTCCAAGGAGAATTCTGGCTGCACTTCTTCCAGGACAGATTTGTTAGTTCTTTTAGCAATCCATGGTACTTTCTGTATTCTTCGTCAACACTGCAGCTCAAAAGCATCTACTCTTCTTTGGTCTTCCTTATTCATTGTCCAGGTCTCACATGCATATGAGGTGATAGACGATATTATGGCTTGGGTTAGGCGCATCTTAGTCTTCAAGGAGATATCTCTGCTCTTCAGCACTTGAAAGAGGTCTTTTGCAACAGATTTGCCCAATGCAATACGTTGTCTGATGTTTTGAATGCTGCTTCCACTGATGTTGATTGTAGAACCAAGTAATATGAAGTCTTTGACAACTTCAATCTTTTCTCCATTTATTGTGATGCTCTTTATTGGTTCATTTGTCAGGATTTTTGTTTTCTTTATGTTTAGCTGTAGTCTATATTGCAGACTGTAATCTTCAGTCTTCAACTGTAAGCGTTTCAGTCATTCTCATTTTCTGTAAGGAGAGTTGTGTCATCTGCATATCGCAGTTTGTTAATGAGCCTTCCTCCAATCCTGATGCCACATTCTTCTTCATATAGTCCAGCTTCTCAGATTATTTGCTCAGCATACAGATTAAATAAGTATGGTGAAAGGATACAACCCTGACGCACTCCCTTCTTGATTTTATACCAATGCAGTATCTCCTTG
>NW_006922124.1:1544891-1550586 GCF_000298275.1 Orycteropus afer afer
CGGAAACCCAAGGAGGGGTCGCTATGAGTCGGGGCCGACTTGATGGCACATAACAACAACAACAACAGGATATTAATGATATTGTTAGATAATTTCCACATTCTGTGGGATCACCTCTTTGGGATGGGTACAAATATGGGTCTCTTACGGTCAGTTGGCCAGGTAGCTATTTTCCAAATTTCTTGGCAAAAATGAGTGAGTACCTCCAGTGCAGCATTTGTTTGTTGAAACATCTCAATGGGTATTTCTTCAATTCCTGAAACACTGTTCTTTGCCAATTCCTTCAGTGCAGCTGTGACTTCTCCCTTCAATACCATTGGTTTTTGATCATATGCCACCTCTTGATATGGATGAACATTGACCAATTCTTTTTGGTACAGTGATTCTAAGTATTCCTTCCATCTTCTTTTGATGTTTCCTGAGTCACTGAATTTATTGCCCATAGAATCTTTCAATTTGCAACTCAAGGTTTAAATTTTTTCTGTGGTGTTTATTGTTGTTGTTGTTGTTATGTGCTGTCGAGTCAGACCCAACTCATAGCGACCCCTCCTTGGGTTGCCGAGGAAGGATCACTACAGAAGTACATTGCCCCATCTTTCTTCCGAGGAGTGGCTGGTGGGTTTGAACCATCAGCCTTCTGGTTAGCAGTCAAGTGCCTTAGGCACTATGCTACCAGAGCTTCCTTGGTGTTTATTATATACCAGGAAAAGTGGTAAGCACTTAAATATTATCTCAATTAAATCTCACAAAAATCTTCTGAGAAAGACGTACCATTTGTCTCTTAGCTTTGACTTGTTTTTCAACTCAAGGCAACTATCTGAGTATATAAACTGAGTATGAACAAATCACTCATGCTGACCAGACCTTCACCAATTATCCTCATAGTAGTTATCACTGCTCTTTTGCATTCAGAATTACTATAAATACAGGGCAGAAGAACCAGATGTGATTAAAATAAGGCCATGTAAAATGTGCAAGAAATCCCTATACTTACTCAGCATTCACTGATAGATTGTACACTCCACATCAAACTCTAGTGCATTGCAATATTCAGTTGGACTGGACTTATCCTAAATGGAGTTTTGGGTATACATGGTACACATCTTACTATAAGGAGGAAGGCCTAAATAAACACAGGTGGCTTCAAACAACTCTGCAAGAGCAACAAGATTTAAATATAAACATAAAATGTGGAAAATGCTAGATTGTCTAATCTAATATTGCCTTTTTGTCCATATATGCCTAAAAAATGAGAGATTGTTAAATCAATCACTGTAAAATTGTACTGACTTGGATTTAGGTTATGAATGCCCTCAATGATTTTACACTGCCCTCAGTATATTTGCAAGGTTATATTAATTATAGACTTTCTTAATGTAAAAACAGAAGGTCGATTTATTGTGCCAGTTGATTCTATAGCTATACCTAAATTCTCACGTATAAGTTCATCTTGCAAGGTATTGTTTTCAATAGTTATACTTGATGCTGTACAGCAGTTTCATGCAAACCAAATAGATTACTTTTCCTCATATCAGATGGATGCTTAGCCCACCTACAGGGGAGACCTCCAACTGTGAGACATATATTAATGAATGATTCTTAATTATTAAAGCCAGCTGCTTTCCTTAATTTATTTCAATATGCTTTGTCACTGGAAGTATAATTTTAATTTTATAATTTTCCTGTACCTTATGTAGAGAAGATGTTGATTTTGGTAAACTTTTTCCTACTTTTCTCTCAGTCCCTGGATTAATAAAAAACAAACCAAACTCACTGCCATCGAGTCGGATCCAACTCATACCCTCCTTGGGTTTCTGAGGCGGTATTGCTACAGAAATAGATTACCCAATCTTCCTTCCAAGGAGTGGCTGGTGGGTTTGAACCTCCAACCTCCTGGTTAGCAGTCAAATGCCTTAGGCACTATGTCACCAGAGCTCCTAGTCCCTGGATACTTCATATAAAATTTCCCCCTCTCTTTGTTTCCAAACAACAGATATGCATATACTAGTTTGCATGACATCCATGAGTTACCTCAAGTTACCATATTATTGAAGAACCTACATACCAAAATTGATGTTACCAATAAAATTTTTTTATTGAAGGCCAATTAATAGGCACAGTTTTATCAGTGATAAAGCTAAACTCATAAGAACAGGGTTGTGCTCTACCATCAAGTGTGCTTCTAAGTTCTTAAGTAGAATTAAAAAAAATTTCTTAATTCTTGTCTAATCTTTGAGAATTTTTATGAAAAATAATAGTTTAATTATACCAGGTCTTCTATACTTGTTTTTTTTTTAAATGGTTAGTATAAATAAATCTGTTCTCTGAATACACATATGTTTTAAAATAAAATTTGATTGCAAATATCAAGGTTGGCCCTTTTTTTAAATACAGGAATAAATGTGTAGTAAAAAGAAAAGTGTTTAAATAAAAATGCTGTTTCAAAGACCAGTGTTGAAATTAAAACTCAATTTCTCACAGTGATGCTGTTTGTGAGTTTTTAAAGATTAATGATAAAATTATGATAAAAGACAGAAAGTTTCAGTATTCATTTTATCTGTTATGTGGAATATTATGAGCTATTTGATAAGCAATTGATTTAAAGATCCATGTATTCATGTGTATGTGGTCCATACATTCTTGTATTTCTGTCTTTAAATGATACATATATGTGTAGAAATGATCCAGGAGGAAATTCATTGTGATGCTTGTGTGATCCTTGGGAGTGAGTTATTAATCAAAGTAAAGGAAAGCATTTTCCTTTGGATCTGTCACTAAGGGGAAATAGAATAGCAATCAGCTGTCAATATGGACCACCTTGCAGATATTTTTGACACATTGGCTCTGCCACTAATCCTTTATGCGATCTGGAGCAGATCACTTAACTGTTGTGGGCCCTGTTTCCTTGTGTGCAAAATGAAGGAGCTGTGCTAGGGCCGGGTTTGGCAAGCTATGGTCTGGTGGGCAAATCTAGCTTACCACCTTTGTAAGGAAAGCTAGCTAAGAATGATTTTTACACTTTTGAATGGTTGAAAAAGATCCATAAATGAATATTATTTTGTGATACAGGAAAATTATATAAAACTCAGATTTCAGTGTTCATAAATAAAGCTTCATTGGGATACAAAAAACTAACTCACTGCCGTCGAGTTGGATCTGATGCATAGCGACCACTCCTTGAGTTTCTGAGGTCATATCACTACGGAAGTAGATTGCCCAACCTTCCTTCCGAGAAGGGACTGGTGAGTTTGAACAATCAGCCTTCTAGTTAGCAGTCAAATGCCTCAGGCACTATGCTACCAAAGCTGTATTATTAGGATGCAGTCATTGGTTTATATGTTGTCTATGGCTGTTTTCATGTTACAACAGAAAGTTAAGTAGTTGTGACAGATACTGTATTTTTCCCAAAGTTTAACATATTTTTCTTTACAGAAAAATTTCACAATCCTTGTACTAGCTCTGGTGGTGCATGGTTTAAGTGTTCAGGTGCTAATGGAAAGGTTGGTGATTTGAACCCACAAGCTGCTTCATTGGAGAAAGATATGGCAGTCTACTTCCTTAAAGATTTACAGCCTTGGAAACCCTATAGGGCAGTTCTACTCCATCCTGTGGGGTCACTATGAGGTGGAATCAACTCTATGGCAATGGTTTTTTTGCTAGGCCAAGAATGAACTTTTAAGAATCACTCTGGGTGAGTTGATGGTGATTTTCTTGCATGGTGTGAAGCACTATCCTGGTGACACATCTGTGGGATCAATTAGTAACATCAAGTGTGATTAAAGTAGAGGGAACTAGATGACTACAGTGCATTGTGTTTTCCTTTCCTGGACTGAGCAAGAGCTAAAATTTTGTGAATCTCTAAAATCTCTCTCATTCACTGGCTCCCTAGAGATGTTTATTTAAGGACAGAGACATATCAACATTTCTCTGTCCTTACCTCTGAGGTTCTGTGTGTAAGTGTGGATGGAGGGGAGTGGGGGGGTCACTCTCTGAGTATATTCCTCAAAAAGCCTTCATAAAACTTCTCAAATTCCGTAAAAAAAGTAAAATTGCCTTCACCGTGAAGGTGTTTAGAGATCTAATTGCTTTTAGATTTTGTTATTTATGGTGATGCATAATATTATAATAATCTTAGACCTCTTTATCACAATTGAGACAGTCCAATAATTTAAATAAATGTCCATAATGGAATGCATTTGGATTTGACTTTTCTGCCAAAGAGGAGAATAGGGATAAGATTCTGGGGGACATGTTATCAACTTGCATTTCAACTTGTGAATATTTCAAAACTACAAAAAAGTATAATGCTAAGTTTTCAAGTTTCAAATTCTAACCTGGATGTTACATTCTTAGGAAGAGATATTTATAATTTGAAATGGCAATGCAAACTATTATTTGTCCAAAGAAAAGTTGGGGGTTACTCAAATAGACAAAACTGAATAATGAATAAAATTCTACAGCCCATGAGAGAATGATACAACTCTGCTTAGATTCACTTTAGAATCTCAGAAGGACTTATGGAGGTGCTCTGCAAATTTCCTGTGGCAGCCACTGTTCACAGATAGGCCAAAGACTTTCTGCTGTAGGCACCTGCTACTCATGGATTCCAGACTTTCTTTGGCCATGGGAGCATGCTTGGTCAGGGAGTTAATGCCCCTGAGAGCAGCTTTAGGTCAATAATGGATCAACAGTGGACATTACCACAGAGTTAAACACGTTTCTCATAAGCACCACTCACAAAGAGCTGATGTAGGTTTGGGATGATGCTCTTCCTAGTTTGATTCTGTTTCTTCCCTGGCATTTTCCCTCTTGGAGTACAAGCATAGTGTATAATGAGTCCATAGCTCTGCCTCAGTGTTTCAGGCAATTCTCTCAGAATAGCCCCTTCCATCCAACTCCCAGCCACTGCCACACATGCATGGACTCTCATATGCCTTTGTTGCTGTCAGGGACGTCCATCATGCCCTCTGCATGCCCCTTCTGACTGACTACTGGATATTCTATGTGGCTTTTGATTTTTCTTTCTCCTTTGATACCTCAGCTTTCATTGCTCCTTTATACCATACTGTGGTCTACTCACAGTATTTTTATTTCTTCTCCTGATATGTCCCATCTTTCATTGTTCCTTTATACCACCCTGAGATATACTCCCAGCATCTTGGACTTGTTTAGGAGAGAGATGATATATTAATAAGAGGTGGGTATCCTAACTGTTTATGCCATACAGTAATGATGTGATTATTAGAGACCTAGTTACACATTCTTGGTCTATCAGAATTGTTTAGTAAGCCAAAGAGTATAAAATCATACCTGTACTTCCCACCTGCATCCTAAAAGTATTTGTTAGGTTGTTCAAACAGCTCTTTGATAGAGAAGATGCTTACAGAAAATGATGAGCAGTGCCAAAATATTCAGCCTTGTGGTTACTTAGTTTAAGTTTCTATATGAAGATTGGAGAGAAAAATAAAGTGGGAATTGAGATAAGGAGATAGAAGTAAAAGTATAAAATGAATAATATTACCTAGAAACATGGAAAAGCACAGCACTGTGTCAAACACAGAAGTACTCGTACATGAAGGTAAAAATGTTCTATTCTCTCCATATCCATTCAAATCATGCCCTTAAGAATCTTAATTTGGGCACATCTTCCTCTTTTTATCCTATATCTAGTCCTTCTATTTTTAACTTTCTGACA
>NW_006922124.1:1551067-1552552 GCF_000298275.1 Orycteropus afer afer
ACACACACACACACACACATATATATATATATATATAATCCATATATATATGGATTTTCAAGAAGAATCAATAGTCATCACATCATTGCTACATTCTCGATATACAGTGTCTTCAATTTTTTTTTTTCTAAAGATATCATGCATTGATCATTCTTGAGTACCAGAGTGGCCCATTGGGATGGCTAATGCAAGGAAATTCAGACAACTTCAGTGTAAAAGGTATTGGTAGTAAAGGAGAGAAATGGTAAACTAATACTGTAATTTTGAAAATTGAGAACTTCTATTGGACTTAGGGGGAAGATTCTGGACTTCTCTCTCCACCAGCAGAGATATGAAATGCAAGCTCTTCTAATTAACATTTATTTTCAAATGTGCTCTCAAAATCTTATTCACTAACAGAACCATGTCGTACTAACAATCTTTTTTTTTTTTTAAGAATATTTGGGCTTTATATTTTTCCTAGTTCATAATTTTGATATTGACCAACCCAAATTAAACCCAAATGGATCCAGATATGAAGAAAAACAAATATGAATCCTCAGGATTTATGGACTTGTAAGGAGACCTGGTGGCACAGTGGCTTAAGCGCCGGGCTGCTAACTGAAAGGTTGGTGGTTCAAACCCACCAGCCATTCCATGGGAGAAAGATATCTGCTTCTGTGATATTTAATTAATTACTCTGTCCTAGAAGGCTGTCAGTTCAAACCCAACAGCTACTTCTCAGAGGAAAGGTTCGGCAATCTACTTCCGTAGTGATACTGCCTCGGCAACCTAAGGAGGGGGTCGTTATGAGTCAGGTCCGACTGGATGGTACATAACAACAACAACAACAACAACAACAAAAACAACATAGGGTCCCTATGAGTCAGAATTGACTAGATGGCAACATGTATGTCACAAGGAAACAAAGCTGTGAATAAGATATAAGAAGGAGGAATGGGACAAATGTTGCCAGTTCAAGGGGGAAGGTCACAGTATAAAACCCTCTCTCCCCCTCATTCGTGGATTACTTTAATAACAGAACAGATTTGAAAGTGTGAGGAGTTTAAAATGTCCCTATGGCAGTTTTTCTTTCTTTCAATTTCTTATAAAAACATTGTCCAGAATGTTAATCTTTACACATAAGCTAGAAATAGCAATACTACCTCTTATGGTAGCCGATGGAGCAACATAAATCAATAAAACCTCCTAAGATTTTGCCAGCAAAACCAGTCTTTCTTTTATTTTACTCTACAAATTCAAAGGAGTTGGGAAGTAATTCAGAGATAAGAAACTGACACACTATACATTTTAACTATTTTTTCCCCCTAGGGTTTGTTAAGGGAGCTCTGATGGCATAGTGCCTAAGGCACTTGGCTGCTAACCAGAAGGCTAGAAGTTCAAACCCACCAGCCACTACTCGGAAGGAAGGTTGGGCAATCTACTTCCATAGTGATACCGCCTGGGAAACCCAAGGAGGGGTCGCTATGAGTCGGGTCTGACTTG